>NC_061114.1:147541217-147853063 GCF_002878395.1 Capsicum annuum
AGAACTTGCTTAATGTGTGTGTGAAGCGAAATAAAGATTGTGAGTTTAGGAGATGATTTAGGCATTTCTTTGGCAGCCCTGATTTTTTATCTTCTTTTTACCTACCTTTGTACATTGTCCTAGTGAACACCTATTGAGCCTTTAGCTATTTTCTTTGGCAACCCCATATGTAGCCTAATCCATTTTTTTTTGAAAAGACCATAATTTGATCCAAAAGCTCCTAAGCGCTTTAAATTTTAGAATCAAGTTGAGTAAAGAGTGTGGCAAAATAAGAGGAAAATGGTGAAAGTGATGCCCTAAAGTTTAGTTATTGGTACATGAAAATATTGTGATCGAGGGTGGCTATCATAGGGATGCTAAAAAAAAAATAAAAAAATAAAAAAAATAAAAATAAAAAAAAGAGCTGTATATTCCCATCATAGTGTTTTTGATTGAATAACAAAATGGGTGAAAGGGGGTTGGTAGATGAAAGGAAGGTAGACTGGTTGTTAAAAGTTAGTGTAAATGCCATAAGGTAGTGTATTAAAGCGCTTAGGGAACATAGTCACCATTTCTGGCCAAAATAGTCCTACCCATCCCTTTAGCCTACTTTACAACCCGTAAAGACCTATTTGATCCTAACCTTAGCATTCTGATATTAGTGGAGCATTACACTAAGGGCAAGCATATGGTCATCAGTTGTAATCTAAGAATTCTTTGTGAGAGTGAGAGCAAGCAAGTTCTTATACCCATATTTCTGAAAAATGCAAAACTGAGTGATTATGGGTAACATTTTGTGTGAGCACACATGGTTGGTGATTGTTGGGTAGTTTTATATGATTTTTTTTGGTTTAACTTGGGTATACGAATTAACCAACTGAATGAGTCTATGTTGGAGGGTGAGTTGTTTCTAGTAATGATCAAGAAATCTACTCTTTGTTAATAATTGCAGTGTATGTCTTGTTGAAAATTTGTGTTGCTCTTGTGAATTTTAGTTAGGTATTCGCATGGATGTACTATTTTGTTTGAGGACAAACAAAGCTCTAAGTGTGGGGTGGTGATGTTGGGCGTATTTATACGCCTAAGCACCATAACTTACCCATGTTTTAGCTAAGTTTTGAGGATAAAATACATAATTCTTAGCACTTTTAGTCTATTTTTAGTTAAGTGAGCTGACCTATGTGATTAGCATGCTTTTCAGGTACTAATGAGGAAAATTTCAGCACTTTGGGGACCTGTGGACAGCAAAGGAAAACTTCACATAAAAAGGAAAGCAACTCTTGGACTGAATGTGATGCATGGGAACTTTTTCCCGGGCAAACTTAATATTTTTAAACAGTTAAGGATGCAGTAGCAATTTATTAGAGAAGGATGTTATTAAAAGCATTATTGCTGAATTTTTAGGGAAATTGACATTCGGTATTATTTTGAAAACAAGAGAAAACGGCTTAGCTTGAGGACAGAGAGAGAGAAACGCGTTTCTCTCTTATTTTTGCTATTCATCTTTATCACCAAGATCATTCTAAGTTTTGGTATGATGAATATTTCTAGTTTGATTTCTGTTTTATTCATGAGTAGCTAAGTTTAATTGTTAGGGTTATGGAAACCTTGTAGTATACTCTCTATTGCTATGGGTTTTTGAATTTATGATGTGTTAATCCACTTATATCATTACTCTCTTCATTTTGATTGAATTCTCGTGGTTGCAAACATAGGGAATGCGCCATTATAGCAATAACTTGTTCGATAGAAAAGTTACTGTTTGGAAAAGAAAGTGTGACGAGAAAATAGGGTTTCCAACCTCTATTTTACACGTTAATGCCCTAGCAGGATTAACTTCTTGGAGAGTTCGTACAATTTGTTGTACACTTTGGATTCGAAAGAACTAAGGTGAATAAATCCTTGATGGTTGAAAAACACTTGGATTTAGAATTAGAATACGTCTCTCTATAAGTGCATACATGTATAAAATCTGTATTACTCATAGTTAATAGAGAAGTAGAAGATACAAGGTGGACATAACCTTAACTTTTCATCCTCTATGATCAAATATTGTTACACATATCACCTCATTGTTACACTGATAATATTATTGTGCACCTAAACTAAAACCCCCCTTTACTTTGGAACCTTCGATCAACAGTCTAATAATAATCGCAATACTTAGTGATCATAGTATTCCCTATGGGATTCGACACCCAACCCAGTTGGGTTCTATATTTGACAGCTACCGCTTGCACTTTCTAACAAGAGTTGTAATTTGGGCGTATCATTTCCCAATAGAATTTTGTTTTTTCTTTTTGTTGGAGGCTTTTGTGGAACTACTATAGGTTGGAATCGGCGGGATAAATAGGGATGTCAGCCTTAGTATTGACATTGGAATTGGGTTTGATACCAGTTGACTGTAGTGTTGGTTGTTCCTTGCTCTTTTATTTTGAGATTATTTATTATCATTATGGAACTCATGTGGTTATGGTTTTGACTATGGTTTAGTCGGTATTGGTTGTCGATTGGGTATCAGACGGTTGGACTAGTTTGGGTGGTCACAGATATGGACCTATCCTAGAGTTTTGGATTATGCATTAATGCTATCTTGTTACATGTTTGGAATTCATCCGACTCAGGGTATGCGTATCTCAACTGGATTGGGTAACGGGGGTGGTCTCCAGTCTTGGTTAGACATAGGATGCCCTTTACAAAAATGCCTTAGTTTGGGTCATGTCACTATTTGAGACAATGGAGCTTTCATAATTTGTGCATTTAGGTTATTCACCCATTCTGGATCCTCTTCTTCTAGTAATTGTGCTTACCATGGACGTTGATTAGATCTATTATTCATTCTATGATAAAAGTCCTAAGTGGTGTCTATCGGAATGAAATCAACATTGTTCAAAAACCTGTTAATAGTATGATATGACAAATCTACCATGACCCCTCCACCGGTATTCTATCCATATTTTGCTAGTCCGTGGCTTTCTCTCCTTTTTGGCATAGATTATCCAAAGTTGCGGTGTAGTTCACGTAAAACTCTTTTACACAAGTTGGATAATATGAATCCCCTTCTTTTGTAGTCCATGCTAGATCATATGCCTTGAATTTCCTTTAAATTTTGGGGTATTTTCTTAGCCCGGACATGATGATTTTTACTTCTTCACATTAAGGCCTCTTGGAGTTACGTTTACCAGTAGCTATCAATCCATCATAGTAAATCTTGGATACCCTTTCACTTTCCACCTTACACTGTCCTGGATACTAGGATTTATGCTCATGATAACATCTCCTCTCATTGGAGGTTTTTCTTCGTCAGACTGCTCAAAATAAGAAGATTTTTCTTTTTCTTCTTCAGAAATCTCAACATCTACCACCCTCTCTTCAGACTAGAGAGATGGTTCCACTATAAGAAGACTCTACCTCGTACAGTATCCTTGTTGTTATGATCCATCTTGTTCATTTTCAAAATCATTGAATAATCTCTGAGTCGAGGTTATTTTGGTTACACTCTTCCTTGTCTTCTTTGGTTGAACTTTTGAAGGAATGATTGTATATACATTAGGGAACAAAAAGAATCATCTTCATTATCATTCTTGAAAAGTACCAATCATAATTTGTATTCTTGTGGGTGATGACTTGGTTGATTTGTCGTCACTTAGGTGACGACTTATTAGCCTTGTCATTGCCCTTACGTGGAATTCAATTGCACTTCACATATCGGTGACAACTTGGTTGATAAGTCATCACTTAGGTGATGGCTTTTCAGCCTTGTCATCAACCTAAAACGGAATGCACCACCCCTAAAAAATCATAATTGACGACTTAGATGATAAGTCATCACTTAGGTGACGTCTTATCATCCCAGTTGTTATACCAACAATTTAATGTGACAACCTTGGTCAGCAGTTCGTAAGTCTAATACATCATCAATTTAATTCAAGAAGCTTGAAAATGTTGGTTTAAATGATTGCTACTTCCCCACAGATTAGTTAAAGTTTCATTCTTTTAACCAAAAAAGATCAATTCTAGAACTCAATGAGAATTCGTTCATTAGCAACTTTTAGCAATACAAAATTTTTCTGATTAATATGAACTAATCGAATTTGTATTGATCAAATTTGTTCTTGAATGCTTTGTAATCTTTGGTGCTCACAGTAGAATCAAATCTTTCAATCAGCATAATAGAAAAAGTAACCTTTGACATACCTTGAAGATGGATTAGCACGACCTAACTGACTACAAAAGTTTTCCTTTTTCCAGAGGATTTCAAACACTTTTAAACTTTATTGCATGAATGAGTGATACTATACACACAAGGAATGTACCAAAATAGCCACAAAACAATCCACAAAACTAGTAGAAACCAAGAGATATACAAGACACAAGTTTCGACCACAGTGACAACAAGGGAATAGCAAGATAATAAGGTGTTTAAGAACCTATCTTCAGACAACAACCCAAAATATATTAACACAAGATAATGACAATAGAAATATGAAAGAAACAAATAATAATTCAAGATTACAAGACACAAAATGGATACAAGCTACAATAAAAAAATGGATAGATAGATAGACCAAAGGGTTTGTATAATTCTAAAAACCCAAGAATATGATACTCTTTGACCCTTAACACTACACACAACGATTAACCTATCTCTTATGAAGACACAAGATTGGCATCCACTTTCCAAGCATCAACGTTTCCAATCAAAATGCAAACACAACTGACTCCACACTTGTATAATCCCTAGTTTCATGTTGGTGGACTTCTCTCCTTAGATAGGAATTTTTCAAGTGCTATACACTACAAAAATAACATAAAAACTAACTACTAAAACCCTACTAGGTTCTATTTATAGCATATTACAATAGTAAGGTGAAATGATTAAGAAGGACCTTTAATGAATGGCTTCTAGTAGGCGCCCTTAGAGTGCTATGTATGAACGGTTTTGGTGTCCATTTAGGTGCTCCTTTGCACTTTATTTTCACCCACCAAGTCTTGGGTCCAACACGCACTCTCTTGGTCCATATACATGATTATTCTTGTATCAATGAGGGGGATTTAAAAAAATATGGGATTTGTATTTTGAAAAGGTTTAACTTAGGGAAGTTCAAAAGAAAACTAATGTTAAAGAAGTTGAAAAGAAAAAAGGGAATGGAAATTGATGAGTTAGAACTGTTGTGGACTTTTCTTTTTCTTTTTCGATTTTAAAATTTTTTATTTTTTTATATCTCAAATAAAGATTAAAAATTTACAAAAATAAAAGTGTTGCAATGTTTTAAGTAGGAGTTGAAAACCACAGGTTTAACAAATTTGAACTTGGTTTGGGTTTACGATTTGGTTAAGATTACTTACCTGAGACCAACTTTAGTTAGCAGCTTGTTAGTGAGTTGATAACCCATCACTGAGCTCATCCACCTATAAAAGAATGTTGCTGATAACAAGGAGTGACATCTCGTCACTTTGTTGACAGCTTGTCAACCTTACTGTCTACTTTGTCTAAATTGTACTCTTTTATGCTCTAGTTGACGACTAGAGTTGATGGGCCGTCACCTTGTTGATATCCTATCAATCTTTTCATCAACTCTTATCCAGTGTATAGCTTTTCCTAAGCTTTAGTTGATGACTAAAAGTGATGGGTTGTAACTTGGTTGATGGCCTATCAACTTTGTCGTCAAATCTATCCAGATTTGTCACTGATCCAACTCTATTCCTGCACACTTTAGCAAACACTACTCATGATGAGATCTTAAAATAAATATTATATTTATAACATGAACATTTGGGTTGCCTCCCAATAGCGCCTGACTTAATTTTATGGCACTACTCGATTATCTTGACAACTTAGACTTCACCAAGATACACTTTGAACAAGAACTTTATTTCATCCATTGGACCAATAAAACTCTTGATTCTTTGCCCGTTAACTTTAAAATAATTTTCTTCTTTGTTTACAAGTTCCACCATACCTGATGGATAAAACCTGAGTTATTTTGAAAGGTCCAGACCATTTCGACTTTAACTTGCTAGGAAAAAGCTTGAAGAGAGAGTTAAAAAGAAATACCAATCACCCCTTTAAAAGTCCTACTTTTCAATTCACCGGTCATGGTACTTCTTCATTCGTTCCTTATATAGATCAGCTCTCTTATATGCATGGAGACAGAACTCATCTACCTCATTTAGCAGATTTATCCTTAACTCAGTTGCCTCTTTCCAATTTAAATTTAATCTGTTAAGTTCCCGTAATGCTCTATGTTCAAGTTCAACTGGCAGATGACAAGCTTTACCAAAAATAAGTTGATAAGGTGATATTTCTATTGGCAATTTGAAGGCTATGCGATAATCCCATAGGGAATCATCTAGTTTCCTTGACCAATTAGTTCTGTTAGTATTTACAGTGTTGGCTAAGATAAGGCTGATCTATCTATTCTATACCTCCAATTGCCTACTAGTTTGCAGGTGATAAGGAGTTTCTACCTTATGTCGTTTCACCCCATACTTTAAAAGTGCATCTTAAAACATCTTGTTAAAGAAGTGCAACCTTCCATCACTTTTGATAGTTCTCAGAACACGAAAACATGAAAAGATATTCTTTATCAAAATGCCACTACTTTTTTCCTTTCATTATCTGCAAAATCTAAAAGTTTAACCTACTTAAACACATAGTCCATAGCAGCCAGAGTATATTTATTACCACAAGATCTCACAAAAGGTCCCATAAAGTCTGTGCCTACAGACCAAATAATTCCAACTATAGCATCTTAGTCATAGGCATTTCATGATGCCTTGGGATCGAACCCTTTCATTGGCATTGATCACACTTTTTCACCAATTTGTAAGCATCCTTATGGACTGAAGGCCAATAGTATCCACTTTTTAGAATCTTCCTTGTAATATAATTGCTGGCATGGTGTCCTCCAACCTGGGAAGAATGGAAAGCCTATAAAATACCCTGCATCTAAACCTCCGGTACACATCTTCTAATGATGTTATCAGTATAACATCTGAACAAATAAGGCTCATCCCCAAAAAACAAGTAATATCATGTAGAAACTTACTCTTCTGATGAAACAATAAGTTTTTCGGGATGATATCACTAACCACAAAATTAGTAAAGTATGCATACCATGGCACCAACTCAAGAGTAGCCAGTATCTGCTCATCCAAGAAAGAATCATCAATTTCCCACTTCTCTATATTCATTTGGTAATTTTCTAACCTAGATAAATGGTCTGCTACTTAATTTACACATCATTTCTGATCTTTGACCTCGAGTCAAACTCCTGAAGTAATAGAACCCATCTTATAAGTCTTTTCTTGGAATCTTTATTTCCCATTAGATATCTTAGTGCTACGTGGCCAGTGTGAACTACTACCTTAGTTCCTAATAGAAAAACCCAAAATTTCCCAAACACATACACCATAATAGAGAGTTCTTGTTCTGCCAGAATGTAATTCTTTTTTGCACCATTTAAAGCCTTACTAGCATTATAAATGGGGTGAAATAGCTTCTCCTTCTTTAATTTACCTCCTCCTCAGAATCAGATTCAAGTCCCCTACTTTGTGAACCCACAACTTTCACCTTCTTTATATTAGTGTCAAGAAAGTAATTTGTGAGTAAATCCATCTATGTCTTTAAATGAGCCATATTTTTGTCATGTTCTTATTCTTTCCAACGTTGCTCAACCGACATTGCACTAGAATAAGTATTGCTTATTACGATAGAATCCCTAGTATACCAAGATCTACTTGACTTAATCATTTTCTCTAAAATCTCTACAGCCTCAATAACAGTAAGCTCCTTGAAAGATCATCCTGAAGCATTATCTACAGTTGGTTTTGTAATTTAATTCAAAGTCCTATAAAATATTTTCATCAAATGCTCAACTTTCATCTTGTGATTTGGGCAATGGGTCAACTTTTTTTTTGAAACTCATCTATGTTTTATGAAAATCTTCATTTGGAAATTTCCTAAAGTTATTGATTTCATCCCTTAATAGACATATTTTGGAAGGCAGAATGAGTATTTCTAAGAAAGCTCCTATCAGGTTCCTCTAGTTTGTTATAGAATCGGGTGCCAGCTCATTCAACCATAGAGTTGCCTCCCCTAATAAATAGTGGAAATAATCTCAGAAGAATGACATTCTGCCTAACTCCAGGATTATCAAATGACTTACAAATATAGATGGAATTCACCAAATGCAAATTTAGATTATCACCAGGTAATTTACCAAATAGTCCATTCAAGTTGAGCAGTTGGATCGTCTTATCGATGATATTAAATTTCACCCCAGAATTTAATGGTGGTCAAATGATTGCTCCTGTAGTTCCAGCTCCATTTAAATCAGCGTCATCCTCATTATCTAGGTTAAAATACAACATAGACTATTGGTCCATCCTACCTCTTGCTTGCCAATTCTGATTTGTTGGTACAATATTTTTAGTATGTCACCTGTTCACAGGATCAACCAACTCATCATCAAACAAATACTCATCATCCTCATTGGGTACACGTCCCAATAAATCAATTGGTTAACTTGAGCATTCTCTAAAGCGACAAGTCTTGTAGCCTCTTATTGTTAAGCCATACTCCCAATTCTTTGAGGTTCTGGGTTAAAAGGTAATAATGGTCCTCCTAATCTTCGGATTTGTGACATGCACAATAACTAGCCTGGAAATATCAAAAATAAAAAATAAAAGTAAAATTAGGAAACATGACTAAGCGTCAATTAACACAGATATACTTAATTGACAACTGTAATCCCCGACAATAGAGAAAAAATTTGATATATCCAAATTACAACTCTCTTATAATGGTGTAAGTGGTTGTCATCAAATATATAACCAAACTAGATTAGGGTCGATTCCCACAGGGAATATACTTTTAATTAACACGATTTGTGATTTAATTAACTAATAGTCTATAGTTTTCTTGAAATTGGTGGTGGTGGTGGTGGTGGTGGGGGAGTTGTTAAATAATCTATCATTAACAATTAAATTTGATTTAAACCTCATTATTAGTCTTACAATATTTTGAATCAATGATGTTGTTTAGTTAGATTTCTTATCACTATGATTAATAACTTGACTAATCAATAGTTGTGGTATTTGCTTCTCTTGACTTGTGGAAAACACCAAATTATAGTTATCAACAACTAATCTAAGTGTTCTTCAACCTACTTAGATGTTAAGCATCCTAATTCTTTCAAACTTAGGAAAACCTTCTATTCTCACTAATTTTATCTCGAGTTCATTAATTTTGTTACAACATTTACAATTAGATGGAAAATTTTTCTTTCCAAATCCTCGCTGGCAATTCACTACCTAATTAATTTCTTAATTCAACAAAACCTACACAAGACATGTTCTATTATTTGCAACCAATAGAAAACAAGTGTCAGAACACAATTATCAAGATGAATACCATAATCTTTTGAATCTAACCCAACTATTGAATCAACAACATAGTAATCATAGCTCCCACAACTCTAGTTATAGGATTTAGTTCCACATGAATTTAATAGAGACATAAGAAATTGAATCTATAATTCAAGAAGGTTATACTCATAAAAGATTAAATCAAATGTTGTTCTATTCAAAGTTTAACAAGAGTTTTCCCAAAACAAAATAAAATACTAAAAACTAAATTCAAACCTCCAAGACACAAATGTAAACTAGTGTTTTTTAAATAATGTTCAAGATACCAATGAAAACCTAAAGACTGCTATTAATAGCCAGAAATTTCAAAATTTGAAATTTGAAATGCAAAATTCTTGGACAATACTTGACGACAAAGCTGATAGCTCTTTGACTTGTTGAGAGCTTGTCAGCCAAGTCATCAACTTGAGTCTTCATAAGCAACAATCTGTCTATGAGTGATGTCCCTTAACGACTTGTTGGCCATGTTATCAACAAAACTTTATAGCATCTGTAATCTATATATGAGTGACGACTACCTTGACAGCTTATTTACAAAGTGACGACTTGTCAACTAAGTCATCAACTAAATTCTCTAACATATTACTTCCTGAATTTTTCATCTCCACTTCACCAAAAATTTCTTAATGTTCTTGATTTCTTTTATTTTCTAACATCTTGACTTTTCTTGAAAAATCAAATAAAATAAGATCAAAAAAAAAATTACTCAAGAACTTATAATTATTCTAAGTTAAAAACCTTAAATGTGATGTCGAGAAGTCAGAACATCACTTACCTACTAGCGGTATTAAGTAGGTTCATTAAACTCGTAAATCAGGTCATGACAAATTGGTATAGAGCCTAGGTTTTATCGATATTCTTTCTACAAGAGCAAGTGTCTAGTAGAGTCCTATAAATAAAATAATGACGCAAATTTCCAATCATCAGGAGACTGTGTGACATTCTTAGGATTTTCTCACTTCTTTCTCTTATTTTGTACTAAGAATCTAAGTTTATTTATAGAACATTCTATTGATTTAACTTTTTCACAAATGGCCAGGACATGTGTTATCGCTACATTAGATGAGGGTCCAGACATCGATCATAGGAATCCTACTCTTGTTCATGGATGGCCCAAATATCATGGACATTTTCAACTTGTGTCCTTAGATAGGGCCCAAGATAGGTAGCCTTCACCAGACCAAATTCCCACTCCTAAGCCATAGATTCATCTATCCCAACCATTAGTGGGCTAGGGACCATCCCAGGCTCCATTGGGGTTTATTTCCTCTTTAGTACATAGAGATGCTTTGGTTTAGATTTTGGGGAGTGTTAGTGATGCTAGATCTGATGGTGCATATCCTTCATATCAAAGTAGTATGGCAGGGGTACAACTTGTATCCACAACTCTCTTAGTCGAGGCCCCTCCTGCACTAGTGGTTGCTCAATTAATAGTTTCTCAACCAGTGATTTCCCAACCTGCTATATCTGTTTAGGAGTAGAAAATGTTGGGTAGATTGTTGAGGTTGTCTCCTCCTAGATTTTCTAATGCTCCGAGTGAGGATGCATATGTGTTGCTGATTATTTGTGAGTATAGGCTCTTTAATTTGGGATTTATTGAGACTCGTAGTGTAGATTATGCCATATTTAGTTGTATTTGGCTGCTTGACATTGTTGGATAGTTTACATGGATTCTAGATCAACTGAATCTTCTTCTTTGACATGGAATCAGTTCCCTGATATGTTCTTTGAGAAGTACATGCCATGAAGTCCTAGGGATCATTTGAAAGATGATCATTTCTATTGATTGGAGTACGTCTCCATGACAGTTGTGGAGTATGACGCTTATTTTTATGAGTTGGCTAGATATGCTACTTCTATTTTGGACACTAAATATGAGAGATTTAGTTGATTTGTTTGAGGATTGAGACATCCCATTTTCATGTCTACTAGGAGTCGGGTTGCTACGATTAGGTCTTTCATTGATGTTTTTGATCACGCTCAGGTGATAGAGGAGATGCATTGGTAGAGCGGTATGAAGGGATATATGGCATACTTTGTATCTTATTTCCTATGTTTCTAGTAGGTAAAGGCTGATCATTAGCGATATGGTGGATTAATTTAGAGATTTCCCATTCATAGGATGAAATGAGAATAGATTACCGTGGACTTTATTAGTGGCTTACCTAGTACTTCACATGGTTTTGGTGGTATTTGGGTAATCATAGATTGGCTTACCAAGTCAGTGCATGTTATTTGAATTTGGATATCCTTTAATATTGAGAGGTTAGCCCATATCTATGTGCGTGAGATTTTTTTTTTTTTTATGATGTGCCCAAATCTTATTTCAGACCGAGGTTCTGTGTTCACTTCTAGCTTTTGGAGAGCATTTTAGGAGGATTTGGGTACTTAAATTGATCTTAGAATAAATTTTCATCTGCAGACTGATGGCAAGTCTAAATGAACTAATTAGGTGCTTGAGGATATGCTCCAAGCTTGTGTTATGGATTTTAGAAGAAAGTGGAGAAGAACTTAGCATCGTCAGAGTTCTTTTATAATAATAGTTATCATTCGAGTATTGAGATAGTGCCTTTTGAGACATTATATGGTAGGAGATGTCATTCTCTGATTGGATGGCATAAGGATTTCAAGATTTGACCCTGTTATACTGATTTTCTTTAGGAGTCATTAAACACAGTCAAAGTGATTCAGGGAAGGTTGAGAGCATCTCAGAGTAGGCAGATGGCCTATCTAGACCATAGGCTTCGTGCCTTAAGATTTACAATAGGTGATCGAATATTCATCTATGTATTTTCCATGAAAGATGTAATGAGATTTGGGAGAAAGGGCAATCTCATCCCAAATATATTGGACCTTTTGAGATTCTTCGAACATTTGGTGAGGTGGCTTATGAGTTAGATTTACCTCCTAATTTTATTGTTTTCCATCTGATTTTCCATATTTTTATGTTGCAGTAATACATTCCTGATCAATCATATATGCTTAGATGGGATTTAGTCTTGTTAGATGAGCGGTTGCCCTTCGTGTTGCAGCTGGTGCTCATTTTGGCTCGTGATATTAGATGGCTACGGACTAGAGAGAATTTTGTAATTAAGGTTTAGTGGAGGCACCGCCCTATATGGGAGACTACTTGGAATATCAAGAGCGAGATATTGACTGAATATCCTCACCTGTTCGAGACTTAAGGTATATTCTAAACCTTTACTTTTGCGAATGAAAGTTCATTTAGTAGTGGATATTGTAATGATCCATTAGATCATTTTATATATTTTCTCTTATTCTTTCACCATTGGAGTCTTTATATCACAACCCTAAGACATTTATGACCTGCTGGAACTGACTGTACAGTTATTGGGCAGTTCATTTAGTTTTTAGATCCAATTTCATATATTGAAGACTTCGCTGGCTCCAAATGGCCAAAGGCAAAAACCTCAACTAAACAACCTCTAATGCAAATTCTTACTATTCCAGCAACTCCGAAGTATTGAATGTAGTCTGGGTGGACCTTTGGTTTGTGTCTCGAGTCACCCAGGATTATTTTGACCTATTGATCGAAAAGTTATGAAATTTAAAATTAAGTGTTGGACCCATATTTTTTCAGAACAACATTGTATGGTAATTTTAACTACGCTAGTGAGTTTGAAGTGTCAAAATTGGCATGGTTACACAGTTTGTTTGTGTATACGAGATTTTGGATGAATTTCGAGATGTTGGTGGTGACATGGAAAAATTTTAAGTCTCAGCTGTAACTGATGCACCTGCGATCACAGGCTATGGATCTCAATATCAGCATGGAAGGACCAGTTAGTGTAACGATCATGACATATTTAGCTACAATCATGACTCCTTAGGTAGGCCATTAGTTGTGCAATCACAATGGGAAATATTGCTATAGTGACTTATTCCTCTGATTCAATATATTGTGATTGCGATAGTTAAGTCGTGATAATGATACCCGAGGACTTGGTCTGAGTATAAATAGACCTTTTTTATGCAATTTTGCTCATTCTTCATCCATTCCAAGAGAGATAAAACCCTAATTAGTGAGAAAACTTAAGAATAACTCTTGTGGGTTGGGAGCGGAGATGTTGATTGAATATGAGATTTACCTTAAAATTCAAGGAATGGTTCCTCTAATTTTATGGTAGAATTTTCCTTTTCTTGTCTAAAAATCTCAAAACCTTGGAAACTTGATATTAGCCTCAAGTTAGCTTAGATTTCACCCATTTTAGAGGGTAATGACTCCATGATCATCAGTGAACATTAGGTTGGTTTTAAAATATTATTTTTACATAAATAGGACCCACATGGTATTTTTAGGTGATTTTTAGACCCAATGCACATTAGTGTAATATGGATATCGTTATTCTCATATTGATGAGTAGAATGTGATTTTGATAGCTAGGATTATTGTCGAAGCTTTTCAAACGGTAAAAGTTGTGATTTAGCTGATCTTTTGAGCTTTATTCGGCATCTAGGTAGGATAGTTTTTTCCTATTATTAGATTGAGCTAGTTCATAGTATTTTTATAACATTCTGTTAGAGTCGTGATGGTTTTAGGTGTTGGTATGATGAATTGAAATGCTTTGTGTTAGTTGGACCACTTCGGCTATTCGAAATCTATAAATGAGGAATGATTGACCTAGTTGCTCATATTTTAGGTAAATTTCCTCTCTTGATAATTAAAGTTTATTTAAATTTAGATACATTAATCCAAGTTCGGGTAGAATTTTCCAAAAATAGGACTTCGGGATTACAAGTGTTCCCTTGACCCACCTTAGGTTAAGATGCATGTTAGGTTTTGTAGACCTTTACATGCTTCTTATACTCTTTTAGATGCTTATTCAGGCAATATTCATAAACTTTGACACTTGATAGTTATGTTGGTTTATGTAAGGGTTGAAAACTATTCATTATGCTATTTCTGACGCTATTGATGATACTATTAATTATATTGATATATTGATGTTTATCGGTTTGAGTCCGGAAAATGGCTATTATATTGACGATATTTATCCTGTTTGAGTTTGGAGGATCATTATGATTTTGATTATATATTTACAGGTTCATGATATTAATGATATTTACCCAGTTTGAGTTCAGAGGACGATTATGATTTTGATGGTGTAATTATTAGTTCAAGTCCGTCTATTGATTACATTACCAATTGAAGTTTGTTATTAATTATATTTACTGGTTGAAGTCCAGCTATTTATTATACTTATTGATTTGAGTCCGGCTACTGATTATATTAACCTATTATGAACCGAGGCTACCCCAAGTCAAGACAACAGTGCTTATGGCCACAAGTGACCATAAGGTAACCCATGCACTAGTACCTACTGTGAGCACTGAGTAAAATAGTAATACAACACATGTGCGGAAGATAAGCTAATACGATACTATAAATCTGAATGCTAAAATACATAGAAATGACATGATAAAAGACAAGATACGACAAGAGGAAACACACAAAAATAAGGGGAAAACAAGGGGAAACACGCTAGGATAAACAAGATATTAATATAGAAAGATAGACACAAAATGATAATGAAAGGGAAAATAGAGGGTATATAAAACCCTAAACCCTACCTTAACGATTAAAAAACGCCCCTAAAATTTATGCGAACATCAAGGGAATCAAATTCACAAGCAATCCAAATTTCCAAACAAAGTATCAACACAAGCAAGTCCAAGATTTCCATTCACTCATAAGAGCATTCATTCATAAATCATCAAAAGGTTTAAATGAAATGACTAATGCATCTATTTATAGTGTTTGCCTTTGTATAAATTAACCTATAACAAAAATAGCCCAAAAGTGGCTATTTTGGAAATAACACACTTGGGCTCTTCAAAGCATGATCCAAGATCCAAGCAATTATTCTCATGTGGAATGGTGGCCTTAGGAGCTTAAAAGGGTTCCACCAAGTGCATCCTTGATATCTTTGCTTGACCATGGCTTGGACCTCTTTGTACTGTACTTAAATGATGTAATTAAAAGCTTTAAGGCCCCTTTGGCTTGTTTCATCCTCCCCTTCTTGAAAATGATTCATCCTCGATTCTAGACCTTGAAAAACCAAAGGAAGGACAAGCAAACAAAAACTTCTCACGGCATGATTATTAGGATTATCATAATAAATCATAGCATCATGAAAAGGTTGCATACACATAAGGTATAACCAAGCATCAAAATGATCAATCAAGGGTGTATAACCCTAAAAAGTAAGAAATACTTGGTCAGTCAAGAGCTTTGAACAAAGGGGGTATGTTAGACCAACCATGGTAGTCAATCGACTACTCAAGAAGGTTCCCATGCGTTCTAAATCTCATTGAGCATAAAACCTCTCTCTGACTCTCATTTCTGTAGGAGAACCTTACTTTACATAACTTTGGTCACTCAAGTAGATTAGAAATCTCTGAGAAATACTTTTCATCGAAGGGATGAGTTCTAACACCCTCACCTGTGGTTGACTTGTCTTCTTGTCCAAGCACAAAGTTGTGTGGAGAAGAACAACCATATTTCAAATGATCACCGGGATCAAATGGGAAGAGTGTCCATGGATATTTGTTTAGGAAACACTTCTTTCACCCAGGATTACCACCAATACAATCAATTGTACCCTCTATACTAGCATGATAATCAAGAAAGGCAATTAGAGGGTCATTCCCATTCAATCGATAAACATTCTTATCATCACCATTCACTTGAGGTCTTTTAAACAATTCTTAAATATTCCTAAGTGTTG
The DNA here is from genome assembly GCF_002878395.1 of Capsicum annuum. Taxonomy (NCBI): domain Eukaryota; kingdom Viridiplantae; phylum Streptophyta; class Magnoliopsida; order Solanales; family Solanaceae; genus Capsicum; species Capsicum annuum. The sequence continues at coordinate 147,557,378 of NC_061114.1, forward strand.
GCATAGCTTCATACACAAGTTGGTCCTCATGACTTCCACAAGTCTATGTACTATCACTCGTCACAATGGCTTCAACACTAAGTGACACAAATTGATCTTTCTGGAAGAGTCAATTTTGTCATCATTAGGATCAATTTGTGCATCCATACTCACAAGTTGTACATTATCATCTTGAAGTAAAGAGACGCTAGGATCACCTAAAGATAAATAATTATTCACACTTAGTTTGATACTAGCCTCATTCACTAGAGTGCAAGAGTTAACTTTGTTACCTTGAAGTTCATTTGGAGTATGTCCACTCAAGGGAGTTGAAGATTTGGTGGATTGGGAAGGGTGGAGGTAGGGAAGCTTAGACAATATATCATTTTGTCAATCTTCCTTGAAATGGAACTTTCCATCACTTCCATTCTACTTTCAAAGGATTCAAACTGGCTATCTATGGTATCAAACCCTTTCATGAGTGATCTAACTCTATTAGGCATCTCACCGTCATCCATTATCAAAATAAATAATAAACAAAAACAAAAACAAAAACAACAAAAAAGTTAAGGTTAGGAAAACAACCTCACAAGCTCGCAAGGTTCACCTTTGATTGTTACTCAATTGGCGTCACAAGTATTGATAACTCATTTGTACTCCAATGAGATTACTTGGTATAAATTGTGGCTTCAGTTCAAAATAGATTCTTCTTTGAAGGACTCAAATAACAAAATTATGTACGAATTAGAATCAAAAAGTTACGACTAATTAAAAATGGAAAAAGCACACAAAGAAAAGGGCGACGAGAAAAAAATGGATTCAAAAACTAATTCGCAACTAAGTATTTGAGTATTAGTTGTTAATTTGCATTAGAATCAAAAACTAAGAATTAAATGAAAGAGACTAAGAACCTAAATTTGAGATTATGATAATTTGGAAAGTTGAATTGATATGGCTGTCTTAAAGTGATGACTAAGGTTTGTTGATGACTTGCTGATCACTTGTCACTTGCTTCCAACTAGTATTTCAATCGTTCTTCATTCTGGAAGTGTTTTAGGCTTCTATGGATGAAAATATACAAGGAATTGGAACCATTTAATTGGTCTTTCAAGTTCAAGAAAGGTTGAATTTCTTGTGGTCCCTTCGTTTGTACTCTCCATTGTCTCTTCCTTGAGAATATTCCTTTTTGATGCTTTTTGATTCTTTATTTCTTTGGAAGACTTGGAATATTCTTTGGAATAAACTAGTACTACACATTATCTCACCTCCTCTTTTGTATCAAACACACTAATTTTGAATGTTCTTCTTCAACAATATATGAAGATCATGAAGAACACCAAGAACATTCAAAATTGACCCTTAAGCAAATGACCTTGGAATTTGATGAAATTCAAACCCCCAACTCACGCCAACCTTCCAAAAACAAATAACACAATTTCAAGCCCAAAATCTAACCAACAACCTTTCAAATTTGAGAACGTACCTTCAAGTTTCTTCAAGTCAAGCTCAACAATGGTGGACGACTCAAATCAACCCAGAATAAGCGCAAATTTGAGATCTAGACTCTAATAGTTTAGGGAACAAGGCTCTAACACTAGAAACACAAAAAGACAAATAAAATCTAAAACTCAAAATTTTGACCTTGGATACGAATAATATATTTTTATTGCGATTTTTGATTTTTAACACAAATAAACCCAAGATTTAATTCTTGGAAATGAAATAAGCTCGGCTCTGATACCAAATGATTGAAGAAAATATATGACAAAAGAAACACACAAAAATGAGAGGAAAACAAGGGGAAACATGAAATAACAAATAAGGTAACGAGATAGAAAATAGACCTAAAATGATACAATAGGGTAATTAGAGGGTATATCAAACCCTAAATCCTCTCTTAAAAACTATGAAATACACCTAACACTTACGTAAAACTCAAGGGAACCAGATTCCCAAGCAACCACATTTCCAAATAAAGTATCAACACAAGCTAGTCCAAGCTTGCCATTCACTCTTAAGAGCATTCATTCATAAATCATCAAATGTTGTAAATGAAATGACTAAGGCATCTATTTATAGTGTTTTCCTTTGCATAAAATAACCTATTACAAAAACATCATAAAAGTGGCTATTTTGGAAATAACCTATATGGGCTCTTCAAAGCATGCTCCAAGCTCTAAACAATAATCCACACATCGAATTACGGCTCTAGTAGTTTAAACAGGGTCCACAAAGTGCATCCTTGAGCTTTTTGTTGACCAGGGCTTTGACCTCTTTGTATTGGCCTCGAATGATGTAATCAAAAGCGATAAGATCCCATTTGCTTGATCACGACATTTTTGAAATATCTAATAAAAATACTAAAAACTAAATCATCTATCTAAAATAATTAATAAAAATGACCGAACTGACTAAATATATAACTAATTGTCTGAAAGCCTTTAAACATCATGAGTAGTTTATGAGACAGACCCAAACTAAATCTGATAGACTGACTATAAGAAAATACTATGATAATTGAGAAAACATATCATGTCCTCGATAGATGAGGACTTACCGCTACTACTGTGGGGTAACGCCAAGCTTTCTAAGAATGGTCGGGGAACTAAGCGCTAGAACCTATCTTATAAGACAACATAGCACAAAAAAATTATACTATCAATACTTTGAATGTACTAGTATATTTGATAAGGATTGACTGGAATGCATGAGATAACTAAGTAGGAATGCATGAACATTCATATCTGAGAAAACAAGACCAAGCATAAACATGGTTTTGTGATAATCTATAACCTGAAAGACTAAATTCTGTATAACTGAATAACTAAAAATCTATAAGCTTTGGTCAAGCATACTTGAGCTGGGACATACAGAATACTGACTACGATTGTCATAGGTATTATGTAACCTACATTGACCAATTTGAGAAAATCAGAGTTCAACCTATAACCCCATTTGGAATATCATAAGTACTGCGGTATTGGACTAACACTGGCAGTGTGGATCCACTAAACGGGTGTCCCGAAGGACTGGTGAGTCACCCTCTACTAGCAAGTGCTCTTATGAGATATGTGTCAACCCTCAACTAGAACAAAGACATCTCAAACCTACGCTGGCTTCATAGTTCTAGATCATAGCGACTACTACTAAAGGTCACACTCTCAATCGGCAGGTGAGCCCCCATCCCTGGATCTACTCTGTGCTAAATCCTACTGCCAAATGAACCGACACTGGTACTACACTAAACTAAGTGTAACTAGACAGTACTTCTGATATTACTTATCACAATCATAAATATATGAGTAGAATGGTAAGATTCATGGATTTACTTACTTACTACTTGAAAATCTGAAATCACACCTAGGTATCGGGTGTTCATAAACCTCCAGCACTGAACGACAAAAATATATGATATTAAATCTTAAAACTGTAGTGTGGAATCATGATTCAAAGACCCAAAACATAAACATTTCACCAAATGAGTGAGAATCATAAACTTGAACATGAGAATGTGTAATACATGAGGAAATGAGATAATTACATGGCTAAATTCTTAATTTGATATTGTAACATGAAATTCACTTGAACATGACATGGGAAATTGTTGTTTTAAAAAGAATTAACCTAACCTTTCATGGGATCATTTGTGGACATAAAACTAAGTTTAGTTACGGAGGAAAGATATTAATTAACCTATCTTGAATATATAAAACTCCATAATAAAGCAAGAACCTATATTTTAATCAAAGAGAAGAATTTTTGCTCAATGGGTACCTACATCCCATATACCTCTATTGTTAGGTTCTTGAAGGTTTCTTAGACTTGGGAGCTTGAACTATTGGATTCTTTAAGATAGAGCTTAAGTTTTATTCTTGGGAAGGAGGAGGGTTTCCTGGGTGTAATTTTGAGAAGAAGGGGGAACTAATGCCCCTATCGATGTCCAAAATCATGCTATGGACAAATTGGTTTGAGGGTAAAAGACTTACTTGCCCCTTGATTTTGTTAATCGAACAGCTGGATAGTAGAATGAATAGGGCTGCACCCCTTTCTTCGATGGAGAAAGCAATGCACCGTGGACCCCATTCCCATGGGAGAGACTAATGCACCACGGGATTATAGCATTGGCTCACTAATTTAGCTATCCAAGCATGTCCCAAACATCATCTGAAAATCCAAAAACTCTCTCGAGACATACTACTAAACTCTATAAACATGAATCAACTCAAAAACCTACCTTTCAGGGTCGGGAAGACCAAAATAAGAATTTGTGAAGTTTAGGGGTCTTGAAAATGACTAAGTCCTTAAAACTTAGTGAAAATTTCAAGCTTACGCATGCAAATACAATGGAATCAAGCTTAGCATCTTATGTAGTATTATAATATCTCCCCCTTGGGAACTTTTATCCTCAAATAAGACTGATTAGACTGAGAATAATAAGGGAACTAAGACCATATACTTAACATGCATGACTTGGAACATGATTATAGAATAGAGTATGAAGTATGATACCTTAACTGAATTGATTTCTTTGATGCATGCAATGATAAGAGATTGGTTAGATAGATGAAACAAAGAACAAAAAAGAGTTAATTTAAGGAAAATCATTACCTCAAGAAGAATATGAGTTTGCAGAGAGAATATGATGGTACTTGGCTAGCATATCTGCTTCTACTTCACAAGTAGCTCCCTCAATAAATTGATTTCGCCAAAGAACATTACCCAAGGAAACTTATTTATTCCTTTTCCTACCAATCTGAATATCAAGGATCTTAACACTAAAATTATCATCGGAAAAGTTGTCCTTAACTTCCATGATTTCTAAAGGAACAACAAAAATTGAATCACCGATGCATTTCTTTAACATAGAAACACAAAACACTGGATGCACTATTTCTAAATCTGTAGGCAACTCGAGTTCATAAGCTATCTTCCCAAAATGGTTCAAGATTCTATATGGACAAACATAGTGGGGACTGAGGTTCCCCTTCTTGCCAAATATCTTTACTCCATTCATAGTCAAAATCTTCAAATAGACCAAATTACCAACCTCAAACTCAATATCCCTTCTCCTCACATCTGCATAAGATTTCTGATATCTTTGTGTTGTCTTCATCCTTTCCCGAATCAACTAAACTTTATCCATTGCCTCAAACATTAAATATGGCCCTATTAAAAAAGCCTCACCTACCTTAAACCAACCAATAGGAGATCTATATCTCATTCTATAGAATGACTCAAAAGGAGCCATTTGAATATAAGAGTGATAACTATTATTGTAAACAAACTTAATCAAATGTAAGTGGTCATCCCAACTACCTTTGAGGTCAATAACACAGACCCTTAACATGAGCAACACTACCCAAAGACAATCTACTAAGGGAATCTTACACTACATTGGCCTTGCTCGGGTGATACAATACACTTATATCATAATCTTTTAACAACTCAAGCCATGTTATATTACAAAGATTCAAATCTTTCTGCGTGAAAACGTACTGTAAACTCTTATGATCCGTAAACACATCAACGTGGACCCCATAAATATAATGCCTCTAAATTTTCAAGGAAAAAATAATAGTTTGCAACTCAAGATCATGGGTAGGATAATTCTGTTCATGGGGTTTAAGCTGTGTAGAGGCGTAGGCTATGACCTTGCCTTTCTACAACAAAAAACAACCAAGAATAACTCAAAAAGCATAATAATAAACTACAAATCCATCTGAACTATTTGGTAAATTTAAGACTGGGGAAGAAGTAAGTCGAGTCTTTAACTACTAAAAAGACTTCTCGCAGGAATTTGACTACTGATATTTGACTTTCTTCTTAGTCAATTGAGAGATGATGGAATAAATAGAAGAAAACCCTTTAATAAATAGTCTGTAATAGCAATCCAAACCTAAGAAATTCTTGATATCTGATGAAGAGATAGGTTTAGGCTAGTTTCTTACTGCTTTAGTCTTTTGAGGGTCAACTCAAATACCATCACTAAAAATTATCTGGCAAAGGAAAGCTACTGATCTTAGACCAAATTTTCATTTGCTAAAATTAGTGAATAACTGATGATCTCTAAGGGTTTACAACTCAACCCTCATAAGATTTGCGTGATCATTCTCATAGTGGGAACAGATTAGGATATCATCAATGAAGACTATGAAAAACATGTTGAAGTACTGCTTGAACACCCTATTCATCAATTCCATGAAAGTTATAGGGGAATTTGTTAGTCTAACGGACATAACTAGGAATTCAAAGTGAACATTACAACTTTTGATGGCTTTCTTTGGAATGTCAAATTCTTTGAATCTAAGCTGATGATGCTGGATCTAAGGTTTGTCTTAGAGAAATAACTGGTACCCTAAAGTTGGTTGAACAATTTATCAATTCTAGGGAGTGGATATTTATTCTTGATTGTGACTTTATTTAACTGATGGTAGTTGATGCACATTCTAAGAGAGCCATCTTTCTTACGCATGAACAGGACTGGAGCGCCCCATGGAGAAATACTAGGCCTAATAAAACTCTTATCTAATAGATATTTTAATTGGTACTTCAATTTATTATGCTCATCTGGAGCCATTCTATAGGGTGGGATAGAGATAGGTTGGGTTTCTGGAAGGAGATCTATTCCAAAGTTGATTTCTCTCTCAAGAGGAACTTGAGGAAGATCTTCAGGGAACACATTTGGAAATTTATTTACTACAGTAACTGACTCAAGACTTAGAGCCTCAGAATATGAGTCCTTGACTCAGACAAGATGGTAAATACACCCCTTGGATATCATATTTCTTGATCTAAGATAGGAAATAAACTACATATAGGTACTAAAGTACTACCACTCTATTAAATAACTAGTTCATTAGGAAATTGAAACTAAACAACTTTATTTATACAGTCAACTGAGGCATAGCATGAGTGAAGCCAATCCATGCTGAGAATGACATCAAAATCAATCATCTCTAACTCCAAAAGATCAACTGAAGTGATTTTCTGAGGTACTGTGATCGAAAAATTTTTGTACACCCGCCTAGCTATAATAGATTACCCATCTAGGTGGACACTGAGAAAGGTTCTACTAATTTTTTGGGACCGACACAAAAATTGATAGATATATAAGAAGTCACAAAAAAGTAATGCTTTGGGTCTACTAAAATATAAACATGAAGATGAAAGACCTGTAACAAACCTATAACCACATCATAAGAAATTTCCTGATCATGCTAAGTATGGAGAGCATACAGTCTATTCTTTTTCTACCACTGGTTACACTTGAAGTGGCACCCTGCTGAGTCGGGCAACCGACCAAAGATAAAGAACGATTGGAGTGACCCCATTGACCAGCCCCTAGGTAATCCCTGACTCTGTGGCCTGGCTTGCCAAATCTAAAACATACATAACTGCTAGCCTTACACTTACCCTAATGATTCCTATAACATTTTTGGTAAAATAGATTAGTACAATTACTGTTCACACTTTTCTTGGACTTAGAGACTAGCGCCCTATCCTGACTGTCTTGCCTGACCTTCGACATTGGCGCACTAGCTAAAGATGGAGTTAGGGGTAAAAAATTTTTATGGAAATGAGAATTATTACGACTTTCTATCATTGGATATGAAAAGTTGAAACTACTTATTCTATCCCCCTTATTGTCATTCTCTCATTTTCCTTATCCTTCTCCTTCTTAATCTTTGGAGCATGAACCATGAGTTTAGATAAGTCCATCTCCTTAATAAAAATGGTAGTCCGACACTCCTTAACTATACCATTAGCTACTCCAGATAAAAACTTACTCATTCTAGACCTATTATCTGCCACCACAGTAGGAGAATACCTTGCCAACTCAGTGAACTTAAGCGAGTACTCCTTTACGCTCATATTACCCTGCTTCAAATTGATAAACTCATGAACCTTAGCTCCTCTAAACTCTAGGGGGAAGAATTTTTCTAAGAAAGCAGTGGCAAACTCCTCACACTCCATCGACCCTACAGAAAAATGTTGATCCTTCTTTCAGTGCTTAACCCAGATAAGAGCTACAGCCTATAACTAATATACATCCAACTCTGCACTCTCACTCAAAGTGATACCTATGATATCTATCATATTCTGCAGCATGTACAGAAACTCCTGCAGATCCTCCTCGGACCTGTACCTAGAAAACAAAAAAGGATTCATCCGAGATAAATCCTAAATCCTAATTGTGGCTTATTTACCATTAGATTGGCTAGAGAAATAGCCTGCTAGTTGTTCTGAGCAGCTACAGAATAGGCTAGGGTTTCAAAATTGGCTCGAAATTTGGCGTGAGAGACATGATTATTTAAGGGATCTTCTTGAACAAGTGGTGGTGCCGGCTGATCCCTGTTCCTTCTTTCGTTGTTTTTTTTGGGAGGAATTATTCATAAATGGAATGAAGGATGAGTTAGCATGAGGAATTAAATAGAACTTATGCTATTTATCATGACATGAACACTTAAATAAGGAAAACTTTTCTAAAACATCTTGTAGCCTCTTACCCATAAGTTTGGCACTCTTTATACCATGAACAAGACTCTACTCAACTCGACTTTCAAATACCCTTGGACACTTTGAAACGTTAGGATCTGATCCTAAATTTTTTCGTGATCCAAGGCTACCCTAAGTTGAGAAAATACTGCTTACAGCCATAAGTGACCACAAGCTAATCCATGAACTGGTACCTGCTGTGAGCACTAAGTAAAATAGTAATACAACACATGTGTTGAAGATAAGCTAATAAGATACTATAAATCTAAATAATGAAATACATTACAACGACATGTCTTATATATCTAAAAAATAATGGAAATGAAATGGTCTATCTGAAATAACTAATAAAACTGAAAGAACTAACTAATTGTCTAAAATCTTCTAAACATCATAGGGAGTTGATGGGACATGCCCCTAAATAACTCTGACTGACTAAACATAAGGAAATACTAAAATAACTGAGAAAACATATCAGGTCCTTGATGGATAAGGACTCACCACTACTTCTTCTATGTAATGTTGAGCTATCTAAGAATAGTTGTGAAACTAAGCTTCTGAACCTATGTTATGAGAAAACATAGCTCAAATTAAAAGTATGTGACTTGTGCTTTGAATGCACTGGTACGTGAGAAAAGGACCAACTAGAATACATGAGATAACTAAGAATGAATGAATGAACATGTAATATCTAAGAATGCAAGACTAAGCATAATTATGTTTCTGGGATAATCTGTAATCTGAAATACTGAATTCTATGTAACTAAAAATCTGTATGCTTTGGTCAGGCAAACCTAAGCTACGACATACTTAACACTGACTGAGATTGTTGGAGGTTTTATGTAACCGACAAGCGCTAATATGAGAAAATAGGGGTCCAACATGAAACCCAAGTTGAAAGGTCATTAATACCATGCCACGGGTACTAACACTAGCTATGTAGATCAACTAAACTAGTGTCCCAAAGGACTAGGGAGTCTCCCTCTACCGGCAGGTGCTCTCATGAGATATGTATCAACCCTCAACTGGCAGGAAGATATCTCAAACTTCTCTTTCTGCATAGTTCTAGAACTCAGGGACTGCTACTAAAGGTCACACCCTCAACTGGAAGGGGAGTCCCGATACCTGGATCTGCTTAATGTTAAATCCTACTCCCAACTAAACTGACATTGGTACTGAACTAAACTAAGTACAACTGGATATTATTTTTAATAGTGCTTATCATTATCATAAATATCTGAGTACAATAATAATATTCATGGCTTAGCTGTCTTATTCCTTAAAAATCTAAAATTATGTAAAACACATTGGTGTCAGGTGTTTATAACCCTCCAACACTGAATAATCATAAAATACAATATCAAAGGTTAAAACTATAGCATGGAATCATGGTTCAAAGACCCAAAACGTGTACATTTCACCAAACGAGTGAGAATCATGAAATTAAACATGAGAATGTGCTAAACATAAGGAAACAACATGATTACATGGCTAAATTTATAATTTGATATTGCAAAATGAAATTCACTTGAACATGACATAGGGAAATGTAGTTTAAAACATGAATTAGCCTAACCTTTCATGGGTTCATTGGTGGACATTAAATTGTGTTTAATTACTAAGGAAATACATGAATTTAACCCATCTTGAACATATAAAATTTCATAATAAAGAAGGAACCCATATTTTAATCAAAGAGAAGATTTTTGGGCTCAATGGGTGAATGGATCCCATCGATGAAAGCCTCATATACTTTAATTGTTAGTTTCTTGATGATTTATTGGACTTGGGAGCTTTAACTCGTGGATTCTTAAGGAAAAAACTTGGGTTTTCTTCTTAGGAAGGAGGAAGGTTTCTTGTGAGTAATTTTGAGTGAAAGGGGTAAATAATGTCCCTATGGATTCCCCAAATCATGTTATGGATGAATTGGATTGAGGGTAAAATACTTACTTGCCCATTGATTTCATTAATCAAAGATGTGGATGGGAGAAAGCAATGCGCAAAAACCCTCTCTCTAAAGGAGAAAGCAACACACCACGTCACTTACTCGGGTGGAGAAAATAATATGTAGTAGACCTTATCCCCATGGGAGAGACCAACGCGCTGCAGGCTTATCAAGTTGGCTCATTATTTAAGCTATCCAAACATGTACTAAACCTCATTTGAAAATCCCAAAACTCTATTAAGACATACTACCAACCTTCTTCAACTTGAATCAACTCAAAAACCAATGTCTCAAGGTCGGGAAGACCAAAATAAAAACCCATGAAGTTTAGGGGTCTTGAAAATGATTAAGTCCTTAACATTAAGTGAAAATTTCAAGCCTTGGACCCCTTAAGCATGCAACTACAACTAAACCAAACTTAGGATCTTACGGGGTATTACATAACTAATTTGAGTTTTTTATTGATTATAATCATCGGTTTAAGTCTGGCTATTGATTATATTTACCGATTCAAGTTTGGATATAAATATTATGTTATGATGAGATACTTATGTAACACCCTATGATTTTTGTCCTTGAAAATTTTCTAAAATTTTATTCCACAGTCCTAGATACAACTCCCTTTATGAGTTATAGCGGGTCTTGATGAGTCGTAGGAACTTGGTCACAACTTAACAAGAACAAGTGGATTAGTATTCTACTCTGAGTATGAATGTCTCTCAACTAGTAATTAATACTTCAAACGAGTCATAACGACTAAGTCATAAGGTGTCTAGAAAAATTGTCCCAATAATATGTCTTTATTACAACTCGAGGCCACGAGTCATAAAAACTCATGACGAGTCATTACGTCCCAGTCGTAGGGTGTCCAGTGTATTATCCCAAATTGTTATATTGAGTATGAGAAATTTTTATGAAACGTTAAGTATGGTTATGTGAAATACCTTGGATTTTTAACCTGAGAAAATTCTTCATTTTGAGTTCATTGGACATCATACGACTTATGGGTACTAGTCGTATGATGTGTTACGGTTTAGGGTCCCTCCACTAATATGGAAAATAGTATGGTTTGGCTATATTCCATCCAAGGTACCTTTAGGCATCTAACTAGTCATAGGATTGTATAAGAGTGGTATAGTACTAAATTACATGATGTCCTATGTCTAGCATAGATGATTTAGCCTAGGGTACGATTTAAGAGGGTACCAATCGTATGATTGGATATGACTTGGTCTATGAACTCGTATGTTGGAAAGTATTGGAGTCCAAGTTTATGCCTAGGGTACTAGTGGTTTGTACTACTCATATGTTTGTGTATGAGCTAAGGGGGTAGTCATACCCTCCTATGCACGTTTTACATCTTTTAAGATGAGGACATTTTAGACATTTCCCACACCAACACCCTTTTTTACCACATAATATAACATGTTATGGCCTTCCATAAAACACTTTGAAATATCAAAACACATCAAAATCCTCTCTAAAAAGGTTTTGATTCACTAAACATTGAATTGAATTAATGGCTTTAAATATATAATGGGTTCGAGTCCCAAAGTCGATTAATAATAGTGATGGCATGTTATATGCTTGCAGGTGGCGTTGGTATGATGATACCAATTAATTTCCTTTTGGAAGTAATTTTCATAATGGTTGTGTATGTGAAATGGTGGTTTTAAATTAGGCTTTAAAGAGGGATGTGTAGCAGGGTTGTGAAAGTGGAGTTCGAAGGACTAAAACTGAAAACTGTGCTAGTCAGTGCCGGTCTTTTATGATCAGGTGGTTTGAGTCCCCCGAATGAATATATGAATGGGAGTTTAGAGTCCCCCCATAATAATTATATTGGTGCTTAAGTCAACTTGATTATGGTGGGAGGTTCGAGTCCCTCATATAGGCAGATAAGGTTTTGGATATTCTCTGGTTCATATAGGTGGATTGGAACAGTAGGCACTATTTTATCCTTATCATTGAGTTACATTCTAGCACTCAAACTGCTAACAGTCTCTGATGCTGTATCACCACATGATGCAGTTTCTGGTTACAACCTTACACCTTCTACTCATTGATTAGACTAAGGAACAACTTGCGTTGACTTGAAGTAGTGAGCTTTCTCACTTCAGAAGCCTCAATTTCTTGCTTTGATTTTTCTTATGCGTTTATTACTATAGACTTTTAAATTGATTTTGGATATGGTCGGGGGCATAATACAACTTGACTGTGTCCCTAATTCTCTATAGAATAATTAGTCCTCACGAGTAAGAAATGATCATACTCGGTCATCCTATCCACGTTGACCAAAATTGAATCAAACTTACCATGGGACAACGGAAGACCAGTAATGAAATCAGTATTAATCACTTCTTATTCCCACACAAGGAACTTCATTACTTGGTACATACCACCAGGACTCAGGTTCTCTACCTTCACTTGTTGGCAAACCATGCATTTAGCCACAAAATTTGCCACATCCCTCTACATGTTATTCCCCTAGTAGATCTCTTTCAAATGATGGTAAGTCTTTATCAAACCAAGATGAACCATACACCTCGACTCATAAGCCTCAACTAAGATCCTCTCCTGCAACCCATTAACATCGGGAAACACAGTCTACCATTGTACCTCAATATACCATCACCACCGATCTCAAAAGCCAGGAATTTATGTTAACGCATATCATTCCTGGTCTACATCAAAATAGGATCCCAAATCTTCCTCTCCTTCAGCTTTAAACCAAGAGATGACTTTACTATCTCATGAACAATCACACCACCATCCACAAAATATAAAATATGAACTATAAGATTATTCAAATGGTCAATATTCTTCACAAAACCTCACAATTCCTCATCAACATGAGATAAGCTCCCTATGGATAACCTTCTAAGATAATAAGCAACCATATTAGCTTTACCTGGGTGATAATAGTGGATCATGTCGTAGTTTTTGCATAACTCAAGTCATCTTCTTTGCCTGAGATTTAACTCCACTGGGGTAAACACATACTGCAAGCTCTTATTAATGTAATATATGTCAAAATTAACTCTATAAACGTAATAGAACCAAGTCATCGAAGCGAAGACCACCACCTATATCTCTAGGTCACGAGTCAGATAGTTCTTCTCATGCACCTTAAGATGCTTAAAAGTATATGCCACCATATTCCTATGTTGCATCAACATAAAACCTAGTCATACATAAGACACATCATAATAAACAACAAACCCATCAACACCCTTGACTAGGATCAAAACTATAGTAAAGTCAACTTACCCTTCAACTTCTCAAAGCCACCCTCACAACAACCAGACTATAATACTTTCCCCTTCTTTTGAGTCAACTAAGTCAATGAAGTAGTGATCGAAGAGAAACTCTCCACAACCCACCTATAATGCATGGCTAAACCCAAGAAACTCCAAATATCAATTTGAATCGTGGGTCTTGTCTATTTTTGAATAATAGTAAATTTCTGTGGATCCACCATGATCCCCTCACATTAAAGAACATCACTAAGAAAAGTAACATTATTCAACAAAAACTCACACTAGGAAAATTTAGCATATAAAAGTTGATCTTTTAGAGTCTACAACACTATATGGAGGTAATTGGCATAATCCTCTTTACTCTGACAATACACAAAAATGTCATCAAAAAACACAATGATGAATGGTCTAGAAATTAATTGAATACCTGATTCATAAGATCCATAAATACCTCTAGGGAATTAGTAAAACCAAAAAACATCACCAAGAATTCATAATTGCCATATCTGGTATGAAAAGCAGTCTTAGGGATATCAACCTCCTTAATCTCCAACGGATGATAACCTGACTGAAGATCAATCGTAATAAAGTAATTTACACCCTAAAGCTAGTCAAATATGTTCTCAATCCTAAGAAGAGGATACTAATTCTTAACCATCATCTCATTCAACTAGAGATAATCTATACACAATCAAAGGGGAAAATCCTCTTGCACACAAAGAAAATAAGAGCACCCCACTTAGAAAACTAGTGTGAATAAAACCCTTATCAAGAAAATCTTTCAACTACTCCTTAAGTTCCTTTATCTAGGCCATAGCCATCATATATGGAGGGATAGTGATAGGATGACTATTCGGGAGAAGCTCAATCCCAAAGTCTATTCCTTATAGGGAGGAATACCTGGAATATCGTCAGAGAAAACCATTAGAAAATCATTAACTATAGGAATTGATTGCTAAGAAATGCTATTAATATTAGATTCCCTAATGCAAGCTAAATTGTATAAACATATTTTGGTATTAAACTTTTGGACTCATGAAAAAGAAATAAACCTTTCCTTAGGTACTAGGGAAGTCTCTTTCCATTCTATAGCCAGCTAATTAGGAAATTTGAAAATGACCTTATGAGTCCAACATTCTATAGAGGCATAACATGAAAGGAGTCTATCCACCCCTAAGATATTATCAGATAGTAACATGTCAAACTCTGTTAGATCCATTAACATCTCCCTTCAACAAATAGATTCTACACAACCCCCATAGATACTTCTAGATAAAATAGATTTACCTACAAGGGTAGACAGAGAAAATGATCAGGAATGCACCCAGGACTGAAGTATAAATGAACAACCACATATGGAGTGACATAAGAGAGACTAGACCTCATATCAATTAAACAATAAATATCATGAGAGAAGATCTTAAATGTACCAGTGACAATATTGTGTGATGCCTCAGACTCTTGATGGGTGATGATGTCAAAGAGATTATTTCGGCCAGTGCCTATACTAAAAGTTGCACCCTTTGGTGCAAGAGCTAATGACGTAGCAACTGGAACTTTATTTTCCCTAAATGCAACACTAGATGGTCAATGCCGCTATGTGTGACCAAGCTTGCAACACATAAAGAACTTCTTCTTGCCTCATCATACACTCCATGATGTACCTTACCATAAAAATGAGAAGGAGGATAATATGGAGACAAATGAGCTCTACTAACTTGCGACTAGGAACCCTCTGCCCTATACCCACTGTCAGCCTAGAATCGACAATTACTGGATCACTTATGATATAAAGCACTAGCCATATAGTAGGAACCAAAATTTCCCAATTTCCTTAGATTACTATTTTCCATCTATACCATTATTCTATTGGACTCCAGTCTCCTCGAAATACCAAAATTTCTTACAATGCCTCTCCCTTATACCAGCTTGTTTTTTCTTTTCACCTTTAACTTGCTGCCTCTAAACCATAAGCCAAGTGATACCCATGTCATTATTATGCATTATCGCCTTGCACTCTAAGAACCAGTCCTCGGACAACCCATAAGAAAATTTCCTTATCCTAGCACTCATGTAAGACACTAGATTGAGAGGATAATAGGACAACTGATGAAATTTTAGGGCATACTCTTTCAAAGTCATCCTACCTTATTTTATATTCACAAACTCCTCAGCATTTGCCTCCCTCAACTATTGAGAATAGAAGTGATTAAGAAAAGAACCTCATATGTCATACCATGTAGATATCTCAGCATCATCTTATCTCGGTTGTTCCCACTCCTCATACCACTAATGTGCCACATCTATCAATTGATATGCAAAAAATTCCATGACCTCAAAGTTACAAGAATGCATCACTTAAAATATTGATTCCATCTCATCTATGAACCCTTAAGGATCCTCCTTAACTTTATATCTAGTACTGTTTGGGGGATTCAGCATTATGAACTGGCCAACTATAGTGACCTCAAAATATGAAACAACAGAACAAACACGATCAGGCTGATATGACTAAGAAATCACTAGCTGAGTTACCAGATAAATATACTGATGAAACTCGACATTAGAAATGTCTCCTTCGGGTGGTGGGGCTTGACCATCATCAGCTCAAGGGGCCCTAGAAGGATAAGTAGAAATTGGTGGAACTCTATAAGAGGCCGTATAATTAGAAGTTGGGGCCCTAGACTTAGTTTGAATTTCATAAGTAGGACAAATTTGATCACATTATCCTCGGATGGGACAGAAGAGGTTCCATCAGTATTAGATCTTCGGGGAGGCATGATTAGAAATGTGAACAAATAGATATTAGAGGAGTTTTAAGAACTGTAACTCTGTAGCCCAAAACTTGAATACAAGCAAGGAAAATATTTCAAAATGCCTCGTTCTCTTTCCTTTATAAGTGTGGCATTCTACATACCCATAAAAGTGACTCTACTTGACTAGACTTTGTGGACACCTAATTGACCATGAACCTGGGGCTCTGATACAAACTTGTCATGACCTGAACTAGGGCCTGGTCATGATGAGTATCGCAAATCCTCCAAGGACCAAAGACCACCTTTTCAACTTAGCCAAATAGAACATAATAATGCTAACAACAAATGAATTATGAATATATAATAAGATAAATTAATGTAAGCTCAAAGGAGTTTAAGAATATCCCCAACAATACACAGTCTACATTAATCCACAAAGCCTCTAGCAAAACAAAATAAATCTAAGTTGGGACATTCCCCGAATGATAGCCAAAAACAAGTCCCAAGAAAAATTTAGTATAATAGATAAACCAACAAGAAATGACCTTTTGAAAGAAGGTGGCTCACAAATTCAAGCTGATTACTGACAACCTGAAAATCCTATTACTGTGTAGAAAGAGCACAAGTGTCTTCGTGTCCTGCATCACACGAGGATGCAACATCTAAAAATGGTTAGTAGATTAAGCGCTAGCAGATAATGTAGGTATAAGAGGTAAAATAATGTCATGATCCACAGTTTAAAATCATTCTAAATCATTTCATACTACCATACACAAATACATACACACATACACGCACATACAACGTGCACACACACATATAAATAAATCATACTAGGATATGGAACAAGGTTTAGCATGAACTTTAAAACCTTAACCCAGACTGTGTGGATAAACTATCAAGAAAAGAGACCCACGAGCTATATGTATTCAGCTCCCCCCTAGCTGGAAGGGTCAAAAACATGTAGCTAAATAAATTAGAGAATAATTATAAGTACATACGTACCATGGGGAACTAAAACTTCCCGATAATATGTCAATAGAGACTTAAAAAGCTAGTTCTTTCAAATAGGGGACTAAAACCACCCAATCATGCAATAAGGAGGACTCGAACCACTTGTGAATTGTGTATTCATCATACCCAAGTGCCAAACCAAAATCATCAAATTGGTGGAAATCATGACTCCTTATTTTATTCACCATACCCATGCATCCCACATGTTCAGCACCATTAATAAAGAAAAAAATATGCATAACAAATCATGGGAAAAAATTTAAGAATCAACCACGCAAAAGCCCTTAACTCATATCAAAATCCATGAAAATATTGCATAAGAAAACATATAAATTCATGCCTTAATGTAAGACAACTTAAGGATAGAGTCACATGCCAGATAGTATCACAAATATGGAGGAAATTCACCCTTGGAATCTCTAGACAATCAACCTTAAGAAACCCTAGGTATTTTTTGACCTAGGGATTTGAGACATTAAAGAGAGTGTTTTTATTTCTTAAATGATTAAATAATGCCCAAAAGGTGTTTTATGGTTGTGGGTCTTAAATAGGGAAAGAGGTAATTTACTAACATGCCCACAGTTAAAAGCTTAAAATTTATCGTCAGTGAAAACTAGTAACTATATGACTCATAGGGTCTCCTTACTTGTAGTCACCATGTGTAACGCCCCAAGATCCCATCCTAGGACGTCACACGATGCTTATGACCCTAAAGGACCACAAGCTAACCCTTTACTGATATTTATACCTGTGCACTGCATAATATCTGGAACAAATGTGGAAACTAACCATAAGGTTCAACACATCTAAACATACTCAGAACTGAAAACTGAATACTAATATAGCCATCTGAAAAGCCTCTAAACTATCTGAACTGTGGAGTTGATAAGATATGTCCCCAACTAACTCTGTCTACTACAAATATAAAAAAAGTCTAATGCCATAATAGTATGCTGAAACACGTCCTCGAAAAAAGAGGACTCACTACTATGACTACTGCTGCTGACTGGGACTAAACTGCTGAGGAAACTTTGGGTCTTGTGCCTCTGAACCTATGGTACCAAATAAAATACCATAGTGCAAATGCGTTAGTACAGGAATATACTGAGTATGTAGATGAGGTAAGGATAAATGCAAAGGCTCATGTATGCATAATATCTAAATTGGATAATCATGAAAATGCCGTGTGAGAACACATGCATGAATGCACAGATCATAATCATAATCATCGCGACTCAAGATACTGAAACTCGGATACCACTTTACTGTAGACTAAACTCACTACTGACATTGAGATACTTAATCACTGACTCATCTAATACTGATAACTGAGGATCTGGATATACTTACATGAAGGACTAAATTCTGAGCTTACTGCTTTCAACTGATAGGATTAGAGATCAACCTCTCTAAAGGATGATGTCAGAAACTATTATCAATGATAAGAAATATTAATATATCTGAATCTGACAACAAGGATACTCAATAGGATCTGAGACTGTGAATTAAGCCTGTCTGGTAGCATACCTTTGAATATGATATCAAATAACTATATATGAGATCAAGCCTATCTATCGGGATGGTCTATGAATCAATGGAACTATCTGAGTTCCTCATAAAGATAGATGACTATATCTAACATTCCTAATTTCTGAAGATTAATACTGAAGCTGAAACTATAACTGTAGGAAGTAGTTACTTAACCTACATGCCCTAACTTACCACAGATGGGGTCTAACCTATAACCCCAGCTGGAAGAGTGTCAATACCGTGCCAAGGGTAAAGACCTCTGTCTGGTCAATCCTCTCTGATGGATAACTCTTACCAGGCAGTCAACCTAAGGCAATATAATAGTCAAATACTCTCTCTCTGGAGGTGACAACGTTTGCCTGATGGTGACTCCTATATTATATGATAGTTATGTAGTTCTGGAGGCCAAGGTTTGCTACTAATAACTTCAGCCTCTCTCTATCTAATAGAAAGATCCGCCATTCCTTCCCTCACTCGATGCTAGTTTCTACTCCAAACTGAAAGAACCTGACTGAATTTTTAACTGAACACAACTGAACTGAATCTGATACTAATCATGTTTCTCAAAAGATCTGACTTACGATAAGAGATCACTTAGTTCCATATCTGACGAACACAGTATTGAATCACGATATCTAACTGACGATACATAGCTTAAATAGATTATCCGTTCACTTCCAATATTAGAATTGAACACTTACATAGTATTGGATCTGAGCTTATTACAGGACTGAGGCTATATCACTAGCGATACGGAGATTACAGAGATAACTGAGATTTGTGAGCTTTCTTAAGTTCTGCAACTATCTAAGGATACAAAGTTCAATAGTTCATTAAGTTTTGAGAATCATGGCTCGACTAGATTTATAGACAACACCTAGATTATCGAGAATAAATACCCCAAGGACTCGATAACTTAAAATAAAGCATAATCATTACTCCATCACAACCATTCATTCATTATCATCATCAGAATCATTCATTCATCATCACAGTCATACATTCATCATCATTATCAATAAAGAATCTCTTAAAGTATTTACGAATCATATCCTATGTTCATCCTCCCAATCACTAAGACTTCACTTTGAGCATTTAAAGATCATAAACATATTGTCACGACCCGAACCAAGGCCTGTCCATGACGAGTATTTCAAACCATGGAGGCCCGAAACACCCCTATCTGTCTGCTAATCATGCACCTAATTCATATGATCAAAGTAATGCAGAAGAAACACAATAATTCAGAAACATGGTCATAAATAAGAAAAGAAACAATAAAGAGGAGATAAGGTTCCCCCAACATCAATCAACCTCTAAACAACTATCAACAAAAATCTCTAACAAATGACTAAGTCAAGTAACTGTATATAAACTGGAACAAGGCCCCCAGTAGACCCCAAAACTGAATATAAGAAAAAAAGACTGTAGGACATAAGACCTTTCAAAACATAGAAGGCTTACCACTTGTCTCAACAACTCTATCTGAATGAACTATTGATTCTCTTGACCCCTAGACTGCCTCTGAACCTAAGAGGTTGGAGAGGGGAGGGGGTCAGCACAAAAGTACTAGAATGTAAAGATATCAAAACAAAACATAATATTTTTACAAAATATAGTTGAGAGCCATTGTAAAGCAATTTCGTATCAAATCATCTGAAAACACATGGGTGTAATGCAATCGTTTTCTCAACAACAATGAAATGCAACTGAGCTAGGTGGAATACCCTACATAATTTACACCAACTGTCCAACCTTGGTTGCTGCCGAGATTAGAGTATAAGTGAGGGAGAGACATAAAAGACCACGAAGCATGGTGTCTCAACCCAATGGTAGCGCCCAAGATCACTTATCCCGGGCTCCTACCTATAATACCAAATTGGGAATGACATAAAGTTAAGTACTCAAGATCACTTAGCCTGGTACCAAATTCCCATGTTGAAAAACACATTTTTCCAGCGATGAGCCCTTACACTCAAACGCCTTCTTCGGGCATCCACCTATCTCATGTAAAATTGATGCATTCAAATTTCATCATATTCAATCACATATCATGTTTTGTAGGTTATCTTCATACCCGACTTGCAAGTCATCAATATCACTTCCACATATGCATTATCATGTAAAAACCAAGGTGCTTCATCATTTACAAGTGGTGAACAATAATTATTCCAAATTCATGCTCTCTTTTGTTGGTCAAAATATGATATACCCTATCAAGACATTATCATAGGAATTTGAAAGCAATTTATCATTCATATTTGTCAAACTTCCACGGAAAATCTTAAATCACATATGTATGGTTTCAACCATTGAAGTATATAAGCAAACAATTCCCATGACATAAAGAAAAATAACTTAGAAATCATATTGAAAACAAGTTATTAGCATTTGATTGAAAACCCCCATTTAAAAGCATGCATGTTCATAAAAACTACACCCAAGAAATTTTAGGATAACCCCACGTACCTCTATTTCCAAGGATAATAGATGTCTCTTGAAGCTTGTGGATTGGTGATTCCAAATATGTAATTATTTTTGAAAACCTATGGTCGAATCTTGAATTATTTGGGTTTTTATTTTGAAACTCTAAGGAGAATCTTTGAGCACTTTTGATGAATAAATGTGTATTTTGGGGTCTTTGGAACTGAATTTCGTGTTTTAGGGCTAAGTAGGGGTGGAAAAGGACCACTTTGTCCCCAAAACGGAGTGTTTAAGTCACTTTAATTCTTCATATAGGCGCCGCCCATCCTATTGCCTATGTCTACATAGGCGCCGCCTAGGCTATCACCTATATGTACATAGGCGCTGCCTAGGCTATCGCCTATGCTTTCCAGTGGCCATGGGCGATTGGTTAGGTGACTCATATCACTTTGAAAGGCCATAACTTCTTGCTCGGGTGTCGAATTTTAGCAAAATTGGTATCGTTGGAAAGATAACCCGAATACCTATCATTTGACACATAGTGGGCTTCCTAATTTAGCATATATCGAGAGTTACGGTCAATAGAAGCTAACACACTTTACAACGTCCACTAAAACTTAGTCGATCGAAATAGTTTAAACTCGTCCATGAGTTGAAGGACCTCTATGGTCTTAATTCAAGTTTGAATGGATTCACATGCTATACAAATAATAAACATGCCGTATTAGCATAGGATTTTATGGCTTTGGGATTATCAACGCATCGAAATCATGGTCAATATTGTAGACCAAAATGTGGGGCGTTACATTATCCCCCCTTAGGATCATTCGTCCTCGTATGATGATGCAGGACACAGACAGACACGACTTCAAGCATAATAAAGGACTAAAAAAGATAAGATAGGAATAGTACCTTTTGTCTCATTCTCCATCAAAGAAAACAAATTAGGATATCTAATTCTCATGTCATCTTCTGACTCCCAAGTTACTTCTTCAACCTTCTGATTCCTCCACAGTACTTTTATAAAGGCTATCTCTTTGCTCCTCAGCTTTCAAACTTGGTGTCTGAAATTTCAACGAGCTCTTCTTAATAAGACAAGGAGTCTGTCACTTTGATACCCTCTACTGGCAATACCATAAAATGATCTCCAATATATTTCTTTAACATCGATACGTGGAATACCGGATGAACGGAACCCAAACTTGCAAGAAATTCTAGCTCATATGCAACTGTACTTATCTTTTTCAGAAACTGATATGGCCCTACATAGCGAGGGCTCAATTTACCCCTTTTTCCAAACCACATAACTCCTTTCATATGAGAAACCTTGAGAAACACCCAATCACAAACTTCAAACTCTAGTTCTTTTCTCCAAACATCGACATAAGATTTCTGATGACTCTGAGGAATCTTGAGTCATTCTCTAATGATCTTCACTTTCTCCATTGCCTGATAAAAAAGATCGGGCCCATACAACTAAGTCTCACCTACTGCATACCATCCTATCAGAGACCTACATCTCCTTCCATACAATGCCTCAAAAGGAGCCATCTTAATGCTGGCATGGTAACTATTATTGTAAGCAAATTCAATCAATTGTAGGTGATCTACCTAACTACCGTTGAAATTGATGACGCATGCCCTCAACATATCTTCGAGGGCCAGAATAGTTTGCTCAGCTTTCCCATCCGTCTGAGGGTGGAAAGTTGTGCTCAAATTCACTTGTGTACCTAAACCCTTCTTAAAAGATCTCCAGAACTGAGATGAAAACTACGTACCTCTATCGAATATAATGGACACTGGTGCCCCATGCAATTGAAATATCTCCTTAATGTAAATTCTTGCATAAACCTCTCCCGAATAATTAGTCCTCACAGGCAAAAAGTGGGCTGACTTTGTCAACCGATCTACAATCACCCATATAGAATCATACTGGTTTAGGGATCTCGGAAGTCTTGTAAATAAGTCCATGTTTATCATCTCCCACTTCCACAAAGATAGGGCTATCTCTTGGGAAGTACCACCTGACCTGATGTGTTCTACCTTCTCTTGTTGATATTTCAAATAGTTGGACACAAAATCAGCTACATCACATTTCATGTTATTCCACTAATACAAGGTTTTCAGATCATGGTACATCTTAGTGGAGCCTGGGTAAATGACATACCTCGAAGTGTGTACCTCATTAATGATTCTTTAAGTGTGCACCTCATTAATGATTCTTTCCTGTACCCCATCAGCATTCAGAATGCACAACCTACCCTGAAATCTTAGAATACCATCACCACTAATTTCAAATAACATAACCATTTGTTGACCCACATCTTTATTGATATGCATCAAGATAGGATCTTCAACCTAGTTCTCCTTAACTTCAGCATAAAGGGATGACTTAGCTAACTAATGAACAATCACCCCTCCATCTTTGGAATCTAAGAGTCGCACTCCCAGATTTGCAAGGCGGTGAATTCCTTCACCATCTCTTTCTTTCCTTCTTCTACATGAGAAAGGCTACCCATAGACAACCTGCTGAGGGTGTCGACTACAACATTTACCTTGTCAGATGGTAAGGCAGACTCATATCATAGTCTTTCATAAGCTCCATCCAACGCCTCTGCCTGACGTTCAATTTTTTCTGTGAGAAAATATACTGCAAACTCTTATGGTCAGTATAAATATCAACATGGACTCCATGGGGATAGTTCCTCCAGATTTTAAGTCCAAACACCACGGCTGCTAACTCCAAGTCATGAGTAGGGTAATTGCACTCATGCACTTTTAACTGCCGAGATGCATAAGCTATCACCTTACCACGCTGCATCAATACACAATCAAGTCCCATACGGGACGCATAACAATAAACCACAAAATCATCTACACCCTTGGGAAAGGTCAAAATATGAGCAGTAGTCAGCTTGTCCTTCAACTTCTCAAAACTATTTTCACATAAGTCATACCACACAAACTTCATCTTTTTATGTGTCAGTTTAGTAAGCGGAGCAGCTATGAAAGAAAAACTCTCTAGAAAACTTCTATAATACCCCGCCAAACCCAAGAAGCTCTGAATATCGGTTGGAGTCGTAGGTCTGGGCTATTTTCTCACTGCTTCAACTTTTTGGGTATCCACTCTTATCCCATCAATGGACACAATATGCCCCAGGAAGGAAGTAACATCGAACAAGAATTCACACTTAGAAAATTTGGCATATAGTTGACGATCCTTAAAGGTCAGAAGAATAATTTGGAGGTGATCAGCATGATCCTCTTTACTCTTAGAATAGATCAGAATATCATCAATAAATACAATGATTAACACGTAAAGAAACAGATGGAACACTCTATTCATAAGATCCATGAAGGTTGTAGGGCATTCGTCAACCCGAAAGACATGACTAGAAATTTGTAGTGACCATATCGGGTACAGAAGGCTGTCTTGGGAATGTCTGACTCCCCAACTTTCAACTGATGATAACCCAAATGAAGGTCTATTTTTGAAAAACACTTGGCACCCTGAAGCTGGTCAAAAAAGTCGTTAATCCTAGGAGGAGGATATTTATTTTTAATCATGACCTTATTCAACTGGCGGTAGTCTATCACATATAAAGAGACCCATCCTTCTTTCGCACGAAGAGCACAGGTGCACCCCATGGGGAAACACTAGGATGAATAAAACCTTTGTCTAGGAGGTCTGCAAGTTGTTTCTTTAACTCTTTTAGTTTCGTGGGAGCCATTCTATATGGTGGAATAGAAATAGGATGAGTGTCTGGCAAAAAATTAATGCCAAAATCTATCTCCCTATCAGGGGGTATCCCGGGGAGATCCTCGGGAAAGACTTTTAGGAATTCATTCACTACAGAGACTGATTACAGAGAAAGGTTTTCAATTTTTGAATATTTTACTCTGATTAGATGATAGATACAACCTTTGGAGATAAGCTTTTGGGCTCTAAGATAAGAGATAAAATGATCTCTAGGTTCAACAGAACTCCCTGCCCATACAATTAGTGTCTCATTCAGGAAAGAAAAAGTAAACTTTCGGGTTCTACAATCAAGGTTGGCACAACACGAATGGAGCCAGTCCATCCCAAGGATGGCATCAAAATCTATCATATCCAGTTCTATAAGGTCTGCCACAGTTTCCCTACTATGAATAGACACGACATAATTTCTGTACACCCTTCTAGCAATAACAGAATCACCTACAGGAGTAGAAACAGAGATGGGTTCTACAATAACTTTGGGCTCAAACCCGAAACCAACAGCTATATAAAGGGTCACATAAGATAAAGTAGACCCGGGATTAAGAAATACATAAACATCATGAGTAAAGATTCTTAACATATAGGTGGCAACATCTGGTGAAGCTTCCGCCTCCTGGTGGTTAGTCAAAGAATATAATTGGTTGCAACCGCTCCTGGCAGCTGAAGGGGCACTCTTAGGAAAAGGAGCTGTGGAGGTGGCTTGGGACTTAGCCCCCTCCCTCCCCCCCACCCTCCGTATTTCCTCCAGCAAAAGGATAATCTCTTTGAAGGTGACCTACTTTGCCACAAGTATAGCAGTTTCTCCCATCAAACTAGCACTTCCCTAGATGATTCCTTCCGCAAACCTCGCACCACGGATAAGTACGATGCTGCTGGGCCACACGATCCTAAGACTGTGTACCTAGAGCTTTGGATCCTTGAGGAGTCTGAAAACTCTGAGTTTATCTGTCTATCGGTGGTCTGGGTACTGTGGCGCTGGCTGCTAAATGTGCATTATTCCAAAAGTTCTTCTTCTTCGACCACTCATTACCCTAGTTACCACTCTGCAACTGACTTTGGTGCTGGTCGGTAGATCTAGCTCTCTTAGCCTGTCTGTCTTTCTCTCTAGCTTCAGCAATCTTTTTCTTTTTCTCTTCCACCTGCTGCATATGAATGGTCAGTCGATAAAAGTCTAACTCCTTATTCAACATAGCCCCCTGGCACTCAAGTACCAGGTTATCAGTAAGGCCAGATGCAAATTTCCTCATCCGAGCTCTTATATTACTAGTCAAATCTGGTGCATAGAGGGCTAGTTTATTAAACTTCAAAGTGTACTCCTGGACACTGATACTACCCTGCTTATGATTCATAAACTCTTCCGCTTTGGTCTCCCTCAACTCTAGAGGAAAGAATCGATCATGGAAAGCTTCCACACATTCTCCCCAAACTATAGGCTCAACACTTTTACCTTTTTCATCTTCCTAGTCGACATAATACTTATTTGCAACGTCCTTAAGTTGATATGTTGCAAGCTCCACCCCTTCAACCTCATCCATATGCATCAGCTTAAAGATATTTTCCATCTCATCCATAAATACCTATGGATCTTCCTCCACCTTGGTGCCAGTGAACTTAGGTGGGTTCATCTTCATAAAATGTCCGACCCGAGTAGCCTCAGACGTAATAGATGCAGACCCAACATATTTGAATCGTTGAGCCTTGTTAGCTACCAACTGTGTCAACATATGAATAGAACGTCTGAATTTTGCATTTGAAATATCTCCCTGAGAAGTAGGGGGACTGTTGAAATTAGTCCATGGAGCCCAAGGTGTACTGGTCGAGACTGGAGGGACTCTCGGAGTAGGGACAAATTCTGGAGTGTGAGCCTTGTTACGGGTCCGCATCCCATGGGTAAGAAGGACCTCATCTGATGTGGAGTCATAACTGTGTTTCTGAAAAATAAGTGATCATTGATTAGGAGACAGTTTATACTCTGAAGCACGAACTAAATCACAAAGAAGGGAAACATTTCCTAAATACATAGTAGCCCCATTCTTATAAGTGTGGCGCGCTACACACCTATAAATATGACTCTACCCAATGCAATTTTATAGACAATCTGGGACTATGAACCGTGCTTTGATACCAAGTTTGTCACGACCCAAACCAGGACCCGACCGTGACGAGTATTTCGAACCATAAAGGCTCGAAACACCCCTATCTGTCTGGTAATATACACCTAATTCATATGATCAAAGTAACGCATAAGAAAAACAGTAATTTGGAAACATGGTCATAAATATGAAAAGAAACAATAACGGGGAGATAAGGTTCCCCCAAAATCAATCAACCTCTAAACAACTGTCTACGAAAATCTCTAAAAAATGACTGAGTCAAGTAACCGTATATAAACTGGGACAAGGCCCCCAGTAGACCCCAAAACTGAATATAAGAT
Source organism: Capsicum annuum (assembly GCF_002878395.1). NCBI lineage: Eukaryota > Viridiplantae > Streptophyta > Magnoliopsida > Solanales > Solanaceae > Capsicum > Capsicum annuum. Next base: position 147,584,973 of record NC_061114.1, read on the forward strand.
AAAAGGACTGCAGGACATAAGACCTTTCGAAACATAGAAGGCTCACCACTTGTCTCTGCAACTCTGTCTGAATGATCTACTGATTCTCTTGACCCCTAGACTGGGCCTCTGAACCTGATAGGTTAGAGCGGGAAGGGGGTCAGCACAAAAGTACTAGCATGCAGAGATTTTAAAATAAAATATAATATTTTTCCAAAATATATATGAGATCCATTATAAAGCAATTTCGTATCAAATCATTTGAAAACACATGGGTGTAATGCAATAGTTTTCTCAACAACAATGAAATGCAACAGAGCTAGGTGGAATACCGTACATAATTTACACCAACTGTCCAACCTCGGTTGCCGCCGATATTAGAGTATAAGTGAGGGAGAGACACACAAGGCCACGAAGTATGGTGTCTCGACCCAATGGTATTGCCCAAGATCACTTAGCCCGTGCTCCTACCTATAATCCCAATTTGGGAATGACATAAAGTCAAGTACTCAAGATCACTTAGCCTGGTACCAAATTCCCGTGTCGGTAAACATATTTTTCCAGTGATGAGCCCTTACACTCAAACGTCTTCTTCAGGCATCCACCTATCTCATGTAAAATCAATGCATTAAAATTTCATTTGATTCAGTCACATATCCTGTTCTATAGGGTATCGTCGTAACTGACTTGTAAGTCATCAATATCACTTCCACATATGCATTATCATGTAAAAACCAAGGTGCTTCATCATTTACAACTGGTGAACAATAATTATTTTAAATGCATGCTCTCTTTTATTGGTCACAATATGATATGGGGTATAAAGAAATTATCATGGGAATTTGAAAGGAATTTATATTTCATATTTATCAAACTTCCATGAAAAATCTCAAATCACATATGCATGGTTTCAACCATTGAAGTATATAGGCAAACAATTACCATGACATAAAGAAAAATGACTTAGAAATAATATTGAAAGAAATTTATTAGAATTTGATTGAAAATCCCCATTTAAAAGCATGCATGTTCATAAAAACAACACCCATGAGATTTTAGGATAACCCCACGTACCTCTATTTCCAAGGATAATTGATGTTTCTTGTAGCTTGTGGATTGGTTATTCCAAATATGTAATTATCTTTGAAAACCTAAGGTCGAATCTTGAACTATTTATGATTTTATTTTGAAACCCTAAGGAGAATCTTTGAGCACTTTTGATGAATGAAGGCATATTTTGGGGTCCTTGGAACTGAATTTTGTTTTTTAGAGCTAAGTAGGGGTGGAAAAGGACCACTTTGTCCCCAAAATGGAGTGTTTAAGTCACTTGAATTCTTTATATAAACGCCGCCCATCCCATTACCTATGTTACCATAGGCGCCCCCTAGGCTATCGCCTATGTTTACATAGGCGCCGCCTATGCTTTCCAGTGGACATGGGCGATTGGTTAGGCAACACATATCTCTTTGAAAGGCCATAACTTCTTGCTCAGGTGTTGGATTTTAGCAAAATTGGTATTGTTGGAAAGCTAACTCAAATACCTATCATTTGACACATAGTAGTCTTCCCAATTCGACATATATCGAGATTTATGGTCAATGGAAGCAGACACAGTTTACAACGACCACTAAAACTTAGTTGATCGAAATAGTTTCAACTCGTCCATATGTTGAAAGAACTCTAAGGTCTAAATTCAAGCTTGAAAGGATTCACATTCTACATAAATAATTAACATGCCATATTGGCATAGGATTTTATGGCTTCAAGATTATCAACACATCAAAATCATGGTCTATATTGTAGCCCAAAATGCGGGGCATTACATTATCCCCCTCTTAGGATCATTCGTCCCCGACTAATGATGTGGGACTCAGACAGACACGATTTCAAGCATAATAAAGGACTAGGAAAGATAAGATTGGAATAGTACCTTCTTCCTCATTCTTCATCGAAGCAAACAAATTAAGATATCTAATTCTCATGTCATATTCTGACTCCCAAGATGCTTCTTCGACTTTGTGATTCCTCCACAGTACCTTTACAGAGGCTATCTCTTTGCTCCTCACCTTTCAAAATTGGCAACCTAAAATTTCAATAGGCTCTTCTTCGTAAGACAAGGAGTCTGTCACTTTGATACCCTCTACTGGAAATACCATAGAATGATCCCCAATGATTTCTTCAACATGGATACATGGAATATCGGATGAACGGAACCCAAACTTGCAGGCAATTCTAGCTCATATGCAAATGTACCAATCTTTTTCAGAATATGATATGGCCCTACATAGCGAGGGCTCAATTTACCCCTTTTTCTAAACCGTATAACTCCTTTCATAGGAGAAACCTTGAGAAACACCCAATCACCAACTTCAAACTCTAGTTCTCTTCTCCGAACATCGGCATTGGACTTCTGACGACTCTGAGCAGTCTTGAGTTGATCTCTAATGATCTTCACTTTCTCCGTTTCCTGATGAACAAGATCAGGCCCATAAAATTGAGTCTCACCCACTTCATACCATTCTATCTGAGACTTACATATCCTCCCATACAAAGCCTCAAAAGGAGTCATCTTGATGCTGGCATGGTAACTATTATTGTCAGCAAATTCAACTAGTGGTAGGTGATCTACCCAACTACCTTTGAAATCAATGACGTATGCCCTCAACATATCTTTGAGTGTCTGAATAGTACACTCAGCTTGCCCATCCGTCTAAGGGTGCAAAGCTGTGCTCAAATTTACTTGTATACCTAAACCCTTTAGAAAAGATCTCCAGAACTGAGATGAAAACTATGTACCTCTATCGGATATAATGGACACTGGTGCCCCATGCAATCAAACTATCTCCTTAATGTAAATCTTCGCATAAAACTCTCCCAAATAATTACTCCTTACAGGCAAAAAGTGGGCTGACATTGTCAACCGATCTACAATCACCCTTATAGAATCATACTGGTTTTGGGATCTCGAAAGTCCTATAATAAAGTCCATGTTTATCATCTCCCACTTTCACAAAGGTAGGGCTATCTCTTGGGAAGTACCACCTGGCCTCTTGTGTTCTACCTTCACTTGTTGGCAGTTCAAACACTTGGACACAAAATCAGCTACATCACTTTTCATGTTATTCCACCAATACAAGGTTTTTAGATCATGGTACATCTTAGTAGAGCCTGGGTGAATGACATACCTTGAAGTGTGTGCCTCATTAAGGATTTTTTCCCATAGCCCATCAATATTCGGAACACACAACCTACCCTGAAATCTCAGAATACCATCACCACCAATTTCAAACAACATAACCTTTTGCTGACCCACATCTTTCTTGATATGCATCAAGATGGGATCTTTAACCTGCTTCTCCTTAACTTAAGCACAAAGGGATGACGTAGCTAACTCATGAACAATCACTCCTCTATCTTTGGAATCTAAGAGTCATACTCTCACATTCACAAGGCGGTGAATATCCTTCACCGTCTCATTCTTTCCTTCTTCTACATGAGAAAAGTTGCCCATAGACAACCTACTGAGGGCATCGGCTAAAATATTTGCCTTGCCCAGATGGTAATGCAGACTGTTATCATAGTCTTTCAACAGCTCTATCTACCACCTCTGCCTGAGGTTTAATTTTTTTTGTGAGATAACATACTACAAACTCTTATGGTTAGTATAAATATCAACAGGCACTCCATAGAGATATTTTCTCCAAATTCTAAGTACAAACACAACAGCTGCTAACTCTAAGTCATGAGTGGGGTAATTGCGCTCATGTACCTTTAACTGCTTAGATGTATAAGCTATCACCTTACCATGCTACATCAATACGCAACCAAGTCCCACACGGGACGCATCACAATAAACCACAAAATCATCTACACCCCCGGGAAGGGTCAAAACATGAGCAGTAGTCAGCTTGTCCTTCAACTTCTCAAAACTATTTTCACACAAGTTAGACCACACAAACATCATCTTTTTCTGATTCAGTTTAGTAAGCGGAGTAGCTATGGAAGAAAAACTCTCTACGAACCTTCTGGAATACTCCACCAAAACCAAGAAGCTCCGACTATCGGTTGGAATTATGAGTCTAGGCTATTTTCTCACTGCTTCAAATTTCTGGGGATCCACTCTTATCCCGTCACTGGACACAATATGCCCCAGGAAGGCAATAGCATCTAACTAGAATTCACACTTAGAAAATTTGGCATACAGCTGATGATCCTTAGGGGTCTAAAGAATAATTCGGAGGTGATTGGCGTGATCCTCTTTACTCTTAGAATAGATCAAAATATCATCAATAAATACAATGAAGAATAAGTCAAGAAACTAACGGAACACTCTATTCATAAGATCCATGAAGGCTGTAGGGGCATTAGTCAACTCGATGGACATGACTATAAATTCGTAGTGACTATATCAGGTTTGAAAGGCTGTCTTGGGAACGTCTGAGTCCCTAAATTTCAACTGATAATAACCCAAACGAAGGTCTATTTTTGTAAAACACTTAGTACCCTGAAGCTGGTCAAAAAGGTCGTCAATCCTAGGAAGAGGATATTTATTTTTAATGGTAACCTTATTCAACTTGTGGTAGTCTATGCACATACGAAGGGACCCATCCTTCTTTCGCACGATGAGCACGGGTTCACCCCATGGGAAAATACTAGGATGAATAAAACCTTTTTCTAGGAGGTCTGCAAACCATTCCTTTATCACTTTTAGTTTTGTGGGAGCCATTTTATATGGAAGAATAGAAATAGGATGAGTGTCTGGCAACAAATCAATGCAAAAATCTATCTCTTTTTCAAGGGGTATCCTTTGGAGATCCTCAAGAAAGACTTCTGGAAATTCATTCACTACCGAGACTGACTGCAGAGGAAGGTTTTCAACTTTTGAATCTTTTACTCAGATTAGATCATACATACAACCTTTGGAGATAACCTTTTGGGCTCTAAGATAGGAGATAAAGTGATCTCTAGGTTCCAGAGAACTCCCTGCCCAAATAATTGGTGTCTTATTCGGGAAAGAAAAAGTGAACTTTCGGGTTCTGCAATCAAGGGTGGCACAATACGAATGGAGCCAGTCCATTCCAAGGATGGCATCAAAATCTATCATATCCAGTTCTATAAGTCCGCAATAGTATCCCTACTATGAATAGACACAACACAATTTCTATACACCTTTCTAGAAATAACAAAATCACCTACAGGAGTAGAAATAGAGAAGGATTCTACAATAACTTCGGGCTCAAACCCGAAACCAATAGCCACATAAGGGGTCACATAAAATAAAGTAGACCCGGGATCAAGCAATTCGTAAACATCATGATAAAAGATTCGCAAAATCCCAGTGACAACATCTGGTGAAGATTCTACCTCCTGGCAGTTAGTCAAAGAATATAACTGGTTCCGACCGCTCCTGGCAGCTGAAGGGGTACCCTTAGGAAAAGGAGTTATGGAGGCAGCTTTGGACTTAGCCCCTTCCCCCGCATTTCCTCTAGCGGAAGGACAATCTCTTTGAAGGTGACTCACTTTGCCATTAGTATAGCAGTTTCTCCACTCAAACCAGCACTTCCCTAGATGATTACTTCCGCAAACCTCGTACCACGGATAAGTACGACGCTGCTAGGCCACATTGCCCATAGACTGTGTACCTAGAGCTTTGGATCTATGAGGAGTCTGAAAACTCTGAGTTTGTCTGTCTGGGGATGGTCTGGGTACTGGGGCGCTGGCTGCTGACTGCATTATTCCAAAACTTCTTCTTCTTCAACCACTTATTACCCCAGTTACCACTCTACAGCTGACTCTGGTGCTGGTCCGCAGATCTACCTTTTACATATGAATGTTCAGTCGAGCAAAGTCTAACTTTTTATTCAGCATAGCCCTCTGGCACTCAAGTACCAGGTTATTAGCAAGGCCAGATGCAAATTTCCTCATCCGAGCTCTCATATTACTTGTCAACTATGGTGCATAGCAGGCTAGTTTATTAAACTTCAAAGTGTACTCCTGGACACTCATAATGCCCTACTTCATATTCATAAACTCTTTCGCTTTGGTCTCTCTCAACTCCAGAGGAAAGAATTGATTAAGGAAAGCTTCCACAAATTTGCCCCAAACTGTGGGCTCAGCACTTTCACCTTTCGCATCTTACCAGTCGTCATAACACCGATTCACAATGTCCTTGAGTTAATAAGTTACTAGCTCCATCCCTTCAACCTCATCCAAATGCATAACCTTAAAGATCTTTTCCATCTCATCCACGAACACCTGTGGATCTTCCTCCACCTTGGTGCCAGTGAACTTAAGTGGGTTTATCTTTATGAAATGTCTGACCCTAGTAGCCTCAGACGTAACATATGCAGACCCAACAACTTCTGATCATTGAGCCAGGTTAGTTACCAACTATGTCAACATATGAATAGAATGTCTAAATTCTGCATTTGAAATATCTCCCTAAGTAGTTGGGGGAGGGTTGGCATTAGTCTGCGGAGCCTGAGGTGGACTGCTCGGGACTAGAGGGACTCTTGGAGTAGGGACAAATTCTAGAGTGTGAGCCCTGTTACTGGTTCACATCCCATGGGTGGGATGAACCTTATCTTCCTGAGCATTCTGATCGATGATATGACGTAGAGGCATAACAGAGTTTTTGAAACACAAGTGATCATTGATAAGGGGACAGTTCAGACTCTGAAGTACGAACTAAATCACAAAGAAGGGAAATATTTCCTAAATGCATAGTAGCACCCTTCTTATAAGTGTGGCGTGCTACACACCCATAAATATGACTCTACCTAATGTGATTTCGTAGACACCCTAGGACCGTGCTTTGATACCAAGTTTATCACAACCCGAACAAGGGCCTAGCCGTGACGAGCATTTCGAACCATGGAGGCCTGAAACACCTCTATCTGTCTGGTAATCATGCACCTAATTCATATGATTAAAGTAATGCAGAAGAAACACAATAATTCAGAAACATGGTCATAAATATGAAAAAAAACAATAACGAGGAGATAAAGTTCCCCCAACATCAATCAACCACTAAATAACTGTCTGCGAAAATCTCTAACAAATGACTGAGTCAAGTAACCATATATAAACTGGGACAAGGCTCCCAGTAGACCCCAAAACTGAATATAAGATAAAAGGACTACAGGACATAAGACCTTCTGAAACATTGAAGGCTTACCACTTGTCTTTACAACTCTGTCTGAATGATCTACTGATTCTCTTGACCCCTAGACTAGGCCTCTGAACCTGAGAGGTTGAAGAAGGGAGGGATCTTCTAAAAGTTCCAATTGCTCATATAACTGGACTGAGTCCCACCTAACAATATAAGACAGATCAAGAATATACTCTTGCAACATAGACACATAGAAAACCAGATAGACAATAGGAAAATCTAGAGGCAAGGCTAACTCATAAGCCACCTCGCTAACTGTGTGGAGAATATCAAAAGGATCAATATATCGAAGGCTGATCTTACTTTTTTAAAACACCCTAGGTTTGGGACCCTTAGAAAGATTTTTAGATTTCTATGTTTTGGAAAATATTCGAATGGTGGGTACAAGTCATATAATGGGGTACGAGTGGTATGCCTTAATTGTATACTGGACACTGTTAGTTGGTAGGTTTGATTATTTTCTATAATTGGTATGACTTGGGTTGGTACAAGTTGTATAGTTGTATATTGGTCATTTGGTTTGGAATTTTGCTTCACTTGATCTAAGACTTAGTAAATTAACTTAGATCTAAGTACGAGTGGCTCACTATAAGCCGTAATCCAGGGTATGAGTCATACCTTGGGCTTGTTTAGCAGATAGTATTCAAATATCATATAATTCTATTATACTAGAGGTATGGATTAAGGGAACAAGCCGTATACTTGGGTACGACTTTGTTTATGTAAATCATTTGTTGGACAATATTTGGTCTAAAGAGGACGCCTAGGGTATCAGTGGTGGTTACAACTCGTATTGGAATTTATGACCGGTATGGTATATTCATACTCTATGATGGGATTTTTATAAAATTTAAGTGAGGGAAATCTAGACATTTCCCCACATAACTTATTAAGGCTCCACGACTTCTAAACTACTTGGGATGTTATTTACCCTTGTATTTTATCATTAAACACTTATAAAACTCTTTAAACACACTAGAATTCTCTCTAAGGCTCTTGGATAATGGAAGGCTTGGGTTTCGCTAAACAGGTCTATTTGGGGATTGTGTTGGTGATTTCTCTCCATCATATTCATCAACTATGGCAAGATAATCCTCCCTCATTATTAGTTTCAACAAAAGGCATGATTATTATATATTTTAGGGTTTACAAATATGTGTTGGGGTTTTGGTATTAAATGCTTGGTTATAGTTTACACATGTTTTAGATAATGTTTTTACATTCTTTAACGGTTGTTTGGAAAATTAGTGGCATGGGAATGGTAAATTAATAATTGCAATTGGTTTTTGAAAACTATGCCCAAACATGTTTTATAAAATTCCTATGATAATTCTTTTACTATATTATTGAACTTTTAAAGGAACTATTTCATGGTGTGGTTTGGTATTGGACTGCTAAATTTTATATATGGTTAAAATGGTTTGGAATGCATAAATTAGTAAAGTTTTATTATCATAGTTATGGTTGATTATACTTTGTTGTGGGTTACAAGGGAATCCCCTAGGTAAACATGTAATTGAATAACTTATGGGGTACATGAGACTACCCTAGAGAACTTAATAATAGAATATTTATGGGGTACACGGGATTCCCCCAAGTTAACTTGATAATGTAATCTATGGGTACATGGGAATCCCTTTATAAAAAATGGTTGGCTAAGGATATTATTTGAAAAATATAGTTGGTATGACTATACCACTACTCATATCCTTAGTTAATAATAATGGTATAATGGTTTGGTTGTATGGAAATAGTTTAAATTGGTAAATAGTAGCGTGGTGTGATTGTTAACTGTGAAAGTGCCAGTCCAATGGATGGATTCTGGAAACTCATGTTTGCTGACATGAGGGGTTGGTCATAGTAACTATATATGATACTATTTGGTAGGTAGGAATCATCTAAGTACACTATTCATATGTATCATCGAGAGAGAAGAGTACTTGAGAATATCCTTCTCTTATAGTATTTCTGGTTCATGCGGCTACACGCATCGGAGGCCTTTCATGGGGTTACACTAGAGCCTTATATATAGTGGGTGGTTCTAGGATGGTTAAGCTATACATACCCAGGTTAATGATTTTAAAGACATGCTAAATCCTATTTCTTTTCCCGACGGATATTTATATGTATGGTTTTGTGGATATTATTGGTTACATGGTTTTACTGGATGACATAATCTTATCCATATCCTAAGTACTTGCTATATTTCACCCTCTAACCCATCCTTGGGAGGTTGTATCACCATATAATGCAGGAATCAACCATTCTACTCCTTGTTCTTTCCGATTGGATTTCAGAATAAGCTGCTAGATTGAAGTGGTGAGATACCATATCATGAAAAGATCAATTTCATATTCATGGATGTTTTTATATACTTTTTATATTATATGGATATTGGTTTTTGCTATGTCATGGGGCATGTCACACCTGAATATTGGTTTTATTTTTATTAGAGGCTTTTGTAGAACTACTATGGGTTGGTATGGATGGATCAATATTGGTGTCAACCTTAGTATTGGCATTGGTATTGGTGATGATACTATTGGACTAAATTTCACACCGTTCCATCCTTTTATGTTATGTTAGAGAACTTGGTTTGGTTATTATTTTTGTTTATGTTTATGGTTTTTGTCTTGTTATGGTTATTGGTAGGGTTTAGACAGTTGGACTCATTTGGGTTGGTCATGGATATAGACCAACCCCAGAGTCTAAATTTTCATAGAAATGGTATTTTATTATAAGTTCAAAATTCATCTGACTCAGGGTAAGAGTTTGGATGGTTAGGTAGGGTAACGGGAGTAGTCCTCGGTGCTGGTTGGACTTTGGATGCCCATTACAATAAGACCCTGAGTTGGGTCGTGCCAAGTTTGTATCAGAGCTTTAGGTTCATGATCAATTGGGAGTCCACAAAGACGTGTCGAGTAGAGTCTTTTTTAGAGGGTATGTAGTATGTCACACTTATAAGGGAGAGGCTACAAGTCATTTAGGAATGTTTCACTCTCTTGGAATTCTATTTTCAATCTTCATAATCTAAGGTCATTTCTAATCCTTGATTGTTTGCATTTTAGCTCATGCCTTGATGATTTGAGAAGCAAGGTAACTCTTCTATTCCAGTTGGGGACAATATTGATGGGACTCACACTAGTTAGAGGATCAATAATCGGTCTAGGGGTCTATTTCCTAATACTTTTGGAGTTCCATCGGTTGCTACTGCTACTAATCCTCTTCAGGGTGAGGTAACTAATGCATAATTTTGTCAATCAATTCATGTTATTGCTTAGTTATATGTGGCTCAGGCTGAGCGATATACATCTGGTGTTTTATTTGCTGAGGCCACAAGGGTTAATCATTTTATGAAGATGAATCCTCTTACTTTTACGGGTGTGTAGGTGGAGGAGGATCCTCAGGGTTTCTTGGATAAAATGGAATAAATCTCTAGGTTAATGCGAACGAGAAATCTGGAAGGGGTGAATTTTGCTTCTTACCAGCTTAAGGATATGACATACCAATGGTATGAAGAATGGGATACGGTGAGAGGTTATGTTGATGAGTCGACTTTGTGGGAGTCTTTCTTTAATGTATTTTTGGACCGCTTTATTCTTCTAGGAGTTGAGGGAAGCAAACACAGAGGATTTTGTTAATTTAAGGCAAGGGAAAATATCTGTTAAGGAATTCTTAAAGTTCCATCAGTTTACAAGGTAAGCTCCGAATATGGTGTCCAATATACGGGAAAAGATGATAAAGTTCACTTTTGGAGTGTCTTAAGAGTTGATCCATAAAATAAAGACTATATTGCAAATCAAGGATATGGATATTTCTAGGATGGTTATTTATAAGTAGCAGGTGAAGGATGAAAAGAGAAAGCAGACAGAGTTTGGGGAAAGGTAAGGTAGGAAGTTCAGTCCATTTGAACAAGGTGGTGCTTAACAACAAGTTGGTTGGGATGACGTAGGTGGCCAATGAAGAATTGTGGGACTTATGGATCCTTTTCTAAAGCTAGTGCTCCTTACCTAAAATAGCTGGTTAATAGGCATCAATAGGGTGGTGATAAATTTCAGGCACAGGGTGCCCAATCTCACGCAAGTGGGGCTTAGTCGACCTCATCATGCCCTTCTTGTCAGTTTTGTTGTTGGTTGTATAGGGGTTTCTGTGATGATGGAAAGGACAAGTGTTTCAAATATGGTCAGATAGACCATGTTCTTAGAAGCTAATTGGTAAGGGTGCTTCAGGAGCAAGTATGGCTCAAGTTGCTTTATCTTCTGCTCCTACACCGAAGGGTGCGCTTCTGCATCTATTTCTACTTTTGTTACTGGCGCTGGTCGAAATAGGTTGTATGCTCTTGCTACTCGAAGGAATTTGAGGCATCGTCAGATGTCATAACAAGTACGTTAAAACTTTTTTCTCGTGACATGTATTTCTTTCTTGATCTAGGGTCCACTCATTCTTATGTGACCACATTTGTGGCTGTGTATTTTGGTTTTGATCCCGACATTATTTCAGATCATTTTTCTATTTAGGTGACTCTATTATTTCCAAAAGAGTCTATAGGGTATGTGTGGTATCTATTTGTAGTAGGTTGACTTTGGTGGATTTATTTGAACTTGATATGGTGGATTTTGGTGTTATTCTTGGGATGGATTGGCACACTCTTATTATGCGTCCTTAGATTGTCAGACAAGTAAGGTTGTCTTTAGGTTCCTTAGCGAACGAGTTATTTAATGGGAGGGTGGTTCCCTAGATCATAGGGGAAGTTTTATTTCTTATCTTAGATCTCAAAGGTTAATCTTTAAAGAATGTATCTATTATCTAGTTTGTGTTAAAGATTCTAACTTAGAAGGTCCTTTTTTTCATTCGGTTTCGATGGTGAATGAGTTTCCTGAGGTCTTTACGGATGATTTTCCTGGTTTTCCTCCAGATATGGAGATCAAGCTTGGAATTGGTTTAGTTTTGGAAACTCATACAATATCTATTCCTTCTTATAGAATTGCTCCAACTAAGTTGAGGGAACTCAAGGAGCATCTTAAGGATCATTTGGATAAGGGTTTCTTCTGTCCTAGTGTGTCCTCTTGGGGTGCACCGGTTTTATTCGTACGTAAGAAGGATGGTTCCCTTCAGATATGCATTGACTATAGACAGTTAAATAAGGTGACAGTTAAGAACAAGGCAGTGCCCAAGCACACACACAAGTGTATGTTGTCTTATCATGTAGTAAAGTGACCTAATGAAAGCGAAGTATCAATCCCACAGTGACTTGATTTAACAACGATTAGAATTTAGTTCACAAATTAGAATCAATTGATGCGAGAGTAATGAAAATAGAGTTTGGAATTTTGTAAACTAAAAATAAAGTAAATAATGCATAAAATAAAATACTTGGAACAAACATTGGATTAAAGCCCAAGGTTAAAGCACTTCGAACAATCATACTATGTTATTGGATCTCATTCGTCAATTTGCTTATCTTGGTTGTTGATTCGTAAGGTTAATTGCATGATCATGGTTTCTCAACCTATAATCTTTTACCGAATATGGACATTACATCTACATTATTGAGCGAGGATGTAATAATGCAATTAAGCTAATTAAAGCTATAATCGTACGATAGAATCATGTAAGGAATCTAAGTACATCTCTGTCCTTGACGCTAAGTCAATTCTTTAATTTATAAAAGAATAAAAACCAAAAATTTGTTTATTCCAATGTTCTATCTCCAAATTTTCTCTTCCGAGATCAAAAGGTCAACTATACATGTATTTTATGGGTGATTAATCCATAAAATAATTAAAACAAGAATAAACAAACAACCAAATATGATAAGCAAAATTAATCGAATGTAATCCAAAACAATAGTACTCATGTTCTTGGCTTTAACCATGGAAAGAGGATTTTTAGCTGATAATATTCATAATCACGATCCAAATTATTGAATACATGATATGAATAATTAAAGACTAAAGAAAGAATAAAAAAGCCTAAAAATAGCGTGTGCATCCTCCACTGAACTTGTCCAAGCCGTCTTAACCAAATGGACCAAGCAAATTAATGCTGTCCAAATCCTTGTATAATAAAATAATCAAAGTGTCCAAGCCTTAATAACCTTCTATCAAGCTGTCCACCACTTTTTTGTTCTTTTTCCTAACGAAAAAAATATATATGTAATATACTCCTCAGGCAAAAGGGATCATGAGGCTAGCACGTGGATCAAGAACATCCCACCAGCAGCCTAAAATTATGTCCCAATGAATTATAATTATCCTAGTCAAAGCCTGTATTAGAAACATTTAAATTGTCCTTTTTTGAAAACCCAATCGCGAAATGATGCTCAATGTGTTTAATGTCGACGTGACGCGACGATATCGCGTCGACTAACTGGAATTTACATCTAAAAATTTGGTTAAGTATTGGACATCCCTCCTTTTTCCCATGTCTTTTGTAGTATATTTCCAATGCATTTTAGCCTTTAAATCACCAATATGTCACAAAATTCAGCACAAAAAGTCTTCAACAATATCCAACAACACAAATTAATGATTGAAACAACACAATATTCTCAATGATGAATCAAAGCAAGAGCTAAGATTAAACAAATTTGCAATGATTTCCACTAATTATTTCGACTGTAGACTTAATCAAATTTATCTTTTCACATTACAAATAGGTTATTCGACTAATAATTACACAGCTAAATCATTTGGAACAAATTAAACACATTAGAATCCCACGAAGCCAACTAGACACACACCTAGCTCAAGCTAGTAAAACTACTTTTTTGGGTTGAACTCTACATGACTCAATTAAGCACAAACTTTTTTGAAAAACACTTTGAATATTGTAATCATGCACCTGGACACTTAAATGATTATTTATATCAATATTAACACGTTAAGAACTCAAATTTCTCTCAAAATAAGGTGAAATAAGTAAGAATAATGACACCAAATTATATAAAATCACCTCAGATCATCTCCCCACACTTAATCCCTTGTTCATCCTTGAATAACTCTTCATGCATAAAAAACTGAGGTGGTGCAACACTTCTACTAAATACAAGACACTCATTCTCGTACTAGAATGACTACATGGAATGCAAGTGTCTACACAAAACATGTTATTTACACAATTGAATGCTCATGAACACTACTCCAAAACATCCTAGCATCAAGAAATGACTCACCTAAGTGGTAAACTCATGCTTATCATTCAATCAAGAACGTCATACAAATTACCCACATTAATCAAACATGTGCCTCTCACAACAAGAGAGTTACCCATAATCACTCACAATAATGCAATGCATAACATAATGGGTACAAGAATAAAATTATGCTTACTTTCACATAGAATTCACAAGTTACACACAATGAACCAAAAGATTTCCCTTAGTGTAATGATCCACTAATATCAAAGTGTAAAACTTAGGATAAATTAGGACTTTTCTGGGTTGTAATGTAGACTAATGGATGGGTAGAAACTATTTGGGAATAGTGAGTGACCTCTCTAAGGGCTTTAATACATCACTTTTTACATTTAAAATTAATATTCAATAACCAAATTACACTTTATCCATCCACCCATACCTTTTGTTTTTGTCCCATCTCTTTTAAGCATTTTCACAAACACTTGGTGCACACATAGTTTACTACCACAAAAATATTTTTTTGTCTCTTTTTTCACAATCATGGAAATATTTTTAGCATAAATTATATCACAACCATCCACCACACATCAATTATATAACACCATTAACCATTACCTTGGGGAATCCAATTCACCTTTTTCTCCTTTAATTTCTCGAACTCCTTACTCTTAATTTTCAATTAAAGCACTTCAGAGATTTTTGGATCAAATTATGGTATATCAAAGAAGGGATTATGCTACTTATGTTGCTATCAAAGAAAATAAGATAAAGGCTCAATAGGGGTGAACTAGGATTATGCATACGGGTAGGAGAAATAGAAGGTATAAAACAAGGCTATCAAAGGAATGCCTATATCATCTCCTAAACTCACATTCTTTATTTCACTTCACACACACATCAGGAAAGTTTTAGAAATCACATGCAACAAGGAAGATACAAAATACCTCACACGCAGATGGCATATGCTCATCCAAATAGGATCATCATAGACTTCTAACTAAATAATAACATAAATTTAAAATCCACCCAACAAATACAAAAGTCATAAACTTGAGCCTACGAGTCTCAAAAATAGTAATTCACTCATTCACCTTGCTATTACCAAACAAAACACTTACACCATGAAATAAAAAATAGCACCAACACAAATATCTTAAACAAAAATTTTAAATTGAGCTAAAATATGCGAATTTTCCCACCTTACACTTAAAATTCTACTTTGTACCAAAAGTAAATTTTCAAGGTAAGAGAAAGAAATACTCTCAGAGGCCTGTAGCCCTAGGTAGTAGCATCTTTACACATAAATGAGATCCATGAGATGTCACACTTAGTATTTTCCATGCTCCTTAGCTTTAAGTTTATGGTACTCAGACTTTTCATTAACTTGTGACTAAACCAAAAACAAAAACCATGTGAAATAAAAATTTAAAAAAAACTGAAAAGAAAATTTACATAATTAACTTGGGTTGCCTCTTAACCAGCGCCTAATTTAATGTCGCGGCACATGCCATATGTAATACACCGGAAAATTTTTCGCTAAAATGTTGTGCATAAACGTGTTGGGTTCTATCTTCTAGAATGAATTATAAATTTTTCGTGTGGAATGTCTTAGATTATGACCCACAATTGCATAGACTATCGAATAAGCTTTTCAAAAATATATGGATCATCCAAAATAGAAACCTGAGCGACGAGTTATGAACATTTCGATCGAACCGTGAATAGTAGTAAACAGTAAAACATGCAGGAAAAAGTACTAAGACCTAGCGTATTTTTGCTCCAAATTTAAATGATCATAAATACTTGTACATAATGATCTGGGTGATTTACTATATATCAACGGAAAGCTCTGTGAGTCCTCTTTCCAATGAAATTGGTTTCATCCAATTTGTCTATCCGACCAAAATGTTATGATCGATCTACTTCAGCCTATCAAAAGTGAATTTTTGGGTCAACTTCAAATAATTATAACTCCTCGTACACAATGATCTGGGTGAGATACTATATATAAACATAAATATATAAGAGCCTTCTTTCTAATAAAATTGGTTTTATCCAATTTGGATATCAGAGTAAAACATTATGGTTGATCTACTTCAGACTATCAAAACAGTCCACCAAAGGACAGATTCGAGAATTATTTGATTTTTAGGGGCGTGTTGGTCATTCCCCCTCACCCAAAATCCATCCAAACCCTATATTAAAGCCTATTAAAAGCATTATATGTTATATTTCTTCAAATTCCCTCAAAAAGAAAACCGTAAGCTCCTACATCCAACTTCAAGAACCTCCAAAGTTCACCATTAATTCTGCAAATTTATTCAAGATTCTAAGTTCCTAGTTCAAGAACTTCAAGAACCATCATTCAAAGACACGATTAACATCTCAAAAAAGAGTATCGATCTAAAGTTCATAATTCAAGGTATGTGGAGATTTTCAACAAGTACTCTCTCTTGTTCTTGTGCCCAAAAGTAATTTTCTTTACGAAGGCATGATTTTTATTTGATTTTTATGAATTTGAAGCATGAACCCATATCTTATGATGATTATTATGAAATCTTGATGTTTATGATTTTGAAAGATGAATTTACATGTGTGGAGATATAAAGCATGAATCTTGAACGGTATTTATCATGATTTTGATATTTTGGTCGTGAATCCCCATTGGAAATTGTGTTTTTTTTAGAAAGTGTGTGGTATAAGCACGTTGATGTTGAATATATGAGATATTTTGAATGATTTGACCTTTTGGTCTTAATGGAGTTGTTTTGAACTCAAGTGTGAAAGAAATCCACAATGTGGTTGATTTTGATAGATGGGAAGCATGATGGCTCATAATGTATATTTACATATTACTGAAATTGTTTTGTCGTGGATTGTCTTTGAAATGATCTGAGCTAAGCCTGAGAGAAATCTTTAGCACTGAGTGGGAGGTATAAAGCGACCTTACATCCCTAGAACTACGTGCCCTCATAGGAGTGAGCCTAAGGCTGATTTATATAGTGATCACTAGTTTGTGTGAATTTTATATCGATAGTCCTACTCCAATAGCAAGGGTGGGATGGCTCTCCCAACGTGGGTTGTACTTTGGACTCCATGTAGCTCACATGGTTTATGTCGGTTATAGGATCTCCTAGTGTGTGTGTGTTTCCTTTTGTCTATGGTGAATGGTGAAGTAATTTGAAAGTGAAATTGTAAAATTTATTCTTTCAAAAGATTTAAATGATATTTACATTGTGACAATTGATATTCTTGATGAACTGAAAGTGATTGACAAATTATATGATGACTCATATGTGTTATTATACTTATTTCATTCTATCATGATTATGATGATTTTCGTTGGGCTATTTGAGTCTTTCATACATCCTACATATTTCTTATAAATATTTATGATGATTATATTTATACAACTGCATACCCCAATATACTCGGTTCCTTTCCTTGGTACTGACCCATATCTTACGATGTGGGCTGCATTTTCTTGGAATGTAGGTTTAGGTGCTCAATTTTAGGTTTGATAGTGATTCTTCGGGCACGCTATTCTATATCATCTGTTGTGGTGATTCCTCATGTTTTGAGGACGTGATGTCTGATGTTGGTTTTACAGAATTATTTACATTTGATAATTGAGTATGAGTCAGTTGGGTTATGTCTCAATGGATCGCTGGTTTTATTGATTTTCTTAGAGGCTTGTCAGACTAGTATAGATATTGGGAGTTGACTAATAAGTCGTATTTTGTTATCTTTCTGAAATTCTTTTATTCTAGGATGATGATTACTCTATTGATATTTGAGGGTTATTTATGGAAACCCCATTGATTTATGTTAAACTGAATGAAATGGCTCAAAGGGTTAGCTTGGGTGTACTTGTATCCTCAAGCACCGTGTGATGCTCCGGGACTCATTTTCTGAGGCGTTACAAACTTGGTATCAGAGCCTAAGGTTTTAAGGAACCTAGGGAGTCTGCCAACCCATGTTAAGTAGAGTCTTGATCATCGGTGTGTAGCACGCCATATCTATGAGAAAGAGGCTATAAGATATTTTAGGAAAAAGTATGATTCTTTCTTTCAGAAGTCTATTGTGCTTAAAGTGTCTCTCTCTGCTATTGATTCATGCTCTCTACTTTTAGAAATATGCCTCCACATCAAGCGAGAAGAAATAATAATGGTCAGCAGCCTCAACCCGCTGACCCATTGAATAAAAATATGTTTCATGCTAAATTTCAGGCAGCTTTTTAAGTGCTGGCCCAAACTGTTACTGCAAATGTTTAGGCCAACCCAGACCTGGCTCCACAGCGGCAAGGAGGTGATTCAGCTGCTGCTAGGATCTATGACTTCATGTAGATGAATCGGCCAGAATTCTATGGGTATAAGTCTGATGAGGATCCACGGTTATTTTTAGAGAAGGTGCGGAAGATTACTCAGGTCATGCAAGTATCGAAGGAACATAGTGTGGAGTTGGCTGCGTATAGGTTGAAAGACCTTGCTTATGACTGGGTTGTTGCGTGGAGAATAGGTAGAGGTGAGGGAGCTGTCCCTACAACTTGGCAAGAGTTCCAGGATGCATTCTTGGTTAAGTTTTTCCCTTTAAAGATGAGGGAGGCAAAGGTGGAAGAGTTTATGAACCTGTGACAGGGCTCTATGACTGTTAGGGAGTACTGTCTAAAGTTAATCAGTTGGTCAAGTATGGTCCTGACTTAGTGGCTGGTAATTGGGCTAGTATGAGTAAGTTTGTGACTGGAGTGTCTAGTTATGTGTTTAAGGAGTGTAGGTATGCTAAGCTGAATAGTAAGATGAATCTTTCTAGGCTGATGAATCATGCCCAACAGATTGAGGCAGACTAGATTAAGGAGATAGATAGAATGAGAGAGAATAAGAGAGCTAGGTTCGAGCAGTACGGATAGGGTCAGACTAGATCACAGGGAGGGAGTCGCCCTTAGTATTAGGATCGTTCATCTATGCCAGCACCATCATCTGCTAGTGCTCCCATGCCTAGAGGTAGGCATGGGTAAGATAGCAGTTCATATGCATCCAGGTCCCAGTACAGTGCTGGCAGTAAACCAAATCGTCCCCTGTGTCCTAAGTGTGGTAGGGCTCATTCGGGTGAGTGTTGGGGTGAGAAGATGGGTTGTTTTTGGTGTGGTGACATGGGTCACAGAGTTAGAGATTGTCCACAGAATGGAAAAGGACCTCGTGACAATCACCCTCAGATCCAGACTCAGACTATTAGTGCTCCAGTTCTAGCGACTCGGCCAGCCCCATCTCAGGGCGCCTCTTCTAGCAATGCTAGCGGGAAGCGATAGAATAGATTCTATGCTTTACCATCCCACAAGGAACAGGAGGACTCTCCTGATGTTGTTGCTGGTATGCTTCGTATATTTTAGTTTGATGTGTATGCTTTGTTGGATCCTGGATCCAGTTTCTCATATGTTACACATTTGATTACTGTGAATTTTGAAATGAGTCCTGAGATTATTCCTGAGCGTATCCTAGTTTCTACCTAAGTGGGTGATTCGATTGTTGCCCAAAAAGTGTATAAAAAGTGTCCTGTTACCGTTCTTCATAGAGTCTTGTTGGCTGATCTGATTGAGTTAGACATGGTAGATTTTGATATAATTCTGGGTATGGACTGGCTGTATTCTTCTTATGTCTCTATTAATTGTTGAACTCGAGTGGTCAAGTTTCAGTTTTAGGGTGCATCCGTGTTTGTGTGGTCTGGGAATTCTGTGTCACCCATGAGTTATTTTATCTCTTACCTCAAAGATAGAAGGCTTATTTCTAAGGGGTGTATTTACTATTTGGTTAGAGTCAAAGACAGTAAGTCTGAGACTCTAACTCTCCAGTCTGTTAACATTATTAATGAGTTTTCTGATGTCTTTACAGATGATCTTCCAGGGATACCTCCTGATAGAGAGATAAAGTTCGGGATTGATATTCTTCCCGATACTCAGCCCATTTCTATTCCTCCTTACCGTATGACCCCTATAGAACTTAAGTAATTGAAAGAGCAACTCAAAGATCTACTAGATAAGGGTTTCATAAGGCCCAATATTTCTCCTTGGTGTGCTCCTGTGTTTTTTGTAAGCAAGAAAGATGGCTCTTTGCGTATGTGCATTGATTACCACCAATTGAATAAAGTCATCATAAAAAATAAGTACCTCCTTCCGAGAATAGATGATTTATTTGACCAATTGCAAGGTGCAAGTTATTTCTGAAAGATAGACCTTCGTTTCGACTATCATCAACTAAAATTTAGGGAGTGTGACATCTCAAAAGCTGCTTTATGAACTCTTTATGGACATTTTAAGTTTCTTGTTATGTCTTACGGGTTAACTAATGCCCCAGCATCTTTCATGAACCTTATGAATCTAGTGTTCAGACCATATCTTGATATGTTTATCATAGTATTCATCAATGATATACTAGTGTACTCCCGTAGTAAGGATGAATATTTTGATCATCTCCGAACTGTCTTGCAAACCCTTAGAGATCACAAGTTGTTTGCCAAGTTCAGTAAGTGTGAGTTTTGGCTAAGGTCAGATGCTTTTCTGGGTCATATCATTTCTTTTGAGGGTATTAGAGTTGATCCCTAAAAGACCGAAGCTGTTAGAAATTGGCCTAGAACTATTTCTCCGACTAATATCTGAAGTTTCTTGGATATAGCTGGCTACTACTGCCGTTTTGTTGAGGGTTTCTCCTCTATAGCGTCTCCTCTGACTCGATTGACCCAAAAGAAAGTGAAGTTCTTATGGTTCGAATCTTGTGAGAAGAGTTTCCAGGAGTTAAAGACTCAACTCACTTCAGTCCCTATTTTGACTTTGCCTGATAGTTTGATGGTTTTGTGGTGTACTGTGATGCTTCAAGAATTGGGTTGGGTTGCGTATTGAAGCAGAAGGGTAAGGTGATAACTTATGCTTTAGACTGTTGAAACCCTATGAGAAAAATTACCCCACCCATAACCTTGAGTTTGCTGCTGTTGTGTTTGCTTTGAAAATCTGGAGACACTATTTGTATGGTGTCTATGTTGATGTTTTCACTGATCATAAGAGTCTGTAGTATGTGTATACCCAGAAAGAATTGAATCTTAGGCAGAGACAATGGTTAGAATTGTTAAAGGACTATGATATGAGTGTGCTGTACCATCCGAGCAAGGCCAATGTTGTGGCGGATGCCATATGTAGAGTGTCCATGGGTAGTGTTTTGCATATGGTAGAAGGTAAGAAAGAGTTGGCTTATGATGTACATCATTTGGCTAGATTAGGGGTGAGGTTGTTTGACTCTGTTGAAGGTAGTATAGGGGTTCAGAGTAGTTCCTAATCCTCCTTGGTTTCAGAAGTGAAGGAAAAGCAATACTTAGATGCTAGTTTGGTTAGACTGAAGGTGTCAGTCAAGGACCAAAAAGTAGAGGTTTTCTCCCATGGGGGAGATATTGTGTTGAGATTGCAGGATAGATTATGTGTCTCGAATGTTGATGATCTGAGACAGAGGATCATAGATGAAGGACACGGGGTGTGGTATTCTATTTATCCTGGTGCCACCAAGATGTATCAAGACTTGCGGGAAATCTATTGGTGGAGTGGCATGAAGAAAGATATAGCAACGTTTGTAGCTAAGAGTGTAACATGCCAACAAGTTAAGGTTGAACACCAAAGACTTGGTGGTATGATGCAAGATTTTAGTATTCCCACCTGGAAGTGAGAAGAGATAAATATGGACTTCGTGATTAGTTTACCTCCTTCCCGATGCTATCATGATTCCATTTGGTTTGTGGTTGATAGATTGACTAAGTCTGCTCATTTCTTGCATGTTCATACTTCATATACTGCTGAGGATTACGCTAGATTGTATATCCGAGAGCTAGTCAGACTATATGGAGTCCCATTGTCTATCATTTCGGATAGGGGTACACAGTTCACTTCGTAATTTTGAAAAGCTTTTCAGAAGGGTCTTGGTACCGAAGTGCTTTTGAGTTTTGCTTTTCATCCGTAGATCGAAGGCCAGGCTGAGCGGACCATCTATACCTTAGAGGATATGTTGAGAGCTTGTGCACTTGACTTTAAGGGAAGTTGGGATGATCACTTACTATTGATAGAGTTTGCTTACAGTGACAGTTTCCACTTTAGTATTGGCATGGATCCGTTTGAAGCCTTATATGAAAGGAAGTTTAGATCACCCATAGGTTGGTTCGAGGTGGGTGAAGTGGTTGTGAGTGGTCTTGATTCGGTATTTGAGGCTATGGAAAAAGTAAAGTTGATTAGGGAAAGGTTGAAAACTGCACAGAGTCATCAGAAGTCATATGCGGAAGTTAGAAGGAGAGACCTTGAGTTTGAAGTTGGTGACCTAGTGTATCCGAAAATTTCACCCATGAGGGGGGTGAAGAGATTCGGAAAGAAGGGGAAGCTTAGTCCTCGTTATGCTGGTCCTTAAAAAATTATTAGCCGTGTTAGTAAGGTAGCTTATGAGGTCGAGTTGCCTTCCGAGTTGTCCTCTGTTCATCCAATATTCCATGTCTCCATGCTTAGAAAGCATATTAGCGATGTTGTGGTAGTGGATTCCTCTGTGAGTGCTGACAGTCAAGAAAAACTTTCTTTTGATGAGATTCCTGTTGAGATTCTTGATTTCAGTGTCCAAAGACTAAGGAACAAAGAAGTTCCCTTGGTCAAGGTGTTGTGGCCAAACCAATCTATTGACGGTGCAACTTGGGAAGCTGAGGCGGATATGCGATCCAAGTACACGCACTTATTTTCCACGAACTCCGATTAAGCCAAAGGTACTATTCTTTTCTAAATCATGCACTTTTGATAAAATTTGCAGCAGTTCAACTTTCATTTATTATGTGTTCAGCTGTAGTTTCTTGAGTTTATCCATTCTATGTTGCATTCGGAGTAAGTGGTGATGAGTTTAATGAATGGTTTCAGCTTTATGCTTTATTCCCTATCTAATCTTGGCATGTCTAGCATCATTCGATAATGAATGTTTCCCGGGGGGGGGGGGGGGCTGATAAAATACCACCGGGAAATTTTTCGTTGAAATTTTGTGCGTAAATGAGTTGGGTTCTATCTTCTAGAATGAATTATAAATTTTTCATGTGGAATTTCTTAGATTATGACTCACCATTGCATAGAGTATCAAATAAACTTTCCAACGATATATGGATCATCCAAAACGGACACCCGAACGATGAGTTATGAACATTCCGATAGAACCATGAATTGTAGTGAACAGTAAAACGAGCAGGAAAAAGTACTGAGGCCTGGCGTATTTTTGTTCCAACTTTAAACGATCATAACTACTTGTACATAATGATCTGGGTGATCTACTGTATATCAACGGAAAGCTCTGCGAGTCCTCTTTCCAATGAAATTGGTTTCATCCAACTTTTCTATTGAAGAAAAAATTTATTATCGATCTACTTCAGCCAACCAAAACCAAATTTTTTGGTCAACTTCAAACTATCATTACTCCTCGTCCACAATGATCTGGGTTTAGATACTATATATCAACGGAAAGATATAAGAGTCCTATTTCTAATTAAATTATTTTCATCCAATTTGGATATCGGAGTAAAACGTTATGGTTGATCTACTTAAGACTATCAAAATAGTCCACCAAAGGATAGATTAAAGAATTATTTGATTTTTAGGGGCATTTTGGTCATTTTCCCTCACCCAAAATCCGTTCAAACCCTATATTAAAGCCTATTAGAATAATTATATGTTATATTTCATCAAATTCCCTCAAAAAGAAAACCCTAAGCTCCTACATCCAACTTCAAGAACCTCCAAAGTTCACCATTAATTCTGCATATTTATTCAAGATTCCAAGTTCCTAGTTAAAGAACTCCAAGAACCATCATTCAAAGGCACGATTAACATCTCAAAAATGAGTATCGATCTAATGTTCATCATTCAAGGTATGTGGGGTTTTTCAACAAGAACTCTCTTTCGTTCTTGTGCCCAAAAGTGATTTTCTTCACAAAGGCATGATTTTTATTTGATTTTTACGAATTTGAAGCATGAACCCGTATCCTATGATAATTATTATGAAATCTTGATATTTATGATTTTTAAAGATGAATTTACATGTGTGGAGATATAAAGCATGAATCTTGAATGATATTTATCATGATTTTGATATTTGGGTCGTGAATGCCCATTGGAAATTGTGTTTTTTTAGAAAGTGTGTGTTATAAGCATGTTGATATTGAATATTTGAGATATTTTGAATGATTTGGCCTTTTGATTTTAATGGATTTGTTTTGAACTCAAGTGTGAAAGAAATCCACAACGTGGTTGATTTTTATAGATGGGAAGCATGATGGCTCTCGATGTATATTTATATATTACTAAAATTGTTTTGTTGTGGATTGTATTTGAAATGAGCTAAGCTAAGTCCGGGAGAAATCTTTAGCACCGAGTGGGAGGTATAAAGCGACCTTACTTCCCTAGAACTACGTGCCCCAGTAGGAGTGAGCCTGAGGCTGATTTATATAGTGATTATTAGTTTGTGTGGACTTCATATCAATAGTCCTACTCTGATGGCAAGGATAGGATGGCTCTCCCCAACGTGGGTTGTACGTTAGAATCTATGTAGCTCACATGGTTTATGTCGGTTATAGGATCTCCCAGTTTATGTGTGTTTCCTTTTGTCTATGGTGAATGGTGAAGTGATTTGAAAGTGGAATTGTGAAAGTTATTCTTTCAAAAGATTTAAATGATATTTACATTATGAGAATTGATATTCTTGATGAACTGAAAGTGATTGACAAATTATATGATGACTCACATGTGTTATTGTACTTATTTCATCCTCTCATGATTATGATGATTTTCTTCGGGCTATGTGAGTCTTTCATATATCCTGCATATTTCTTATAATATTTATGATGATTATGTTTATACTACTGCATACACCCCGATATACTCGGTTCCTTTCCATGGTACTGACCCACATCTTCAGATGTGGGATGCATTTTCTCAGAATATAGGTTCAGGTGCTCAGTTCCAGGTTCGACAGTGATTCTTCGGGCATGCTGTTCTACATCCTTTGTGTGGTGAGTCCTCATGTTCCAAGGACGTGATGTCTGATGTTGGTTTCACGGAATTATTTACATTTGATAACTGAGTATGATTGAGTTGGGGTATATCTCAATGGCTTGCTGGTTTTATTAATTTTCTTAGAGGCTTGTCAGACTAGTATAGATGTTGGGAGTTGACTAATAAGTCGTATTTTGTTATCTTTCTAAAATTCTTTTATTCTTGGGTGATGATTGCACTGTTGATATTGGAGGGTTATTTATGGAAACCCCGTTGATTTGTGTTGAACTGAATGAAAATGGCTCAAAGGGTTATCTTGGGGCTACTTGTAGCCTCAAGCATCGTGTGACGCTCCGGAACCCATTTTCCGAGGCATTACACCATATCAACTCAACCATATTCCTTCACCCTTTTTACTCCCTTTTGGGATTTATTTTTTCATTTGTTTCTGACCTCTTGAGTTTGCACTCTTAAGGTCAACATCTAATTTAACATCAACCTTCATCATGTTTGGAATCAACAATTTGATCTCAAGCCACTAAATCAGGTATTCCGAAGTGATTTTTGGTTTATTAGTCATCCCATACTTATCCCTTTAAATAACATTGATCATACATAAATCTTTAACTTGGGCCATTACATTGGGTGCTTTGTAAACCTCAAATACCACTTCTTGATCATCTACCCTCATCTTGAGCATGCTTTCTCTAACATCAATCAAGGCCTCTCCAGTTGTTAAGAATGGACACCCCAAAATAATTGGTACCTGTTCATCTACCTCAAAATAAAAAACAATAAAGCCAGCAGATATAATAAATTTTTAAACCTTAGTGAGGACATCATCAATTTTTCCATCAGGATAGGTAAATATCCTATCTGTCAGCCGCAACACTATGGTGGTCGTTCTAGTATCTCCCTAGACCAATATTTTAAATAGCGATGAGGGAATCAAATTTATGCTTGCCCCTAAGTCACATAGAGCATGGACCACTTTACTCTAATTTGAATAGGCATAGAAAACTTTCCCTAATCTTTCAATTTCTTGGAGATTTTTTGTGTCATCATAGCACTACAATCTTCAGTGAGTGTTATTGCTCCCGTATCCTGTAGTTTCACCTTATTCGCAACCATATCCCTCAAGTACTTTGTTTACTTAGGCATACTCTACAAAATATCTAACAAAGGTAAGTTCATATGAAGTCCTCTGAACGTATCACAAAATTTCCTAAAAATTGCATCCTCCTTTGCTTTAATTTGCCTCTGAGGGAAAGGTAATGGCAATGTCTTCTTCACTTCTGATTCAACAACTTTTTCTTTTAAATACTCAAACTTCCTTGATTTTTCAGCAACTTCTTCATTTACCTGTTGGGTCACCACATCAGCATATACCTCCTTTGTTACCTTTGGAGGTTCTCCTTAAATCTCTTTACTACTCCTCAAGTACCATGACTTGCTTTTAATTTTCTGTGTTAGTTGGCAATCCACCTTATGGCATAGGATTTACTTCTTGCTAATTTTTCCTCACGTGCAACTCTAGACGTCTTATGGCTGCTTGCAATTTTTTTAAGTCTGCAACAAACTATGTCTGATTAGCTAACATTTGTGTCATCATCTTCTCCTTATTGCTGCTTGACTAATTTGGTCGGGCCTGTGGATGTGGGGCATTCCATGGCTGAGTCTGCCACTTCATGTTGTAGGTGTTATCATAATTTGGCCTTTGAGCATTGCCTACATATATCACTAATTTTGGATTTGAAGTACACATGAACGCAGAATGGCCACTATTTCCTCATACCTTACACCAACCACTAATTTGCTGAACTGTATTGACGGTTGTGGCAGGCTGTGGAGCTCCTAATTTCATGTAGCTGAAATGAGTGTTGTTCAAATTCTGCAATGTAGACACCTGTGCTGATTGGGATGTGAATTGTTCTACCTCTAGTACACCTGCAACTTTTTTTGTGGCACTTCTGGAATAAGAATGCCACTCGAGATTCCTTGTGATATGTGATTCAATAATGTGTACAACTCAATATAAGTCAACTCCAGTGCTTGACCACCTACAGCTGCATTTTAGCAAAATCTTCGTATTTTTTTCAAGAGCTTCTAAAAAAGTATGAGCAAGTTCCTCATTCAACTTTTGGTGGTGTGGACAATACCAGAGAATGGATTTGAAATTTTCCCAAGCATGATATAAATTTTTATCAATTTTCTATTTGAAGCTCACTATCTCACTGCGAAGTCTCACAGTCTTGCCTACTGGAAAGAATCTGATGAGGAACCTTCTAGCTAAGTCGTCCCATAATGTGATTAAATTGGTTGGCTCCGCATTCAACCACTTGTTATCTTCCCCAATAAGTAACTAGGGAAAGTGTGTGAGCCTCACATAATCATCATTTATACTTGTCGGAATAAATGTAGTAGTGAGCTCAATGAAATTATGTAAGATAACCTGTGGATCGTCGTGTCAAAGCCCTATAAATTTTCCAATGCTAATAAATAGTAGCACCATGTTGTGGTTAAGCACAAAAGTCCCCCCAACAGCTTATAAGACCCCACAAAATTCTCTCATAGTATGAGCCGTAGAGCATTTTCAGTGAAGTGTTAATTCGGCCCTAAAAAGTTGAGAAGTGTAATCCCAAGTGAGAAGTATTTTGATTCATGTAGAATTTCACTAATATCAAGTTTTTGTCCTATAGATCATTGAATAAGTTTTCTATCGATACCTCGCCCAAATATGATACTCGGGAGAAGAGTAAGAGCCATTTTAGTAAGACAGTGTACCACCTAGTACTTTAGCGCATCACGGAGCCAGCCAAAATGGCAATTGTCAAAATCCAGTGAGCCTCCACGATTATGGAACATTGCGCCAATGCTTGATTTCAAAATTGTCAATTTCCAGTGCACCAACATGATTCCACCATGTTGCAGTTTTTTTTCAGTTCACAACCAAGGTGACAACACAATTTCCACCACTTCGTGCTACCAACTAGTTTCCCAATTGTCTAGTTTCCAATGAGTTAGCGCGATTCCACTGTGTCACACTAGTGTGTAAAACCGGGATTTTTCAGTTTAATTTTAGGGGTGAAAATAGTCATTTTTCTACCCCTATATATACTCCTTAACATGGAATTCTGCCTTATTTTAACCCAAAAATACTAGTTTTCACTCAAAATTATTCAAGGAAAAGACCTGGGGTTTCTAATCCAAGAGCCAAGTCATCAAGATTCCTCCGTAAATCTTCCGAGAAACATATAACAAGGTATGCAGATGTTTATTCTTGGGTCCCTTTCACCCAAAATGCTCAAGAATCCTTTTCAAAATTCAAAGCTTCTTATGTTTATGAGTTTCATGATTCATGTGAATTGAAATTGAAGTTCATGCTATTATCGAGTTTTAATTTATGTTTCTTTACAAGGTTTTCAAGATTTGACCCTAATATGTGATATTCATGTGATCTTCATAATAAACCCTCTTCAAGTTGCTTGTTAAGTGTTGTGTTCATGTCAATTAAGTGTAGAAATTGTTGAATAAGCAAAGCATGTTCCCCATATATTTGATGAAATGCTTATGTGAAGAAATTAGATCCACTATAGCATAATGACTAGACATCCCCAATTGTGTGCAAGCCCGTGCATACCAAGTGTTTGTTGAAAAGCCTTAGTGAATAAATTGTGACATGATAGCATGAAATTCCCCAATTATGTGCTCTTTGATACATGCTAAGACTTTAATACATGCTAAGTGTTTGATGCAAGACCTCATTGAATGGAGTATGAGCCAATAGCATCTCTCCCTATACTATCACATGTTTATGATTTCTAAATACGTGAAGAGATGCTTTAGTGATTGTGATGGTGAATGAATGTCCATGGTCTTGATTAATAAAGAATGATTACATTTTAATTTTATGTTATCAAGTCCTGAGGGTATTTATACCTAATAAATTAGCTGCAGTCTAGAACCCGTGTCAGTTTTCTCGATAATCTGGGTTAAGCCATGACTCTCAGAACTCAGTGAGTTATAAAACTTTGTACTCTCAAATAAATACAGAACTTAAGAAATCTTAGTAATCTCAGTACTACTAGTAATCTAGCCTTAGTTCTGTACTCAGCTCAGATATAGTAGTATTTAAGTATTCAGTTTAGAACTTAGTAGCATGCAGTAAGATAAGGAGATTCAGTAGTATTCCGTTAGATATGAAACCAAGTTAATTTAGTGTAACTCAGTCAGACCATTCGATAAATATTATTAGTAGCAGATTCAGCTTAGTTTAAGTTCATTTAAGAATCAGTTCAGAGTCTTTCAGTTGGGAGTAGGAGCTCTAGCACCGAGTGAGTGTAGAGATGACGACTCCCCATTAAAGAGGCAGAGTTGTTAGGAGAAATCCCTAAACTCCAAAACTACATAGCCAGCGTAGGATGCAGGAGTCATCCATTAGAAAATGCTTTACACCCGCTAGATAGGCTTGACTATTATACTTCCTTAGGCTTGACTTCCTGTGAGGGTCACCCGTTAGAGAGCCTTGACCAGAGAGGTATTTACCTATGGCACGATATTGACACCCTTCAAGCTGGGGTTACAGGTTGGAACCTACCAATTTAGATTCGGGGCATGTCGGTTAAGTGAGAACTTTCACGTTACAGTTTCAGTATCAATCTTCAGAAAAAAAACTCAAAAATTAGGACTATTAGATACAGTCATCTATCTAAGTGAGGAACTCAAATAGTTCTATTTATTCTGTAAATCCTTGAATTTGATACCCGAAATGCCACACGATGCTCATGACCCTGAAGGACCACAAACTAACCCATGACTAATATCTGTACCCGTATACTGCATAAAATACTGAATAATGCAGAAATATGAACTGAAAGGCCATAAGGTTCACATAACTAAAGTAAAATATAACATCTAAATAGGGTGTGAATACCCAAACTAAACTAAAAATACTGAAGTCTAAAACATGATAGTCTAGAAAGCCTCTAACGGACTAAACTGTCTGAGTAAGGAGTTGATGAGATATGTCCCCAACTGACTCCAACTAATGAACTAATTAATGAGATAATAGAGAAATTATCATATCCTCAAATGATGAGGACTCACTTCTAACTCTGATTGTTGAAACTGGAATTTACTTCTGATCTGGAGCTCGTGTTTGTAAACCTATGGTATAAGACACCATAACATAAATGCATCAGTACTTAGAATGTACTGGTATGCATGAGGGGTAGGCTAAATGCATGGGGTTTATATGTATGAACAATACTGGCTAATTGACTAATACTAGCTAGCGGATACACTACCCTTCCACTCAAGGACGGGTTCACTTGGGAGCTGAAATTAGACTATTCTGTGGCATAGCAGGAATGAAGCCAATCTATGTTGAGAATGATGTCAAAATCAGTCTTCTCAAATTCAACTAAGTCAGCTAAAGTGACTTTCTAAAATATCATAATCGGACAGTTCCTATATACTCGCGAGCCTATGATGGTTTTACCTCCTAGGGTAGAGACTGAAAAAGGCTCTGCTAGGATTTTGGGACTAATTTCAAAATTGCTTATTATATAGGGAGTAACAAAAGACAAAGAAGCTCCTGGATCTAGAAAAGCCCAAACATGCACATAAAAGATTTGTAACGTACCAGTAACTACATCAGGAGAATTTTCCTAATCTTGTCTGGACTAAAGAGAATAGAGATAATTTGGGCATTGCCCACTATTAGCACTGGAGGTGGCACCCTACTGATTTGGGCAACCGAACTGAGCTGAGGAGCGATTTTCTTGACCTTAAGGACCTGGCTAAGGACAGTCTCTTAGTCTATGGCCTGGCTTGCCACATCTAAAATAAATACCTCTTCCAGCTCTGCAAATACCCTGATGGTGCCTGCCACAAGTTTGGCATAGAGGATAGGTATGGGTACTACTAATACTACCCTAAGAATTAGAGCCTGATACTCTTTGTTACCCTCTCTGAACTTAGGAACTGGAGCACTGGCTAAAGAAGGAGCTGAAATTAATGACTTAGGATGAAACTAAGAATGGTTTCCTACTTCTGCCTTAGGCTGAGCAAAGTTAAAACTACTTGTCTTCGCTCTCTTATTCTGCTTCTCCCTCTTCTTAATATTTTGCTCCTCAATCTACTGAGCATGAGTCATAAGCCTGTCTAAAGTTATGTCACTACTCAGCATGGTGGATCTGCACTTATTAACCATGTTATCATTCACCCCTGAATTGAACTTACTCATTCTTGCCCTACTATCTGCAACCACATGAGGGGCATATCTGGCTAATTGTAATACCCCAAAAATTCCAAACCAATATTAGCGCCATATTTCAAGCTCACGCATAGTACATCATAATTCTTTCATAGTTTTATGAGAAAGTTAGATATATATTAAGTCTTCAAATAACTCCCAGCTATCAAACGAATCAAAACATTCCTTACTGATTGAATTCTTTGGAAGAATATTGCTATAATCAACTTCAAATGTCAATATATCTTGTTGTGCAATGAATTATTGGGATCATGACCTATCAAAAGATACATATTTTAATTATTTTCCCAACGTTACCAATTTCTCCTAAATTCGATATTGGAGCAATGAATTATGCCCATTTTACTCCAGCGTGTCAGGCTAGAAAACTGAGTGACAACATTTTGTGATAACTTATCACGTCTGACAACTTATAATGAATGTCCTCAAGCCTGGGCAGAAACCCAAAAATTCCAGCTCTCAGGTTACGACTTGAGCTGATGGGCTATCATGGATTTGACGGTTTAACAGCCTTAGTCGTCAACTGATAAATTCTGCAATTAGGAAGTGGTTTTGTAAGGGTATTTTTGTCTTTTCCTTTGCTTTCCACAACTTAAAACCCTCAAGGGACGTAACTTTCTCCTATTTTTCTTCAGTTAAATATCTCAAAAATTCTCTCATACACTCTCAACCACAAGATTATGTTTTTCTCTGAAGATCATCTTCTCAAGAACAAGAACATTCTCTCCAAAAAGGGTTAAACCCTAGTCAAGAAAAATCAAGAGAAAGCCTAAGGATTTCTTCATGAACCTTTAAGAAACATTAGATCTCTTTCAAGATCAAGCTTTAAGGCATACATAGTGGTCATCCATGGATCCCTTTCATTCATGGAGCTCAAGAATCATGTTTTAAATTATAAATTATAATTTTCTTGTTGTGTTATGGCTATATTCATGTTAATGATTATTGTTTGAGTTCAAGGTTGTATGTTGATATGTTTTCATGAAGCATATGGGTAGGATAGTTATAACCCATGAATTTTGGATGCATTAACATTGTTAGGTTGATAAATATACCTATGCCCAAAATTATGCATGTAAGGTGCTTGATGAAATGCCTAAGAAACTAGATATCATGCAATATAGCAAAATTGTGACTAAGTGAAGGATTAATGATATGCCCCTATGTTCCTATGATTTTCATGTTCATATTGTGTCTTGTAAATGTTGTTGGATTGTTCACGAACTAGTCTTATGATATTATGCTATACTTGCAATAATCCTACTTATGTAAAAGATGTATGATAACTATGTACTTCATGAAATTTCCTAAGTTATGATATTATGGATTGTTGATGTTGGTCATCCATTCAAGAAATTCATGTTTGTCAGTTTCTTTCCATCGAGTCTTGGGGTTAGTCATACCAGAAAAATATAGCTGTGTGACTAGAGCCATGTCATGTTATCATGATACTCTCAGTCAAGCCATGATCCATAGAATTCAGTCAGTCATATGACTCAAGAAAACTCAGAAATTTCAATCGTCTCAATAGTTCAGTAATCTCAGTAATCTCAGCTAGTTATCATGTCTAGTAAGTATTCAGTTTAGAGCCTCAGTAACCTCATAAGCTAGTAAAATTCAGCCTTATTCAGATAGAAAGTAGAATTCTACAGTATTCCAAGTAAAATCTCAATAACTACAGTACTCTTAGTCAATCCTCAGTTATCAGTACATTCCATCAGTCAACGGAACTTAGTAAACTCAGTTTATCTTTGCTAAATAATCCCGCTAATATCAGTTTAGCTAATCACTTGAGTTTATTTAATCAGTTCAGCTCCACTAATCAGTTCAGTATCGTTCAGTTGGGAGTAGGATTTAGCACTGAGTAAGCCTAGGGATGGTGACTCACTCGCTAGATAGGACAAAGTTCCCTAGAATCAATCCCTAAGTTCCAAAACTATGTAGCCAATGTAGGTTGAGATGTCCCTACACATAGGTCTAATGCATCTCATTTGAGTTTACCTGATAGAAAAGGCAGATGGAAAGAGCTCTCAAACAGAATAAGGTTTATTCGTATATTCTCTCTACTCATGGCACGGTATTAACACCCTTCCATCTGGGGTGAAAGGTTGGACTTTACCAGTTCAGATTTAGGGCATGCCGGTTATATGGCTACTTTTTACAGTCTCAGTTCTAGTCTCATTCTCAATCTCAGTAAAAGAACTTAAATAGTTCTTCAGATTTCATGAATGTCAAATACAGTTAACTCAGATACAGTATGGAACTCAGTTAGTTCCATTAAATTTAGGACTGTCAGATACAATCACTAATGTTATTAATTATCAGAACTTATATTATTAGTTTTCACATTTAGGACTGTCAGATACGGTCAAGCATATTAGTTCTTCATATTCATAACTGTCAGATACAGTCAATCAGATTAATTCTTTATAATTAGACTATCAGATACAGTCAACCAGGCCATTTCTTCATAATCAGAACTATCAGAAATAGTTATTCATGTATCAGTAATATAGTTTTAGTCCTTCAGTATTCAATAGTACAGTATCAGTTCCCTACTTATTAGTGACTTATATCTCAATATTAGTAAACTAAATCAATTAGTATCTCAGTATCATTAAGCTTATGTTGTCAATATTCAGACTTTGTAGTTAGTATCACTGTGATTTTAGTTACAGTTACTTATGTATGTATGTATTCTCATGTTCATATCAGTTAGCATTGTTTATGCATATAACCCTTTGCATTTAGCCTACCTCACTTTCATACCAGTACATTTAAAGTACTGACCCATTTGCGCTATAGTGTCTTATACCATAGGTTTAGAAGCATGATCTCCAGAGCATCAGTAGTATTTTATATTCCAGCAGACAGAATTAGAAGTGAGGCCTCATCATTTGAGGATAATAGTATTTGATTAGTTCATTCTGTCAATACTTATTTATTTCAGTAGATGGAGTTAGTTGGGGATATGTCTCATCAACTCCTTATTCAGACAGTTTATAAGCTTTCAGACTATAGCTTATCAGACAGTTATTTTAGATTTGTTTTGCTATTGTTATACCATTTTCAAACATTATTCTTAACAGATATTTATTCAGATTTGAACCTTGTGGCCGTTCATTACATGTTTCCATATTTTTTAGTATTTTATGCAGTATACTGGTACAGATATCAGTCTTGGGCTAGCTCGTGGTCCTTTGGGGTCATGAGAACCGTGTAGAATTTAGGTCTATAAAATTGAGGCATTACAAACTTGGTATCAAAGCCAAAGATTGAATAGAGTCCTAGGAATTCTGAAAGCCACATCTAGTAGAGTTTTGTACATGGGTTTGTTGTGCACCACACTTATGTGCAGGAGGTTTTGAGATATTTTCAGAATAATTTCCCTTTATTCAGTATTTATGTCATGTTAGTAAGAAAAAACTCTAATTAAACTCTCAATCTAATTTGGTTCTTTCTTTTGTTTACAGAACATGTCTTCAGAAAGGACTAGAGAAAGAAGAACCAAAAATCAGTCAGCACCTCAGCCCGTCCAAGAAGATTCCCTAGACGAACACGTCTCTTATGCAGAATTTTGGACTGCATTCACTACTCTAGCTAGTTTAATCTCAGCTTAAAATGAATGGCCAACCATTATTTTGACCGACCCAAAGGCCAATGCTGCTACATCTAGGATTTGGGACTTCACCCGAATGAATCCTTCCTTTTTCTCCGATTCTAAGCCCGAAGAGGATCCATATGAGTTCCTCGATTAGGTTTAGAAAGTCACCGATATCATAGGAGTGACTTCCAGTGAGAGTGTAGGGTTAGCCACCTATCATCTATAAGATGTAGCCCATACATTGTTTAAATAGTGGAAGGTAGACAGAGGTACAGATAGAGATCATATAGAGTGGAAAGAGTTCGCTATAGCTTTCTTATATAGGTTCTTTCCTATATCGCAGATGAAGGATAAAGTGTTATTGTTCAGCAATCTCAGGTAAGACATGATGAGCATGAAAGAATACTCCCTTAAGTTCACCCAGTTAGCCAGGTACGCTCCCCATATAGTGGCAGACAGTAGGTCTAGAATAAATAAGTTTGTGTCTGGGGTATAAGGTAGAGTGGTTAAAGAGTGCTAGACTGCGATGTTGATTAGTGATATAGAACTGTCTAGGTTGATGGTCTATGCTCAAAAGATTGAGGATCATAAGCTTAAAAAAAAAGAAAGAGAAAATAAGAGGGTTAGAACAGGAAGTTATAGTCTTTCTCAGCTGAGGTCAGGGGGTAGTGAGAGAAAAGTTCTTACTCATCCCCTTTGTCAGACTTATGGTACGAATCATAAGGGTGTGTGTAACGTTGGAAGGGGTGTGTGTTTTGACTGTGGAAAGTTAGGCCACAGAGTCAGGAATTTTCCCTAGATAGGCTATCAGAGTCATATCCGCTCCTCACTTTAGTTTGGTCGCTCGAATTAGCTGGGTGCCAATTCCAGGGCTATCAATAGGAAATGCCCAAGTAGACTCTATGCACTTCGGTCACGGTAGAATTAGGAAAGTTCTCTTAATGTAGTCACTGGTAAGTTATAGATCTCTCATTTACGTGTTCACGCTTCTTTGGATTCATGAGTTTCTTTTCTTTAGAAAACTTGCACTATAGTTAAACCACGGTGTCAGAAATGTTAAGCCTTTAGATTCTAGTTATAGACTCAGTATGTGTAGATAATCACTAAGAGGAGATGATTCCTGACCTACTCTTAGCACAGTGTAATTGTTTTATACCACAGTTATCACCTTCCCTACATTTCTTTCACACACTTCCCATAGAATCATGTACATTTCTAATTCCTAGAAGGATGAGTTCCAACACCCTCAATAGTACGAGTCATATTCCATGGATACAACTTATGTTCACACGCATTCTATATAATCATAGGCACTTTTAGTTCCTAGTATAGGGAGTTCAGTTCTAGATCACTCTATGTTACAAATCATGTTCCATGAATTCAGAAATTCCAGACTCAGGTCATGCAGCTCATGACTCATGTACACGTATCATGATCCCCAGTATACTCAGTTTCCATGACTCATGCTACACCTCCACTGATAAGATAAGTCCTGGATATGTAATGCATATCCTCAGTTTAGACCTTTTTGGTAAATCCATATTATTGACATTCTATTGCTCAAGTTTTATTCATATGTCAAATTCAGATAGTATCCAGTCATGCTTCAGGTCCTCTTGATTTAATCCTTCAGTGAGTTCTCTTTGTGAGAATAGTGTAGTGATGAGAAGTTGCTTAGATAAGTGAGAGTGTAAATGATACATATTAAGAGAAGATTGTTGTATGCTTGTATTGCACGAGGGTGTAATTATAGAGATAGGCTTGAATGTCATGCTAATATACAAATAAATGAATAGCAAGAGGTTGTACTTAGAAATCAGGAAAAAAAATTCAGAGTGTGAGTGTACTTTCAGATCCTTGAGAACCTTCATTGTGCGATTATCATAACCCAGTCGCCATCTCAGTTATAGTATTAGTTATAATGTATCCTCCAGTTCAGTAATCAGCTCAGTTCATGTGTCATGCCTCAATTTCAGATCTGATATATTCAGTCAAGATTTAGTTTCCAGGTGCCTTGTACATCACCTCAGCTTCCTTCAGTAGCTCAGCTAAGTCAGTATTCTTTGAGGGACCTAGTATCCCAAGGGGGAGATTTGCTATGATTTCCCAAACTTTCATAACATAAGCATTCCATTCTCTCTTTATGTAATCAATCCAGTATAGAGTAGGTGATACTCATAAGTTGAGACATAAGCTCCAACCTCAGTTGCACGCTATGTGTTAGAGACTCAGTTCAGTTTATGTATCATTCTCCAGACTCAATTATGTTCTCATGTTTCCGCACATACAGATTGAGTAATTAGTCTCAGACTCATTGGTATTTTTAGTTCAAGGTAAATAGTCTTCATTGAAGTTACTCATTCTCATGTTCAGATTTTAGTAACAAACTTGGTATTCAGTTCCATGCTCATTTTTTAGTTCAAACATGGTATCTTTTCCATTACATGTTCAGTCGCATGTTCATGAGTCAGTTCAGTTATGTATTCATGCATCAGATATGTGTGATCACCTTACCAGTACTTTTATTCATTCATTCATGTATCATGTCAGTCATAAAATTAGGTATCATATATGCTTTCTTATTATGAGAAATTCAGTTCATCAAAACACTCAGTCATGCATTCATGAATTAGTACTCATGCGTCAAATATGCATGTTCAGTATGATGTATTTATCTTATCAGCCATGTCATCCCCGAAACCATGGTTTAGTAGTGTATGTCTTGTACAAATCTTTTCTTCCATTTCAGTCAATCTCATTCGAGGACGAATGTTCCCAATAGGGAGATATTGTAATACCCCAAAAAGTTCAAACCAATATTCGCACCATGTTTCAAGCTCATGCATAGTAGATCATGATTATTTCATAGTTTTATGAGCAAGTTAGATGTATATGAAGTCTTCAAATAACTCCCAGCTATCAGACGAATCAAAACATTCCTTACCGATAGAATTCTAGAGAAGGATATTGCTATAGTCAACTAAAAATGAGAATATATATCATTATACTATGAATTATTGATATCATGACCTACTAAAATATAGATAATTGAATTATCTTTCCAACGATACTAATTTCTCCTAAATCTGATATCGGAGCAAAGAGTTATGCCCATTTTACTACAGCATGTCAGGCTGGAAAATTGAGTGACGACATTTTGTGATAACTTATCACAAGTCTGATGGCTTATCACGAATGTCGTCAGGCCTGGGCAGAAACCCAAAATTTTAAGCTCCCAGGTGATGACCTGGGCTGATGGGGTATCATGTATTTGACAACTTATCAACCTTGGTCGTCAGCTGATAAATTCAGCAATTAGGAAGTGGTTTCGTAAGGGTAATTTGGTCTTTTCCTTATCTTCCCATGACTTAAAACCCTCAAGGGATGTAACTTACTCCTATTCATCTTCAGTTAAAAATCTCAAAAATTCGCTCATACACTCTCAACCATAAGATTAGGGTTTTCTCTCAAGAACATCTCCTCAAGAACAAGAACATTCTCTCCAAAAGAGATTAAACCCTAGCCAAGAAAAATCAAGAGAAAGCCTAAGGATTTCTTCAAGAACCTTAAAGAAACATTATATGTCTTTCAATATCAATCTTTAAGGTATGCGTAGTGTTCATCCATGTATACCTTTCATCCACGGAGCTAAAGAGTCATGTTTTAAATTATAAATTATGATTTTCTTGTTGTGTTATGGCTATATTCATGTTGCTGATTATTGTTTGAGTTCAAGGTTATATCTTGATATGTTTTCATGAAACATGAGTAGGAGAGTTGTAACCAATGAATTTTGGATAGATTAAGATGGTTATGTTGATAAATAAACCCATGCCCAAAATTGAGCATGTAAGGTGCTTGATGAAATGCCTAAGAAACTAGATATCATGCAATATAGCTAAATTGTGACTAAGTGAAGGATTCATGATATGCTCCTATGTTCCAATGAATTTTATTTTGATATTGTGTCTTGTAAATGTTGTTGGATTGTTCATGAACTAGTCTTATGAGATTATGCTATACTTACTTACA
Organism: Capsicum annuum; assembly: GCF_002878395.1. Lineage (NCBI taxonomy): Eukaryota > Viridiplantae > Streptophyta > Magnoliopsida > Solanales > Solanaceae > Capsicum > Capsicum annuum. Next base: position 147,624,212 of record NC_061114.1, read on the forward strand.
AGAATCCTACTTATGTAAAAGATATATGATGACCATGTACTTCGTGAAATTTCCTAAGTTATGATATTATGGATTGTTGATGTTGATCATGCATTCAAGAAATTCATTTTTTTTTAGTTTCCTTCCATCGAGTCTTGGGGGTACTCATATTCGAAAAATATAGCTGTGTGCCTAGTGTCGTGTTATTTTATCACGAGACTCTCAGTTTAGCCATGATCCATCGAATTCAGTCAGTCATGTGACTGAGGAAGACTCAGAAATCTCAGTAGTCTCAGTAGTTCAGTAATCTCAGTAATCTCAACTAGTTATTATGTCTTAGTAAGTTTTAATTTCAGAACCTCGGTAACCTCATCAGCTAGTAAAGTTTAGCCTTATTCAAATAGAAAGTAAAATTCAACAGCATTCCAAGAAAAATCTCAATAACAACTATACTCTCAGTCAATCCTCAGGTATTAGTACATTCCATCAGTCAATAGAACTTAGTAAACTCAGTTTAGCTCTGCTAAGTAAATCCACTAATGTCAGTTCAGCTAATGAATTCAGTTCAGTTAATCAGTTCAGCTCAGCTAATCAGTTCAGTGTCTTTCAGTTGGGAGTAGGATTCATTACCGAGTGAGCCTAGGGATTAGGACTCACCCATTTGATAGGATTGAGATAACTAGAAGAAATACCTAAGTTCTAGAACTACGTAGCCAGTGTAGGTTGAGATGTCTCTTCACACAGGGATAATGCATCTCATTTGACTTTACCTGATAGTAAGGGTGGATGAAGAAAGCTACCAAATAGAATAGGATTTACTCACATGTTGTCTCTAACCGTGGCACAGTATTGATACCTTTCCAAATGGGGTTACAGGTTGGACCCCACCAATTCAGATTTTGGGCATGTCGGTTAGATGGCTACTTCCCACAGTCTCAATTTTAGTCTCATTCTCAGTCTTAATAAAAGAACTCAGCCTGAATCAGATACCTAGAATGCTACACGATGCTTATGACCTCGGAGGACTAAAAGCTAACCCATGATTGATATTTGTACCTGTATACTACATAAAATACTGAATAGTAAGGAAACAGGAACTGAAAGGCCATAAGGTTCACATAACTGAAGTAAAATATAACATCTAAACAAGGTATGAAATACCTAAAACAAAACTAAAAATATTGAAGTTGGAAACATGATATTCTAGAAAGCCTCTAACTAACTGAACTGTCTGAGTAAGGAGTTGATAGGACATGTCCCCAACTAACTCCAACTAATAAACTAATTAATGAGATAATAGAGAAATAATCATGTCCTCAAATGATGAGGACTCACTTCTAACTCTGACTGCTGAAATTGGAATCTACTGCTGATCTGGAGCTCGTGTCTTGAAACCTAAGGTATAAGACACCATAGCGCAAATGTGTTAGTACTTTGAATATACAGGTATGCATGTGGGATATGCTGAATGCATGGGGTTCATATGCATGAACAATACTGGCTAACTGACAAATATGAATGTGATAATACATGCATGCATACATAGTAACTATATCTTAAATCGTGATAACATGAGTATTGAATCTGAATACTGATAACATAACATACTAATAACTTATATAACTGATAACATGAGTGATTGTATCTAATTGTCTTGAGTCTGGTGGAAATATCTGAGTTCTGTTCTATATTTGAGTTGACTCTATCTGACAGTCTTGAATTCTGAAGAACTATCTGAGTTCTTTTTTACAGAGCCTGAACCTGAGACTTTGGGATTTATTCATGTAATCGACATGCCCAAAATGATACATTATAGTTGAATTGGGGTCCAATCTATTCCCCAATTGAAAGGGTGTCAATACCGCATCACTGGTAAGGACAACATGTGAGTGAGACTAATTAACAGGTAACTAAAATGAGAATGGTGGGAATCCTTATATAGTAGGTTAAGCTACCTCATCTACCCACATAGTTCAGGCTATGATGTCTCACCTATACTGGCTACATAGTTCTGGAATGCATGGATTGCTCCGAAGAATCACACCCTCATATAATAGGTGAGTTCCAACCTTTGGGTTCACTTAGTGCTAATTTCTTCTCTCATGTAAATAGACACTGAACATGATTTACTGAACTAAACATGAATTGATTTACTAACTTATGTTGATTGACGGAATACTAAGAATATCTAACAACTGACTGAGTTCATGAGATCATGGAGATTTCATGAGTCATAAGACTGTCTTAAATCTAAGGATCATGGCTTGAATGAGAGTATGGTGAAAACAAGACATGGCTTTAAGCACACAACTAATGTTTTATGTACAAGTACCCCCAGGACACTATGGAAGGACACTGACCAAGCATAACTTACTTGAACATATAACAAACATCATAATCCATAATACATTTATATAAGCATTCCCTCAAAACATGTGATAGGCATAACTTGTACATACATGGGGATTTCTTGATATCATACTAGTTGGGCATTGTTCGTTCATCTAGGCATTTAATCAAACACATGCCAGGCATAACACATGTATACACCATTATACAACAATTAATCATCATGATTCATCTCTAATTTCATCATCCTAGAGTTTATTCATAGGTTCACATGAATATATATTTATACAAATAAATTCCACATAGAATTGATCACCCAACATGGATTTGAATTCAATTTATCATTCTCAATATACACAAGACAAAACCAACATGAAATTCATAAAGAAATCCATAAACTTAAACATTGGAAAAAGATTATTGGGCTTTATGGACGAAAGGAGTCCATGAATGAACACTACGCATACCATGGTTTGTGATTTCGTGAAGATTGACTGAGGAAATTCTTGATTCTAAATCTTCTATGAAAAGTCCTAGGTTGTTCTTGAGAAGTTTTTGAGAGAAAAGAGTGTATTTTGTGTGAAAAGTGGTTGAATCACGTGTTAAAGGGCTTAAATAGGGTGGGAAGTTGACCCTTTTAACCCTGGATGCGTTATTTAATTTCAGTAATTTTTTCTCGAACTGGGTCCCTGGTGCAACATGGCACTATCATACCATGTCACTGGAATTTGACAATTTGGAAACTGAGGGATGGCGCGATGCAGATCCATCACGTTGCCCCTTTGTTTGCGACCTGGAACTCTAGCGCGACATAGAGGAAAATGCGCTAAGACAATGGCAAAGGACATTTATGAATTTGGGCCCTAGCACGATGCGCCATAATCATGGACCCATACTGGAATTTTCCAAATGCCATTTCCTCTTGTGGCGTGGCACGCCACTGACTAGTATGACACTATTTTATGATGGAAACTTAAAATATTCATAACTTCTGACTCAGTTATCGGATTTGGGTGAATCTTATATCGATGGAAAGCTTATTGAATTTTCCACATCACAAAAAGTGAAAATCTTGAAAATTCCTCACAGAATAACCATCGTTCAATTTAGAAGATAATACTAGACATTCATGAGATGAAATTAGCTAGGAAAAATTAAGGGGTATTACAATATCTTCCCCTTGAGAATATTCATCCTCGAATGAGATTGACTGAGTGGGAATAAAAGCCAACTGATGTACATACTAAGCATAAATAACTAGAATAGGATCTCATGACTAACATGACTACAAGATAAACGTATAATACTGAACATGCATATCGAATGCATGTGTAACTAATTCATGAATTCATGACTGAGTGCATTGGTACTTGATACCAAGTTTATAATGGGAATATGAGCATGAAACTGTATACCATGTTCATGATGAACACTGAGCATAAAACTAAGTATGCTTAAGGAGAACAGTTACCTTGAGCTTGATCTATGTTTGCGAAGAAGAGGTGAGGATACTTGGTACGCATATCTGCCTCAACATTCCAAGTAGCTTCCTTGACGGATAGATTTCACCAAAGAACCTTAACTAGAAGGACATATTTGTTCCTCAATCTACGAGTCTTATAGTCTAAGATTTTGACTGGAATCTGTTCATAAGCTAGAATGTTCTAAACATCAATGCTCTGAATAAAGACTACAACTGATGGGTCACCTATGCACTTCTTAATCTAAGAAACATAAAATACTTGATGAACTGATGCTAGATCTGAAGGTAATTTAAGCTCATAGGATACGTTACCAAAGCAACTGTGAATCTTGAAGGGACCAACATATCGGGGACTAAGCTTTCCCTTCTTGCCGAATCTCTTCACTTCCTTCATGGGAGAGATCTTTAGATATATATAGTCACCAATATCAAACTCGAGATCTTTTATATGAACATTTTCATAAGACTTCTATCAGCTCTGAGCAACCTAGAGTCTTTCTCTGATTAACTGGACTTTTTCTAAGCCGTCAAATAATAAGTCAAACCCTATTACTGAGGCCTCACTAACTTCGAAACAACCAATTGGAGATCTACATCTCCTACTATAGAGATCTTCAAATGGAGCTATCCGAATACTGGAATGATAATTGTTGTTGTATGCAAACTTAATCGAAGGTAAGTGGTCATCTCAACTTCCCTTGAAATTGATTGTACACATCCTTAGCATATCTTCTAATATCTGAATGGTCATTTTTACTTGACCATCTATCTACAATGACCCAAACTTAATCATGCTGATGATGAGTTCAAGGCAAACCCATCACAAAGTCTATTTTTACAACTTCCCACTTCCAAGTAGGAATACTGAACTCCTGCATGGACCCACTAGGCTTTTGATGCTCTATCTTAAGTTGCTCACACATAAAGCACTTAACCACAAACTCTGCAATGTCTTTATTCATCCCACTCCACCAATAGATTTCCCACAAGTCGTGGTACATCTTTGTGTCCCCTGGATTAATAGAGTAGCGCAGAACATCCGCTTCTGCAAGAATTTACTGCCTTAAGTCGTCTAACCTGGAATAGAGAGACGACCCTGACAATGCAACACACCATCTCCCACTTAGGAGAAAACCTCTACTTGCTGATCCTGAATTGACTCGTTCAACCTGACAAGGCTGGGATCTCTATCTTGCTTTTCTTTTACCTCAGAAACTAGAGATGATTCTGAACTATTCTGAATACATATAGCACCCTCATCTATATCGGCTAAGCAAATGCCTAGTCTGGCAAGCTGATGGATTTCCTGAGCTAACTTTTTCTTATTGTCCTCAACATGAGAAACACTACCCATTGAGAGTCTACTGAGTGTGTGGGCCAATATATTGGCCTTGCCCGTATGATAGAGGACACTTATGTCATAATCTTTCAAGAGCTCTAACCACCTTCTCTGACAAAGAATGAGATATTTCTAAGAAAATATATACCGAACATTCTTATGATCTGTGAACACATCTACATGAACACCTTATAGATAATGCCTCTAAATCTTTAAGGAAAATACTACGACTGCTAACTCAAGATCATGAGTAGGGTAATTGTTCTCATGGGGCTTAAGCTATCTGGAGGCATAGGCTATGACCTTAACATGCTGCATGAGGACACAACTCAAACCTACTCTAGATGCATCACAATACACTACGAACCTATCTGGACCATCTGGAAGAGCTAAAACTGGAGCTGAGGTGAGACGAATCTTTAACTCCTGAAAACTCTTCTCGCAAGGATTTGACCACTGAAACTTGACTTTCTTCTGAGTCAATCTATACATAGGGGAAGCAACAGAATAATATCCCTTAATAAACCTTCTCTAATAGCTAGCCAAATCTAAGCAACTCCTAATTTCTGATAGAGAGATAGGTCTGGGCCAGTTTCTTACTGCTTTGGTCTTTTGAGGATCAACTCTAATGCCATAACCGGAAAAGATGTGAACAAAGAATGCTACTAACCTTAGATAAAATTTGCACTTATTGAATTTGGAAAATAGTTGATGATCTCTAAGATTCTGAATTATTGTCCTGAGATGGTCTGCATGATCACGCTCACTATGGGAATTGACCAAAATATCATCTATGAAGACTATGACGAACATGTCCAATTACTGCTTGAACACATGATTTATCAAGTCCATGAAAGTGGCTGGGGCATTGGTAAGACCAAATAACATGACTAGAAATTCGAAGTGACCATATCGAGTTCAAAAAGCTATTTTTGGAATGTCACATTCCCTAACTGTGAGCTGATGGAAGCCAGATCTGAGATTTATCTTAGAGAAATAACTAGCACCCTAAAATTGCTCAAAAAAGTCATCAATTTTGGGAAGAGGATACTAGTTCTTGACCGTGACCTTATTGAGTTGGTGGTAGTCTATACACATTTTGAGAGAACCATCTTTCTGCCGCATGAATAATACTGGAGTGCCCCACGGGGAAATACTGGTCCTGATAAATCCCTTATCTAAGAGATCCTTCAATTGTTCTTTCAGTTCTCTGAGTTTTACTGGTGCCATTCTGTATGGAGGAATAGAGATAGGCTGAGTATTTAGAAGAAGATCAATGCCGAAGTCTATTTCCGTTTCAGGAGGAATTCCTGGAAGATCTTCAGGAAAGACATCTAAATATTCATTACTACTAGGACTAATTCAAGGCTTGGAGTTTTGAAACTAGTGTCCTTAACTCAAACAAGATGATAGACACATCCTTTAAATATCATTTTTCTTGCCCGAAGGTAGGAAACAAGCTGACCCCTGAAAATGGATACACTACCCTTCCACTCAACGATGGGTTCTTTTGGGAACTGAAACTGGACTATTCAGTTTCTATAGTCAATTGTGGCATAGTAGCAATAAAGATAATCCATGCCGAGAATCACATCAAAATCAGTCATCTCTAATTCAAATAAGTCTACTAAAGTGACTTTCCAAAATATCATAGACTGGGAGTTCCTGTATACCCACTAGGCTATGATGGTCTTACCCACTGGGGTAGAGACTGAAAAGGGCTCTTCTAGGATTTTGGGACTGATTCTGAAATTGCTTACTATATAGGGAGTAACAAAAGACAAAGAATCTCCTAGATCCAGCAAAGCAAAAATATGCATATGAAAGATCTGTAATGTACCAGTAACTACATCAGGAGAATTTTCTTGATCTTTTTGGGACTAAAGACCATAGAGACAATTTGGGTGTTACCCACTAGTAGCACTGGAGGTGGCACCCTGCTGAATTGGGCGACCGGACTGAGCTGAGGAGCGATTCTCTTGACCTTAAGGACCTGTCTGAGGACAGTCTCTTACTCTATGGCCTGGCTTGCCACATCCAAAATAAATACCTTTACCAGCTCTATAAATACCCTAATGGTGCTTCCTATAAATTTGGAATAGAGTATAGGTGCGGGCACTACTAACACTGCCTTGGGACTTAGAGCCTAGCGCTCTATCTTTGTTACCCTCTCTAAACTTAGGAGCTAGAGCACTTGCTAAAGAAGGAGCTGGAACTGATGACTTTTGATGAAACTGAGAATGGTTTGCTCTTTCTGACTTAGGCTGAGCAAAATTGAAACTACCTTTCTTTGCTCTTTTAATCTGCATCTCCGTCATCTTAATATTTTGATCCTCAATATTCATTACACCCAAGAAAGTATGGAGGATTCATTCAGGTTGAATCCCAAAATCCTAGCTGCAGCTGAATTAGCCACTAGATTAGCTAAAACAATAACTGGTCATTCGTTCTAAGCAGCAGCTAAGTTAGCAAGAGTAGTGAATACAGCTTAGAACTCTACATGAGAAACATGTTTGCCCAAAGGTTCTTCGGGCTGAGGGGCTGGCTTTTAAGAGGCATGTTCTGTAGAAGAAAGGGAGAAATGGATTAGACTAAGAGATTGAATTGAGATTATGCTCACTGGCATAACATGAATACTGAAAGAGAGGAACCTATTTCTAAAATATCTTATAACCTCCTGTACATAAATGTGAAGCGCAACACACCCATGTACAAGACTCTAGTACATGTGGCTTTCAGACTTCCTAGTACTCCATTCAACCCTAGGCTCTGATACCAAGTTTGTAATGCCTCAAATCTGATTGTCGGAATGCTGCAGGTGCTCATGACCCCAAAGTACCATAAGATAACCCATGACTGATACCTGTACTTGTATACTACATAAAATACTGAATAATGCAAAAACATGAACTGAAAGGCCATAAGGTTCACATAACTGAAGAAAAATACAACATCTAAATGAGATATGAAATACCCAAAACAAAACTGAAAAATACAGGAGTTTGAAATATGATAGTCTAGGAAGCCTCTAACTGACTAAACTAACTGAGCAAGGAGTTGGTGGAACATGTCCCCAACTAACTCCAACTACTAAACTAATTAATTAGATAATAGATAAATAATCATGTCCTCAAATGATGAGGACTCACTTCTAACTCTTACTGCTGAAACTAGAATCTACTGCTGATCTGGAGCTCATGTCTCTAAACCTATGGCATAAGACACCATAGCACAAATGCAACAGTACTTTAAATGTACTGGTATGCATATCGGGTAGGTGAATGCATGGGGTTCATATGCATTAACAATACTGGCTAACTGACTAATATGAACGTGAGAATACATGCATATATACATATTACCTATATCTAAAATTGTGATAACATGAGTACTAAATCTGAATACTGATAATATAACATACTAATAACTGATTCAACTTATAACATGAGTGATTATATCTAACAGCCCTAAATCTAGTAGAAATATCTAAGTTCTATTCTGTATTTGAGTGGATTATATATGATAGTCCTGAATTCTAAAAAACTATTTGAGTTCTTTTACTGAGACTGATTCTGAGACTCTGGGAGGTAGTCATCTAAATGACATGCCCCAAATAATGAATTATAGCTCAATTGAGGTCCAATCTTTGCCCTGATTAGAAGGGTGTCAATACCGCGCCAATGGTAAGGACAACATATGAGTGGCCCTAATATAACAGGTAACTCTAATAAGAACGGTGGGAACCCTCATATAGAAGGTTAAGCCACCTCATTTACCCACATATAGTAGGTTGTGATGTCTTAAAATATGCTGGCTACATAGTTCTAGAATGCAAGTATTGCTCCTAAAAATCACACCCTCATATAATAGGTGAGTTCCCACCCTTGGGTTCGCTCAGTGCTAATTTCTACTCCCATCTGAATAGATATTGAATATGATTTACTAAACTAAATATGTATTGAGTTACTAACTTCTGTTGATTGACGGAATACTACTAGCATCTGACAACTGACTGAGTTCATGAGATAATGGAGATTTCTCGAGTCATAAGACTGTCTAAAGTCTAAGGATCATGGCTTGACTAAGAGTATTATGAAAACATGACATGGCTCTAAGTACATAGAAAATGTTTCGGGTACAACTACCCCCAGGACTCGATGGAAGGAAACTTACCAAGTATGACTTACTTGAATAGATAACTAATATGATAATCCATAATACATTTATAGAAGCATTCCATAAAAATATATGATAGGAATAACTTGTACATACATGGGGATTTCATGATATCACACTAGTTGGGCATTGTTACTTCATCTAGGCATTTAATCAAATACATAGTAGGCATAGCACATGTAGGTAACATTAAACAACAATGAATCATCATGATTCATCTCTAATTTCATCATCCAAGGGTTTATTCATAGGTTCACATGAATATACATTTATACAAAACAATTCCACATAAAATTGATTACCGAACATGGATTTGAATTCAATTGAACATTCTCAACATACAAAAAACAAACCCAACATCAAATTTATAAAGAAATCCATAAAAATAAACTTAGAAAAGAGATTCCTAGGCTTCATGAATAAAAGGAGTCCATGAGTAAACATACACATACCTTTGTTTGTGATTTCGAGAAGATTAATGGAGGAAATTCTTGATTGTGAATCTTCTATGATAATCCATAGGTCGTTCCTGAGAAGTTTTTGAGAGAAGAGAGTGTATTTTGGATAAAAAGTGGCCGAATCATGTGTTAAAGGGCTTAAATATAGGTGGGAAGTTGATCCTTTTAACCCTGAATGGATTATTTAATTTCAGTAAATTTTTTACAAATTGGGGCCTTGGCGTGATGCGGTGCTATCGCACCATGTCACTGGAATTTGACATTTTGGAAACTGAGGTATGGCTAGACGCGGAGCAATCACGTTACCCCTTCTTTTATGACATAGAAATTTGGCGCGACGTGGAGGAAATTACGCTAAGATACTGGAAAAAGACAATTTTGAATTTGGGCCCTGGCGAGATGTGCCATAATCGTGGACCCATACTGGAATTTGCCAAATGCTAGTTCTTCTTGTGGCGTGGTGCGCCACTGACTAATATGGCACTATTTTACGATGGGAACTTAAATTAGTTGTAACTTTTGACTCGGTTATCTGATTTGGGTGAACCTTTTATCGATGGAAATCTTATTGAATTTACCACATGATAAAAGTGAAAATATTTAAAATTCCCTAAGGAATAATGATCATTCAATTTTGAAGCTAATACTAGATTTTCTTGAGATGAAATTAGCTAGGAGAAAATGTAGGGTTTTATAGATTTATGGGCCACCCACTAGATTGGCATGGTACCACATAAAGTTATTCAGTATTAGTGTTATCAGATCTAGATATCAGCTGCTAGATAGGCTTGATCTCAGTCTCAGATTCAGTTGAGTAATCTCATTATCAGATCCAGAGATCACCCATTAGATAAGCTTGATCTCAGTCTTAGATTCAGTTGAGTAATCTCATTGTCAGATTTAGAGATCACCTATTAGATAGGCTTGATCTCAGTCTAAAATTTAGTTGAGTAATCTCATTATTAGACCAGGGATCATCCATCAGATAGGTTTGATCTCATACTCAGATTCAGTGATTATTCTCATTATCAGATAAAGAGATCTTCCACTAGATAGGTTTGATCTCAGATATAATCTTTTCTTACCATTGATAGTAGATTCTGAAATTATCAATTAGATACATTTGATCTCTGATGTAGTCAGTTGAGAGTTGAAATCTCAGAATTCATTCATTGATATGAGTAGATGCAGTTAATCAGTTTCAGTATCATCAATTTTTAAGATCACTCGATAGATAAGACTGATCTCAACTCCAGTACTCAGTTATCAGTATCAGATGATTCAGTTGTTCAGTATTTCAGTATTAGTATTGAGTTCAGATGACAGTAAGGCGGCATCTGGGTTTCAGTAATTTGAGTCATGATGATTTCAATTATGATTTATGCATTCACGCATGTGTTCTCATTCAATATTCTCATGATTATCCAGTTAAGTAATTGTTCATGCATAATACCTTGGAATTAGCCTTATCGCATATTCATACTCGATACATTCCTGTACTTACGCAATTGTGCTATGGTGTTTTATTTGACACCGTAGGTTTAGAGGCATGAGATCTAGAGTACCCTTAGTAGCTCAGTCCCAGTCAGCAGCAGTAGATGTAGCAGTGAGTCCTCTTAATTCGAGGATGATCCTTATTTTATTATAGCATCAGTTTTAGTTATTTTAAGTAGACGCAGTTAGTTGTGGGCATGTCCCATCAACTCCACTATTCGGACAGTTTAGAGGCCTTTTGGACAGATGTATCAATGTTCAATTTTCATTTTTGAGTATTTTTAAATGTTTATAAGCCTTATGGCCAGTATCTGTATTTATTATATATATTATGCAGTATTTCGGTATAGATATCAGTAGAGGGTTAGCTTGTAGTCCTTTGGGATCATGAGCACCATGTGACGTTCTGATTCCAAAAAACTTGGGTCGTTACAAACATGATATTAGAGCCTAAGGTTTAATAGTGTCCTAGGGAGTCTAAAAAGCCTCATCTAATAGATTTTTGTGCATGGGTGTGTTGCGCACCACATTTATGTAGAAGACTCTGTAAGATGTTTTCAGGAGAAATTTCCCTTCTTTCAGTATTCATATCGTGCGAGTGAGCATGAGCTTAAGTTGATCCTCAGTCTAACTCACCTCTTTCTTCTATTTACAGAGTATGCCTCATCATAGAGATAGTGCCTATAAGGTTTATGACCATCCACCTTAGCCAGTAGATCCTGAGAATGATAATGTGTCACATGCCAAGTTTCGAGCAGCTTTTCATGCGCTATCCCAAGTTGTGATGACTAATGTTTAGAGGAACCACCAGGCTATGGCCCTACCTTAGTAAGATGGTGGTTTAGCCGCAACTAGAATTAGAGATTTCATGAGGATGAGCCGACCAGAATTCTTTATGTCTATAGTAGGTGAGGACCTACAACTTTATCTAGAGGATGTAAGGAAGATTACCCAGATTATGCATGTTTTTTATGAGAAGAGTGTAGAGTTAGCGCCATATAGGCTAAACGATATTGCTTATGATTGGGTAGTGATGTAGGAGAAGAGTAGAAGAGAGGGTGCAACTCTCGTGAGTTGGTAGGAGTTTTAGGATGCCTTTCTAGATAAGGTTTTCCTGCTAGAGATGAGAGAGGCTAAGGTAGAAGAGTTTATGAAACTTAGGAAAGGCTCCATGACAGTGAAAGAGTATTATCTTATGTTCCACCCGTTAGCTAAGTATGCTCCCATCATGATATCTGACTCTACAGCGAGTCTGAGTAAGTTTGTGACTGGTTTATATGGATTAGTGTTGAAAGAGTATAGGGCCGCTATACTTAATAGAGATATGGACCTTTCTAGGCTGATGATGCATACGTAGAAAATAGAGGTAGATAAGGAAAAAAAAATGGAGTGAGTAAGAAAGCCAGAACAGATAGTCATGGTTTCTCTCAGGCAGGGTCCTAGGGTGGTAGCCGTCTTCAGTATAGCTAAAGATTTTTAGTACCAGCTCCATCCTTAGCAATTGTACCCATACCAAAGTTCAGGGATGTCATTTATAATGAGGTGCCAGACCACAAAGCCCAGAGTAGTGCTAGTGGTGTTTGTACCGATCTACTTTGTGGAGAGTATGGCAAGAGCCACCTAGGTATATGTAGAGCGGACAGTATGCGTGCTTTGGGTGTGGTAGGCCAGGTCATAGAATCTGAGAATGTAGAGTTCTAGCTCAGAGGGGTAGAGAGTTTCATCATTAGAGTTCCCCTTTTGGTGCCAATAGTGGTCGGCGTCAGAACAGACTTCATGCACTTCAGACCCACCATAATCAAGAAAGGTTCCATGATATAGATTCGGGTATATTATGAATCCTTCATCTTTATGATATGCATTGTTTGATCCTTTGCTCCTATTTTGAGCTTATATGTCAGCATGAGTCATGCATTAGTCTCAGATCTCAGTCGGTCAATCATGACCCAATTCATAGCCCCGTGCACCGCCTAAGTATTTTAGCGAAGTGTGTTTAGAGGGACATAGAGTCCTAAGGGGGAGATGCCCCGTGATATTGCGATGCTTTCATGTCCTTAGAATCATTCAGTTGTATGTCCAGACTCTCCTTACGAAGTTAACATCAACTATCATTGCATAGTCAGTCATGCTTTCAAGAGTCAATTCAGTTAGATACTCATGCATTAGATATGCATGTTCAGTAGAAACATTTTAGTTTTTCAGTGTATTCAGTCATGCATTTTTGAGAACAACTCAGTTACACATAAATGCATCAGATATGCATGTCTATTATGAGAATTTAGCTTATGAGTAGCTTTAGTCATGTATTCCATGCATCAGATATGCATGTTCAGTATGAAATCTTAGAACATCAGTAGTTCCAGTTGCATAGTCCTGTTTCAGATGTTCTTGATCCTTAAGTGAGTTCAGTCACTAATTATTCTTAGAATATCAAGCTACATTCTAGTATAAATGTTTTCAAGGGGGAGATATTGTATGACGCTACACAATTCTATCATAGTCTAATCCTTAGAGCATGTTCAGTGAAGTGTTAATCTAGCCCTAAAAGGTTAAGAAGTGTATTCCTAAGTGAGAAGTATTTTTAACCATGTAGAATTTCACTAATATAAACTTTTTTCATGTAGAGAATTGAATAAGCTTTTCGTCGATACCAAATTTTCCCAAATCTGAGACTCGAAAGAAGAGTTAGAGCCATTTTATTAAGACAGTGTACCACCTGGTACTTTAGCGCGTCGAGAAGCTAGCCAAAATGGCAATCATCAAAATCCAGTGAGCCTCTGCAATTATGGAGCATTGTGCCAATACTTAATTTTAGAGTTTTCAATTTCTAGTGCGCCAACGCGATTCCACCATGTCGCAGTGCTTATCCAGTTCATAATCAAGGTGGCAACGTGATTTCCTCCGTGTTACGCCACCTACCAGTTTCTCAATTGTTCAGTTTCCAGTGGGCTGGCACAATTCCACCGCGTTTTGCAAACATGTAAAACTAGGATTTTTTAGTTTAATTCAGGGGCGAAAACAGTCATTTTTCTACACCTCTATATACTCTTTAACACGGAATTTAGCCTCATTTAACTCAAAAATACTAGTTTTCTCTCAAAATTATTCAAGAACAAGACCTAGGGTTTCTAATTCAAGACCCAAGCCATCAAGATTCCTCTGTAAATATTCCCAGAATCATATATCAAGTTATGCAGATGTTGATTCTTGGGTTCCTTTCACCAAATAAGCTCAAGAATCCTTTTCAAAATTCAAAGCTTCTTATGTTTATGAGTTTCATGATTCATGTGAATTAAAATTGAAGTTCATGCAATTATTAGGTTTTAATTTATGTTTGTTTTCAAGGTTTTCAAGCTTTGACCCTAGTATGTGATATTCATATGATGTTCATAATAAACCCTCTTCAAGTGGCTTGTAAAGTGATGTGTTCACGTCAATTAAGTGTAGAAATTGTTGAATAAGCAAAACTTGTTCCCCATATTTTCGATGAAATGCTTATGTGAAGAAATTAGAGACATTATAGCATGATGACTAGAAATCCCCAGTTGTGTGCAAGCCCATGCATGCCAAGTGTTTGTTGAAAAGCCTTAGTGAATGAATTATGACATGATAGTAAAAAAATCTGCAATTATGTGCTCTTCAATACATGCTAAGACTTTAATACATTCTAAGTGTTTGATGTAAGACCTTGTTGAATGGAGTATGTGTGTAACGCCCCAAAATTTCATCCCAAGATGCCACACAGTGCTTAGGGCTACACATAGCCCCAAGCTAACCCTTGGAGTTAGACACTACCTTAAGGAATTCAATTCAACAATAGTCATGCACAACAAAGAGATATACCACATCGGGTTCAAGAGAAATACAGGAGAATACTAGACTGTATAACCAACATATATTGAATGTTTGTACATACCAACCCTCTAGTCTAACAAAGCCTCTTTACATTAAAATCAAGGAGCATTGGAAAAAAGCCCCAACTGACTCAAACAGTAATGAAAGCCAAAACAATAAAACAATATCACAAAAATATAGACACGGCCCTCAAACCATGAGGACTCACCACTGAGGGAACATAGTTGAGGAACTCGAATATTGCTAACACTTCTAGGGCTGAGAACCTAAACCTACGTTATGATAAATGTATCCTATAGGAAAGTATGTGGGTCAACACTTTTGAATGTACTGAGTATGTCGGGGTGCATACAACAATGCAAGTATCATTTATCAATTTCATTAAATTATGCATATGTACAATGACGGCTCATTGGCTTGAGTTAGATTGAAACACTCTTTTCATGACCTCATAGTAAATAAATCATATGATAAAAATCTCACAAATTAACATAAATTACTCAACTCAAGACTTAAGACTCAAGACTCGAAGTGACTCAGTAGTTCAAGAAACTCAGCTCTTATGGAATGAAAGGTTCTTATAACCAATATAAACCATGTGAGCTACATAGAGACCAACGTTTTGCCCTCCTAAAGAGAGAACCCAATATTGGTAGGAGCGTTGTACTCTTGCCATGGAATACAACCTAAATTTAGTGATCACAATCTGTACTCGGCCTCTGGCCCACAATTATCAACATCAATCCTATGGTGGCATGTAGTTTCGGGAAACTACCACATTTCCCGCTCGGTACAAAATAATACTCCCAGACACAAGCTTCGAATGCGTTAGGAAATCCACCATAAACATCACAAGGGTCTATCATGAAGACCAAATCAAATCTCTTTCACGTTTATCAAATCATAATCCATTTGTGGATTCCTAACTTAAGTCAAATCAAATCAATATTTCATAATATCAAAATGTATCAATTCATTAAATCATGGCAACATCAATAACTTTGAAGAAATATCAAGACTCATTGTAAAAACTCAATCTCATGAATCAATATACTCAATAATCTAATTTATCATAAGGAAGCTTAAAGCTTGACACATATCTTGAAAGCACTTCATATATCAACTCATGCTATAAATATGAAATTCATAATATTAAATATCAAGTCATAACTTGGGAATAGCAAAATAATCATGTATAACAAAGCTTGAACAATTTATATTCTCATAATCTCATGATGAAGCAATTTAGGTGTAAACCCACTTGGAAAATCATATAAATCCATGATAGAAATCAAAGCTTTGGGCACAAGAACGAAAGAATTGCTCTTGTTCAAAACCCCTCATACCTTAATCTTTGAAATTAGATGAATTCTAGTGCTTGAGACTCTATCCGCACTTGTAATAAATGATTCAAGAGGCCCACACTATAAGGAACTTGATTCTTGAAGAAATCTTGAAGATTTATGGATGATTTTTGGAAGATTAATGTCCTTAAATAAAAACCCTACATATATTTCTTAAGAGAATTGGAAGAGAGAATGAAGAAATTAGGGTTTAGATGGGGATTCTCATATATATAAGTGCCTCCAAAAGATAGGAAAAGACAAAAATACCCTTGCAAAACATCCCTCAATTGCTGAAAAAAATAGCTGACGACATTCATGGCAAGCCGTCAAACTTGTGACAAGTCGTCACAAAATGTTGGATTTTTTGATTTTCTGTTTAAGGTTGACAACATTGGTGATAAGTCATCATACTTATGATGACTTGTCACAAATGTCGTCACTGGGGGTGGAAATCTACCAAAGGCTGATGACATTGGTGATAAGTCATCACACTTGTGATGACTTGTCACAAATGTCGTCACTGGGTTTTCCATCCTAACACGCTAGAGTAAAATGGGCATAACTCTTTGGTCCGATATCGGATTTTGGTGAAATTAAATGGAAATCTAATTCAATTATCTATCTTTTGGTAGGTCATGAGCTCAATAATTCATAGTATAACAAGAGATATGCTCATTTGAAGTTGAATATGGAAATATCCTTCCCAAGAATTCAATCGGTAAGGAATGTTTTGATTCACCCAATCGCTAGGACATCTTTGATGACTTAATACACATCACCCTTGATCAGAAAACAACCAAAGAACTATAATTTACTTCTCATGATCTTGAGTCATGGTTGCACTATTAGTTAGAGTCTCGGGGTATTACAATATCTTCCCCTTGGAAACATTCGTCCTCGAATTTTTTCAAATAGGCCAAGAACTAGAGAAAATGAGGACGTATAGCTGGAACGATTCACTCAAAGGTATTACTTCACTCTATACCTTGTGATACTATACAAAATGCATGAATTCATAATGGAAGTAGACACACAGCTGAATCTTTAATAAGAAGGGGGCGGAATTAAGAAAGAAAGGAACCTTCTACTCGCTCCAAACTTACAAAAAAGAGATAAGGGTACTGAGTCGCATATCAGCTTCAGCTTCCCAAGTATCACTGTCAACAGATTAATTTTGCCAAAGAACTTTAACCAAAGGGACCTTTTGTTCCTTAGCCTACGGATTTGAAAATCAAAAATCTCAATCGGAAACTCCTCAAATGAAAGACTATCCGGAATATCCAAGATTTTGGAAGGATAAAACATGACAGAATCACCAATACACTTCTTAAGAATTAAAACATGAAATAACGGATGAAGGCTAGACAACTCCGCGGGTAACTCCACCTCATATGCTACTTTCCTAACACGGCTCAGAATTCTATACAGACCAACATAATGGGGACTAAGCTTTCTCTTCTTCCCAAATATCTTCACCCCTTTCAAGGGTGAAACCTTGAAGTACACCAAATCATTAACATTAAACTCAAGATCTTTTCTTCTTACATCTGCTTACAACTTCTGATGACTTTGAGCGATCTTCAATCTTTCTCGAATCAACATAACTTTTTCCATAGCCTCGAACACACCATCAGGCCTAATCACAACTGCTTTTCCTTCTTCAAACCAATCTATAGGTGATCTACATCTTCTCCCATACAAAGCTTCAAATGGGGCCATCTGAATACTAGCATGGAAACTATTGTTATATGAAAATTCGATCAATGACAAGTGCTCATCCCAACAACCTTTAAAATAAAGTGCACATTTTCTCAACATATCTTCTAAAGTGAATAGTCTACTCAGCCTAACCATCTATTTGTGGATGGAAAGTAGAACTTAGACGACTTGGGTACTGAGACCCTTCTGAAAAGCCCTCAAAAATTGGAAAGTAAACTGAGTAACCTTATCAGAGATAATAGCCAAAGGAACTCCGTGAAGTCTAACGAATTCTTGAATATACAATCTAGCTAATCCTCAGCTGTATAAGATGAATACACTAGCAAGAAATGGGCTGATTTAGTGAACCGGTCTATAACAACCCAAATCAAATTATTCTGACAATGAGTAGGAGGCAAACCAATTACGAAATCTATATTCACTTTTTCCCACTTCCAAGTAGGAATGCTAAACTATTGCATTGCACCACCGGGCCTTTGGTGCTCTACCTTAACCTATTGACAAGTAGAACACTTTACCACAAATCCTGCTATGTCTTTCTTCATACTATTTCACCAGTATATTTCTTGCAAATCGTGGTAGATCTTGGTAGCACCAGGATGAATAGAATAGCATACACCATGCGCTTTAGCCATAATTCTCTACCTTAGATCATCTGCATCGGGAACACATAATCTACCCTGCAATATCAACACACAATCTTCCCGTTGGGAGAAAACCTCTACCTTTTGGTCCTTAACTGACTCCTTCAGTCTGACCAAACTAGGATCCCTGTCTTGCTTCTTCTTTACCTTCGAGACCAAATAGGACTCAGAACTACTCTGAAATAACATACTCCCTTCAATGAAATCAAGTAATCTAACACCCAACCCAGCTAAACAATGCACATCATGAGCCAATTATTTTTTATCATTCTCTACATGAACTACACTACCCATAAACAACCTACTAAGAGCATCTGGCATAACATTGGCCTTGCCCAGGTGATACAACACTCTTATATCATAGTCTTTTAGCAACTCCAACCATTTTCATTGTCTAAGATTCAACTCCCTCTAAGTAAACACATATTGTAGGCTTTTGTGATTAGTAAACATATCAACATGAACACCATACAAATAATGTCTCTAGATTTTCAAAGCAAAAACAACAGCTGCTAATTCAAGATCATAGGTTGGGTAGAGGCTTCAACTGTCTAGAGACATAAGCTATAAATTTACCCCTATGCATCAACACACAAACCAAAACAACTCTTAAAGCTTCACAATACACCACAAAACCATCAGTACCATCGGGTAATGCTAAACTGGGCTGAAGTGAGTGAAGTCTTCAACTCCTGAAAACTCTTTTCATAGGTATCTATCCACTGGAACTTAACTTTATTTTAGGTCAAACGGGTAATGGGAGATGCAATGCAATAGAAGACCTCAACAAAATGATGGTAGTAACCAGCTAGACCCAAGAAATTCCTAAGGTTAGATAGGGAGGTAGGTCTAGGCCAATTCTTTACAGCTTCTGTCTTTTGGGGATCGACTCTGATGCCTTCAGCGGAAACAATGCGACCCAAAAAAGTAACTGACCTTAGCCAAAATTCACACTTGCAAAATTTAGCAAATAATGGATGATCTCTAATAGTTTGCAAGATAATTCTAAGATGGTCGGCATAATCATCCTCTCTTTAGTAATATACAAGAATATCATCAATGAATACAATGACAAACATATCAAGATATTGCTTAAACAGTCGATTCATGTGGTCCATGAAGGCTACTGGAGCATTGGTTAACCCAAAGGACATGACAAGAAACTCAAAGTGACCATAACGGGTTCGAAAGGCTATCTTTGGAATATCACACTCCCTCACTTTAAGCTGATGATAGCCGGATCTAAGCTCTATCTTTGAGAAATAACTTGCACCCTATAGCTGATCAAATAAATCATCGATTCTAGGAAGAGGGTACTTGTTCTTGATAGTTACCTTTTTTAGTTGATAGTAGTCAATACACATACGCAATGTCCTATCTTTCTTATGCACGAATAGAGTAGGTGCACCCCACGAGAAAACACTAGGTCTAATAAAGCCTTTATCTAAGAGATCTTTTAGTTGCTCCTTCAATTGTTTAAACTCCACCGAAGCCATATGGTACGAAGAAATAAAAATAGGTTGAGTATCGGGAAGGAGATCAATCCCAAATTCTATTTATCTATCAGGTGGGACCCCTAGAAGATCTTCCAGGAAAATATCAGAAAACTCATTAACAGTGGTAACTGACTGACTAGTCGGCGTCTCGGACTTAAGGTGTTTAACTTGAACTAGGTGATAGATTCAACCCTTGGAAATCAACTTCTTAACTTTGAGGTGGGATATGAAATAGCTCTTCGGAGTTACAGAACTTCTGGACCACTCAAAAATGGGCTCGACAGGAAACTAAAAATTGACCACTCGAGCACGACAATCTATAGATGCATAGCATGAGTGAAGCTAATCCATACCCAAAATGACGTCAAAATCAACCATATCTAGCTCAATTAAATTAGCACATATGACCTGATAAAAGACAGTGATAGGGCACTTCTTATACAATCGCTTAGTAATAATAGATTCTCCCACCACGGTAGAAACCAGAATAGGCTCAGGAATCCATTCAGGGTCCATCTTAAAATTTATAGCTACCAGAGGTGTCACATAAGAGAAACTCGAACTGTGGTATATCAATACATACACATAAAATGAAAGACACAGAGCATACCAGTGAAAACATCTAGAGAGTCCTCCTAATCTTGGTGAGGTGGTCTAGCATAGAAGTAATTCTAGTGTGAAATGCTGCTAGTACTAGAAAAGGCGCCCTAAGAAGGAACTGGATGGACTACGAAAGCGGGGGCACTGGTATCTTGACTCTAGGGATGAGCATCTTGACTCCCCTGTCTAGCATATGGATAATCTCTAAGTCGGTGTCCTAACTTGCTACAACCAAAGCAACCCCTCTGATCACCAAAACACTCACCAAAATAATCTCTACCACGTACCACATGAAGTAGAACGAGGTTTGTTACTTATAATTTTCTAAGACCTGGATGGGATAGGCCTAATCCCCTACTCCTGTAAGCTTCTAGGTACAGGAGCACTAATCGAGGAAGGCACGAGTATAAGAAACATCCCTGAAATTAATGGCGGTTCCCTTCATGGAATTTGGATTGACTGAATCCCTGTTGCTCTGATCTAGCTCTTTTATTCCCTCTTACTCTCTCCTTTTCTTTCAACTTATCAGCTTCAATATGTTGGGTAAGTATCATTAATCGAGAAAGCTCCATCAACCTATTAAGCATAGCAGATCTACACTCTTTCACAACATAACTCGACACACCAATCACGAACTTACTCATGATGGTCCTGGAGTCAGCCATCATACTAGGAGCATATTTGGATAACTGATTGAATCTAAGACAATACTCCTTACCAGTCATGGAGCCTTGTCTCAAATTCATGAATTCCTCTATCTTTGCTTCTCTCATCTCAAGAGGAAAGAATCTGTCTAAGAAAACATCCTGGAATAACTACCAAGTCATGGGAGCGGATCCTCCCCTCTACTCATCCTCCACATCTCCATCCAATCATATGGAACATCTTTCATTCGATAGGTAGCTAATTCAACACTCTCCTCCTCAATTATATGCTTAATCTGGGTGATATTTCTCACTTCATCCAAGTACATTTATGGGACTTCACCTATCTTTGACCCATACAACTTAGGTGTATTCATCCGTATAAAGTCATGAGCTCAAGCTAAAGTAGAATTATTCTCTTTCGGAGGCGGAATAGTAGCCTGGGTGTTAGCTTGAACATTGGCGGTAACTACCTGGGCTAGCGCTTGAAAAGCTGCCTAGAATTCTGTATAAGACACATGCATTTTCAATGGATCAATGGGTTGAGGTTGCTCATTGTTTCTACGAGCTCGATGAGGAGGCATTTTCTATTATAAAAGTACATGAGTTAATCGCCGATAAAGAGACAGTTGTAGGTACGATAAACTTTAGAAAGAAAGAAATGACTTTTCCTAAAATGTTCCATAGCTCTTGCTCATAAATGTGGCACGCTACACACCAATGATTAAGACACTATATAATGCGGCATTTCAGACTCCCTAGGACTCCTTAAACCTTAGGCTCTGGTACCAAGCTTTGTAACGCCCCAAAATTTCATCCCGAGACACCACACGATGCAAATTTCATCCCGAGACACCACACGATGCTTAGGGCTACACGTAGCCCCAAGCTAACACTCGGAGCTAAACACTACCTCAAGGAATTCAATTCAACAATAGTCATGCATAACAAAGAGATATACCATATTGGGTTCAGGAGAAATATTAAAGAATACTAGACTGTACAACAAAAATAAATTGAATGTCTATACATACCAACCCTCTAGTCTGACAAAGCGTCTATACATCAAAATCAAGGAGCCATTGGGACAAATCCCTAACTAACTTAAATAGTACTGAAAGCCATAACAACAAAATGATATCATAAAAATATAGACACGGTCCTCGAACCATGAGGACTCACCACTAAGGGAACGTAGTTGAGGCACTCAAATATCGCTAATGCTGCTGTGGCTGAGTACCTAAACAAACATTATGAGAAAATGTAGCTTATAGGAAAATATGTGGGTTAGCACTTTAGAATGTACTGAGTATTTTGGGGGGGGGGGGGGGGGCATACAACAATGCAAATATCATCATCAATTTCATAAAATATGCATATGTACAACGATTGCTCACTTGGCTTGAGTTAGATTAAAACATACTTTTCATGATCTCATAGTAAATAAATCATATGATTAAAACCTCATAAATCATCATAGATACTCAAGACTCAGAGTGACTCAGTAATTCAAGAAATTCAACTCTTATAGACATGGGAGGTTCTTATAACTGACATAAACTATCTGAGCTACATGGAGTCCAACGTTTTTCCCTCCTAAGAAGAAAACCCTATATAGGCGGGAGCGTCGTACTCTTGCCAGGGAGTACAACCTAAATTTAGTGATCACAATATCATACTCATCCTCTGGCCCACAATTATCAATATCAATCCTTTGGTGGCACGTAGTTTCGAGAAAATACAGCATTTCTCGCTCGGTGCTAAATACTACTCCCATACACAAGCTCAAAATGCATTAGAAAATACACCACAAACATCACAAGGGTCTATCATTAAGACCAAATAAAGTCTCTTTCTCATTAATCAAATAATAATCAATTTGTAGATTCCTGACTTGACTCAAATCAAATCAATCTTTCTCAATATCAAAATGTATCAATTTGTTAAATCATGGATGCATCAATAACTTTGAAGAAATATCAAGACTCATTGTAACAACTAAATCTCATGAATCAATATACTCAAAAATCCAATTTGTCATAAGAAAGCTTAAAGATTGACACTTATATTAAAATCACTTGAAATATCAACTCATGGTTGAAATATGAAATTCACAATATTAAATATCAAGTCATAACTTGGGAATTGCAAAATAATCATGTATAACAAAACTTGAACTATTTATATTCTCATAATCTCGTGATGAAGTAATTTGGGTATAAACCCACTTGCAAAATCATATAAATCCATGATAGAAATCAAAGCTTTGGACACAACAATGAAAGAATTGCTCTTGTTCAAAACCCCACATACCTTAATCTTTTAAATTAGATGAATTCTAGTGCTTGAGACTCTATCTTCACTTGTAATAAATGATTCTCGAAGCCCACACCATGAGGAACTTGATTATTGAAAAACTCTTGAGGATTTATGGATGATTTTTGGAATATTAATATCCTTAAATAAAAACCCTAGATATATTTATTAAGAGAATTGGAAGAGAGAATGAAAAAATTAGGGTTTTGATAGGGGTTCTCATATATATAGGAGCCTCCAAAAAATGGGAAAATACCAAACAACCCTTGAAAAAATGTCCCTTAATTGCTAAAAAAAATAGTTGATGACATTCGTGACAAGCCGTCAAACATGTGACAAGTCATCACAAAATGTTGGATTTTATGATTTTTTGCTCAAGGTTGATGACATTGGAGATAAGTCGTCACACTTGTGACGACTTCTAACAAAAAATCATCACTGGGGGTGGAAATCTACCTAAGGCTGACGACACTGGTGATAAGTTGTCACACTTGTGATGACTTGTCACAAATGTCGTCACTGGGTTTTCCAGCGTGACATGCTGGAGTAAAATGGGCATAAATCTTTGCTCCAATACCGAATTTAGGTGAAATTAGTACCGTTGGAAAGATAATTCAATTATCTTTCTTTTGGTAGGTCATAAACTAAATAATTCATAGTATAATGACAGATATACTCTCAGAAAAATATAAACTTAAGAAATCTTAGAAATCTTGGTAATTTCAGTACAGCTAGTAATCTTGCCTTACTTCTGTACTCAACTTAGATCTAATTGTATTATAGTTTTCAGTTTGAAACTCAGTATCATGCAATAAGATAATGAAATTTAGTAGTATTCCATCAGAAATGGAACTAAGTGAAATCAGTGTAACTCAGTTAGATCATTCTAGAAATATGATCAGTAACAGATTCAGCTTAGTTTGAGTTCAATTAAGAATAAGTTCAGAGTCTTTCAGCTGGGAGTAGGAGTGGACACTGAGCGATTGCAGGGATGGCAGTTCCACGTTAGAGACACAGAGTTGTTAGGAGCAATCCCTGAAGTCCAGAACTGCATAGCCAGCGCAGGATGCAGGAGTTACTTATTAGAAAAGTCTTGACACCTGCTAGATAGGCTTGACTATTATACTATCTTAGGCTTGAATTTCTATGAGGGTCAGCTGTTAGAAAGGCTTAACCAAAGAGGTCTTTACCCGTGTCATGGTATTTATACCCTTCTAGCTGGGGTTACAGGTTGGACCCTACCAGTTTAAATTTAGGGCATTTTGGTTAAGTGATAACTTCCACTGTTACAATTTCAGTATCAATATTTAGGAAAGAACTCAAAAATTAGGTCTGTTAGATACAGTTATCTATCTTAGTAACGAACTCAAATAGTTTCATTGATTCATGGGACACCCGTGGGATAGGCATGGTCCCACATAAAGTTATTCAGTATTAGTATTATCAGATCCAGAGATCACCCGCTAGATAGGCATGATCTCAGTCTCAGATTTAGTTGAGTAATCTTATTATTAGGTCCAGAGATCACCTGTTAGATAGGTATGATCTCATTCTGAAATTTAGTTAAGTAATCTCATTATCAGATCCAGAGATCACCCATTTGATAAGCTAAATCTCAGTCTTAGATTTAGTTGTGTAATATCATTATTAGATCTTGGGATCACCCATCAGATAGGCTTGATCTCATTCTCAGATTCAGTGATTATTCTAATTATCAAATTTAGAGATATTTTGCTAGATAGGTTTGATCTCAGATATAATCTTTTCTTATCATTGATAGTAGATTTTGGAATCATTTATTGGAGAGGTTTGATCTTCGATGCAGTTAGTCGAGAGTAGAAAGCTCAGAATTCATTCATTGATATGAGTAGATTTAGTTAATAAGTTTTAGTATCCTCTATTTTTGAGATCACTCACTAGAAAAGATTGATGTCAACTCCAGTACTCAGTTATCAGTATCAGATGATTCAGTTGTTTAAAGTCTTAGTATTAGTAGTGAGTTCAGATGATAGTAAGGCGGTATCTGGGTTTAAGTATTTTGAGTCACGATGATTTTAGTTATGATTTGTGCATTAATACATCTGTTCTCATTTAGTACTCTCATGATTATTCAGTTAAGTAATTGTTCATGCATAAGCCTTTGTATTTAGCCTTACCTTATCATCATACTCTTTACATTTCCATGTTGAGTCACCTACTTAAGCTATTTGGACCAAATTAATGGACCCATGGATATGGACTAGATTTGGACCTATACTGATGTACTCATTTGGACCCAAATTTAATAAAAAAGGAAGAAAAATGGAGAAATGGATCAACACACTAATCTTCCAAGGCCCAAAATTAATTGAGCCCAACAAAGAAACTAAGGAAGTAGGTTTATCACCTACTTTGACCTTCAGAGCAGCTTTAACCCTTAAATAGGTGCATCACCTACTTGGACCATTTTGACCAATTTGAAGTTCCAAAATGCAGTGAAGTAGGTGGCCAAACTAGGGCCTTTATAAGTCACAAAAAGGATTATGTTTCACAAATTCTCCCTACTCTCTCTTAAACTATAAAGAGAAACCCTATTTTTATTTCGTAATCCAAGGTAAGTGAAAATACTTATGGTTTAGATTAATTATCTCATGGAAGATTAAGAAAACAGGCTATAAGTTCTTAATTATTAATTCATGGCAGAATATAGAACAATCTACTTGTTCAATTTTTCTTTGTAATTAAAAGATCTTTTTTCTTCTTTTGTTTAAAGTGAGAAGGAAAGTGAAATTTGAAGTTCTTATGGAGTTCAAATTTAATGGATAAGCTACAGAATTGAGGTAAGGTGACTGCCCCATTATTTCTCCTTATATATGAATTTGGGAAAGAATTATGGATGTGTTGTTTTGAGAACTCAAGAGATGATGAGTTCAATAATTGATTGCTACAACAAAAGAGATTTGGGGCAGTTCTGTAGATTTTTTTGTGTGTATATGTTGGGGTCTTCCAGGTTGATGTTGGAGAAAGGTGTGACTAGTTCGAATGGAAATATAAAAGAAAGGTGTGGTAGAAGACCACCAAACTAATTATTGGATATGTATACTTCCCAATCTATTTTGCATATTATTTGGAGGGTATATTGAAGCCAAGGTAGTTTTGGTGAATCTTATAAGAACATTATGGTATGTTGGTGTAATTGGAGGAGGAAAGGGATAAAATAACACCCTTGATTTATAGATTAGGGGCTTATCACCCTCTTACTATTTTGGTGAAGTTAAATAGCCCAAATTAGTTAGTTGGTTGCTAATATTAGTTTAACATATATTATATTGTAGATAAGTAATCTAAAATATAGAAAGTCAAGTTGGGTTAGTTTTGGAGTTATATAACTAGGTAAGTAAGGCATACTCTATTTTGCACTCTTTGGCATGGAATCAGACATTTGTTCCATCATGTAAGCTTCCAAGGTTATCCGATAACAAGTGGTACATAATAGCAGCATATTGTTTCCCATGTAGCCAATGACCTTTTCCGACTCTGTGATGTGTTAAAATACCTCAATGCATGCTTATTATTAAACCTGCATGTCTATTTTCATTAGAAAATTTAAGGAGTTCTCCATTTACTCAAATAAGACCCATGTGTTATTTTCAAATCATAAATACTATATTTGTGTACCAACAACCTCCCACCTCGTTGTTGTTGCATTAAGTGCCAATTTACATGTTTCTTATTAGTAGATTATTGTTTCAAGGTACTATAATGCCATGACCACCAAAGTAATAATCTAAAAGGCTAAATAAACTATGTAATGCAAATATATGAAATGAGTGGAAGCTCAGGGGCATAAGCCTAGCATGGGCTGATCTCGATACCTTTTTATGTGGGTGGCATCTCAGGGGCATATGCCTTGCTTGAGCTCATCCTAATGTTTATATGAGGGTGGCAGCTTAGGGGTGTATGCCTAACATGGGTTGATCCTAATTTATCTATTTATCATTGATCAACTAGTCATTTGGGTTATATAGATTACAATGATTATGAAGTAAGAAAGGTAAAAATTAAGAAAAAAATGTAATGTACGATTTCCCACAAGTATATATAATGGTGGTCTGCTAGTACTACTTATAAACTTGTATTTGATTTCTATTGAGCTATTGTATCATGTGTTGTTACCTTCAGCCTTACATATTCAGTACATATTTTTATACTAACGCTCCTTTTGGAGGACCAGTATTTTATGCTGTAGGTACAGGTGCTTCAGCAAATACACCTTCTCAGTAGGATTCCAGGATATCTAGTGATTATTAGAGACATCCTGGTTGATTTGGGCTTTCTGAGTTTGTTCCATATATTTTGGTATTGTTCAGTATTCAAGAGTAGGGAAGGGGTTTGTCTAGGCCGTAACTAAGTAAATGTATTATTTATAGGATTTGTAGACCAATGTAAAGTTAAGAATAATAGTGTCTTATCTTTTAGGTGTCATGGCCCCAACGACCAATTCTGGTATACATATAGTTTTGGGCATGTCATTTATTTCTCATCAATGCATTATATCCTTGTATGGTAAAACCTTTTGTTATTATAGTTACAAGCATAAGGAGTACAAGGTCATGGCTTTTTTCTCTCGGGCCTTCACTCCTACGGGTGCCTGTCTGCCCCAATAAGATTTGATACATGACAAAAGTGGTATCGCAGAAGGTCATCCTAGAGAGTCTACAAAGTCGTGTCAACATAGAATCTTGCTTATAGATGTGATGTGCACCACATCTATAAAAGGGAAGCTATGAGACATTTAGGGGTTGTCTCTTTTTCTTCATATCTTTGATCGTGCAATAGAGCCCATGTTGTAGGCTAAGTCATATTTACCATTGAATCTATTTTTTAACTTATTGTAGTAAAGATGTCATTTAGAAGAAGTAATAATATAGGTTAGAAACTAAATGTGGCTACCAAAGAAGGGAACAATTAGTCTCTACTTAGACGAGGTAATCAAAGTGAGGCTCAAGTTGAGTTTTTATCACAAACATCCTCTACTCCTCCATCTCCAAAAAGCTAAGAATGAGAAGAAACGCATCCTCAGAACCATCTATTAATGCTACTAAGAAATATCAAAGAAAGCAGTACAATTGTTGACCTATATTGTTGTTGGACAAGCTCAAGGACAAATTGTTCCAATCACAGGTTCTAGTGGTGCAGACAGGGCAGCTAGCCTATGAATGCAAGATTTTCTTAAATTAGATCCTCCCAGATTTATCGGACCAGATCTTAATGAAGACCCACATGACTTTATTGATCAAATCCAAAGGGCTCTAGACGTCATGCATATTTCATCTAAGGAGAGTTGAGCTACTAACATATAGATTTAAAGGGAGGCTATATTTTGGTATGAAGACTGGAAATAATCTAGGGGTATCAATATACCTTTAGCTACTTGGAAAGAGTTTAAATAGGCATTTCTAGATCATTAACTTCTATTTGAGATCTGAGAGGCTCATGCAGATCAATTCATAAATCTTTGCCAAGGAAATATAAGCATGAGGCAGTACAACCTTCGGTTTAAATTTTTTTCTAGCTATGCCACTAATGTAATAGCTACTACGGATGATAGAGTTCATTAATATGTGAATAGATTAGATCTATATCTGGTTAGAGATTGTACTATTGCTTCTTTGAACTAATACATTAACATAGCAAGGATGCAAGATTTTGCACAAAATATGGACGATCAGAGGCATAGAGAAAGAACACAAGAATTGGAAAGAAGGTATTCGAGGAGGGAAAGATTTATGAGGCAATATATGCCATCCTTAGGATAGTTTAGGCCTCAATTTTATAATAGACCACCTAGGTCATTATCTTCTGATTCTATAGCTAGTGCTCCATCACAGTTTCAACGATCTAAAGGAAACCAACCCAGGCTAAGAAGTGAGAGTCAGAGTTTACAAAAAGTGGGGTATCAAGAGCAAGGGAGTAAGAGCCAATTAAAACATCCTCGACAGCGATGTAAACAATGTAAAAGCATTCATTTAGTTGTATGTTGATTTTGAACAAATAGTTGCTTTTGGTGTGGTACGTTAGGGCATATGATGAGAGAATACCCACAAAGAGGCATGGGTGGTATGGTACAACATACTGGATCAGCCATTTCATCATCATCAGTTCCTTATTTAGGAAGGGGTGTATAAACTATAGGTCATGATAGAGGTGCTAAAGGAGCAGCTAGCTCTAGTAGAGTTCAGAATTTTACATATGCTCTAGCAAATCAACAAAATTTAGAGGCTTCTCCATATGTGGTTCGACGTATATTGTCCATCGTTTCACATAATGCCTATGCATTGATTGGTATGGGTTCTACATTATCATATGTCACTCCATTGGTTGCTGGAAAGTTCAAAAGAACACCAGAATTGCTAGTTAAGCTATTTGAAGTGTCTATACAGCTGGTGAATCTATAATAGCTAGGAGAGTGTATTGAAATTCTAAAATAACTATTTACGGATGCAATACAATGGCTGACCTGGTTGAGTTAGAAATGTTAGATTTTGATGCTATAATAGGTATGGATTAGTTAGCTTCTTTCTTTGCCGTGGTAGATTGTCGAACTAAGAGGGTGTATTTCCATTTTCCAAGGGAGGTAGTCTTTGAATGGAGGGGTAACATTAGTGTGCAAATTTGTAAAATTTATTTCTTATTTCAAGGCAAAAAAAAGATTTACAAGGGTTACATAGACCATCTAGTTAGAGTGAAAGATACAGATGTGGAGCCACTAACTCTTCAAATTATTCCAGTTGTAACTGAATATCCCAATGTATTTCCTGAAGATATTCCAGGTTTGCCTCCAGAATGAGAAGTGGAATTTGTTAGTGATGTGATTTTAGGTACTCAACCAATCTCAATTCCTTCGTATAGAATGGCCCCGACAGAATTATGGGAGTTGAAAGAGCAATTTAAAGACTTGAAAGAAAAAGGATTCATATATCCCACTATTCCTCTTGGGGCACACAAGTGTTATTTGTGCATAAGAAAGATGACTCACTGAGAATGTGTCTTGACTACCGTCAACTTAATAATAGTGACTATTAAGAACAAATATCCCCTTCCGAGAATTGATGACTTACTTTATCATTTGCAAGGCACTAAGTTTTTTTAAAAGATTGATTTGAGGTCAGCTTACCACCAAGTGAGGATCTGAGAGAAGGACATAACCAAGACAACCTTTTAAATATGGTACAGTCATTATGAGTTTCTAGTCATGTCCTTTGGGCTAACTAATGCACTCATAGCTTTTGTAGATCTGATGAATAAGGTGTTCAAGACACTTTTAGATGTGTTCATGATAGTTTTTATAGATTATATCCTAGTTTATTCAAGATCAAAGGAGGACCATGCTAGTAACTTATGACAGGTGTTATAGATTCTTTGTGATCATAAGCTATATGCAAAGTTCTCTAAATGTGAGTTTTAGTTAAAATCTGTGGCATTCTTGGATCATATTGTATCTAATGAAGGAATAAAGGTTGATACTCAAAAGATCGAAGCTGTGAAGAACTGGACAAGACCTATAAAGATTTGTAGTTTCCTTGGTTTAGCAGGTTATTATAGAATGTTTGTTGAAGGATTTTCTTCAATTTTTGCATCTTTAACATAGATAACACACAAAGGGTCAAAGTTTCAATGGAATGATGCATGTGAAAGAAGTTTCCAAGATTTGAAGGATAAGTTGACTTCTATACCTGTATTGGTACTTCCAGAAGGCACAGAAGTGTATACGGTGCATTGTGATGCTTTAAGAATTGGATTAGGATGTGTATTTATTCAAGAGGGTAAAGTCAGAGCATATGCCTCAAGACAATTGTGGCCACATAAAAAGAATTATCCAACGCATGATCTGGAGCTAGCAACAGTTATATTTGTACTAAAGATATGGCGTCACTACTTGTATAGGATTCATGTTAACATATATATTGACCATAAGAGTTTGCAATATATCTTTAATCAAAAGGACCTAAATTTAAGGCAGCGAAGATGGCTTGGGCTATTAAAAGACTATGATGTTGATATCTTATATCATCGGGGAAAAGTAACTGTCATAGCTAATGCGTTAAGTCGCAAAGATATGGTGGGCACTTATGGGCATCCTACGGAATGACAAGGGATCACTAAGGATTTACACCAACTAGCCAATTTGGAGGTTCGCCTTATTGAAACACCAGATAAAGGGATTATTGTGCATAATGCGGAAAAATCATCATTAGTAGCTAAAGTGAAAGAGAAGAAATATGCCGATCCCATACTATTACAAAATAAGGAGAATGTACAATGTGGTATGAAAAAGGCATTTGACCTTATGCAAGAAGTAGTTCGGTGCTAAAAAAGATTGTGTGTGTCGAATGTAGATGGGACAAGCAAGAGGATTATGATAGAGGCACATCATATAAGGTATTCCATCAATCCGAGATTAACTAAAATGTTTCATGATTGAAAGAAATATATTGGTGGGGTGACATGAGGAAGAACATTGCAGAATTTGTAGCCGAATGTCCAAATTGTCAATGAGTTAAAGTAGAGCACTAAAAGCTTAGGGGTTATATGCGCTATATAGATCTTCTAATCTGGACGTGGGACATGATCAAAATGGATTTTGTCACTGGTTTGCCTCATGCATCTCAAAATTTTGATTCCATATAGGTGATAGTTGATAGGCTTACCAAATCAGTATACTTCATACTGATTAAGACCACTTACACAATTGAAGAGTATGAAAAACTATATATTAAAGAGATAGATTGATTACATGGAGTACCAGTCTCTATTATATTAGATAGGGGAGCTCAATTTTGCTGCAAATTTTTGGAAGTCTTTTCAGAGAAATTTGGGAACACATGTTGAATTAAGCATAACTTTTCACCCTCAAATAGATGGACAAGCAGTTAGTATAGTTGAAACACTTGAAGATATGCTATGATTTTATGTATTGGACTTTAAAGATAGTTGGGATGATCATTTACCTCTCATCGAGTTCTCCTACAACAATAGCTATCATTCAAGCATCAAAATGGCACCATATAAAGTTTTTATGGAAGAAAGTGTAGGTCACCAATTGGATGGTTTGAAGTGGGTGAAACAACCTTGTTTGGGCCAGATCTTGTTCATCAAGCTATGGAAAATGTTAAAGTGATCCAACAATGGCTAGAGATATCCCAAAGTGTACACAAGTCTATGCAGATGTTAGAAGAAAGGGGCTAGAGTTTTCTATAGGTGGTTGGGTATTCTTGAAGGTGTCCACAATAATGGGGTTATGAGATTTGGTAAGAATGGAAAACTAAGTCCACGTTACATAGGCTCATATAAGATTACTCAGAGGTTTGGCCAATTCTTTTATGAATTAGAGCTACCCGAAGATCTCTCTATAGTTCATCACATATTTAATGTCTCAATGCTTTAAAATGCATGGGAGATCCATCTCATATTACTCCTACTGAAGATGTAAAAGTTATAGAAGATCTCACCTATGAAGAAATACCTATTTCTATCCTAGATTGATAGGTTAAGAAGTTAAGGAATAAAAAAATAGCTTCTGTAAAACTGCTTTGGAGAAACCAACAAGTAGAAGAGATAACATGAAGAGCTGAAGAACCGATGAAATCCAAGAACCCCCATTTGTTCAAATACGAAGAGAAAGTTACAAATATTGAATTGGGGCAATAACAAGTAAGTGTAATATGTAGGTGCTATGTGATAAAATGAGTATTAAACTTAGGCTTGAACTTGTTTTTGTTGGAAAATTATGCTAACATTCGAGGACGAATGTTCCTAAAAGGGGGAGGATGTAACATCCCATATTTTTCTTATTCGTATTCTAATTATATGGAACTTGGTATAGCGTTGTAGTATAGGTAACAAATGAGATTTGTTAAACAAGTATTAATGGTGTAGATGGAATTATAGATGCTACCCATACATTTTAGTGTGATGCGACCAAGTTAACATCTATATAACTATTTAACTTAGAATCATAAGTCGGTATTTGAATCTAAAGTTTAAAGTGACCAAGTGTGTACAAGATTAAAGATAGATTAAAAGGATTAAGAGTTAGAAATGGATTAAAATATGGAGGTGCTTGCTTGACTTAATTAAGCTATTAGGTGAGTCACATACTTAAGCTATTTGGACAAAATTAATCGACCCATAGATATGGACCAAATTTGGGCCTATACTAATGTAGTCATTTTGTCCCAAATTGAATAAAAGAGGAAGAAAATAGAGATATGGCCCAACACACAAATCTGCCAAGACTCAAAGTTAATTGAGCCTAACTAAGAAACTAAGCAAGTAGGTGCGTCACCTACTTTGACCTTCTGAGCATCTAAGAAATTAAGCAAGTAGGTGCATCACCTATTTGGACCAATTTGACCAACTTAAAGTTCCCAAGTGTAGCTAAGGACATGGCCAAAATAGGGACATTATAAGTCACAAAAAGGATTCTATTTCACCAATTCTCTCTACTCTCTCTAAAACTACAAAGAGCAATACTATTTTGCTTTCTAGGGTTCTTGAAGAAACCTCAACCTTTGCACGCCAAGGTAAGTGAAAATACTTATGGTTTAGCTGAATTGTCTCATGGAAGATTAAGAAAACATGCTATAAATGCTTAATTATTAATTCATGGCAGAATGTATGTAACACCCCATAATTCCCTAGCATTATCTAATTCCCAATACATGATTATTCATATACAAAATTTTAGAAACACTCATTATTTTTCAGTTTAGATCCAGCAATTATGAAATTCAATAAGCTTTCTAATGATATAAAATTTGCCCAAATCCAATAATCGGGTAAGAAGTTATGGCTATTTTAAGTTTCAGTCATTAGACCTCATCATTTTAACCCTTAGCACCTCGCAGAGCTAATCTTAGTGATGATTGGAAATTTCCAATGAAGGTGTGCAATCTTGGCACAATGTTCCAAATGCCAAATTGGCATTTGGTAGTGTCCAGTGTCTCTCTGCAATTCCACTGCCTTACAGGCAATTTCTAAGTCCCAATTAGTGAAGGACCGTGATTTTCACCACGTCGTGCGACAAACCAGTTTCTCAATTGTCCAATTCCAGTGGCTTGGCGTGATAGTGGCGTGTCGCACTAAGGCCAAAAAAATTGGGATCTTTAGTTTTTGATTTCTGTTTTAAAATTCATTCAAGGTTATTTGAGTCCTTTTCCATGACTCTAATTAACCTAAAACATGAAATTTAATCCCTGGACACCATAAATAGTCATTATTATTTCTATTCCTCTCATAATCAATGATACCCTTTTCAACAACAAGAAACCCTATCTCTCAAATTCAAGGCCAATCCTCAAGAACTCACCCAGAACTTAAAGAAATTCATTATCCCAGGCATATTAGTTGTTCATCCATGGATTCCTTTCATACATGTAGCCCAAGTAACCCATTTTAATCACCAAGTTATTATCTTTTCAAGTTATTATGTTTTAAGTTATGATGTCATCCGTGAATCTCCATGAACTATTGATTTTATACCATGTTACCATGAAATTATCATTACTATTCAATTCTCCATGTTTTAATATTATTATTCATTGAATAAAATGATGATTTAGCACTTTTATGTTGAATTCATGCTATTTTTATAAAATCCATGGCATTTTTATGATAGTTTTAAACCCTGAAGTACATGTGTTTGATAAAATGCATCAAAGAATGATTGATTTAAATAAAAACCTTCATGTTTTGTCCTTCAAGTTTTAGTTTCATTTTACTGTTATTGTTTTGAGTCATGGGGTTATTGAATACCTAAACTCGATAGTTGTTTATATAGTCTAGTAGCAGTAAATTATTGAATAGTCTTTAGAACATACTATGACCATTATCAAAACAGTTAGTTACCAGTCAGATGAACTCAGAATAGTCTACTATTTTAGTGTCTTTCAGTTGGGAGTATGATTTAGCATCGAGTAAGTGTAGGGATGGCGGTTTCCCGGTCAGATAGGCAGAGTTGTTAGTAGTAGTCCCTATACTCCAAAACTACATAGCCAGCATAGGATATGAAAAGTCACCCATCAGATTAGGCTTGACTATCTCACAGGGGTCACCCATCAATTCAGGCTTGACAGCCTTAGTCCTTTAGACAAATTATTAGTTTAGTGGATCCACACAGCTAGCATTGGTACCCATGGAATGGTATTAACACCCTTCTAATTGGAGTTATAAGTTGGACACCAATTAACTCAGATTAAGGCTTGTCCGTTAGATGATACCCCCCACAGTCTCAGATAGTCTCAGTTAACTTATGCTGTCTTAGTATTATTTGACCAAAGCATGTAGATATTAGTTTATTTCAGCATTTTAGTTAACAGATTTTACTCAGTCCATGTTATATGCTTGGTCATACATCCCCAGTGTCTACAGATTTTTATCTATCTTCAGTATTCATAGACTTTCATGCATACTCAATATTTACAGATTCTCTATATTTTTAGTATCTACAAATTCTACGTTCTCTACTATATACTCCATGTTTTACATGCATATACAGTTAATTATTAATTCTCTTCATGAAACCATGTATATTAGCCTACCTCATTTAGTATACCAGTATATTCAAACTACTGATCGCATACCTTTCTTTTATGCTATGATGTATCTATCATATGTGTTGACGCTCAGTTGCCAGACAACTTTTAGACCTCACATCGCAAGCTACCAGTAGTATAGTAGTAGTGGTGAGTCCTCATCATTCTAGGACAGATTAGTTTACTTCATATATCTATTTAAGTAGTTAGCAAAGTTTGTTAGAGTCTAGTAAACATGCTAGTTTATCCTATTTAATTAGATTCAGTCAGTTTTCCTATAGATTCATATTTTAGTATTGATT
The DNA here is from genome assembly GCF_002878395.1 of Capsicum annuum. Taxonomy (NCBI): domain Eukaryota; kingdom Viridiplantae; phylum Streptophyta; class Magnoliopsida; order Solanales; family Solanaceae; genus Capsicum; species Capsicum annuum. Next base: position 147,660,987 of record NC_061114.1, read on the forward strand.
TGGTGATAAAAAGTTATCGCAAAATTAGATGTTTTCCACAATTATTATATTATTATTCAGTGCTCACAATGAGTACCAACTATGTAGCTTATGGTCCCTCGAGACTTTAAGCACCGTGTGATGACTAGGGGGTAGTCTTGAGTCATTACAAACTTGGTATTAAAGGATAAGGTTTTAAAGTGTCCTAGGAAGTGTAAAAGCCACATCGAGTAGAGTCCTAAGCATGGGTTTAGAGTGCGCCACACTTATGGACGAGAGGATAAGGCATTTAGGAAAACGTTTCCCTTTTTTCAGTATCCATATTGTGCGAGTAAGCATGAGCTCAAGTTAAACTCCCTATATAATCCATTTATTCCCTCCATTGATAGAATATGGCTCCCAAGAAGAATTAAAAAAATACAAGAAATCAAGCAACCCCTCAATCCGTCCGAGAAGATCCTTTGGACGAGCACATCTCTTACGTAGATTTTAGGGCTATGTTTACTACTCTATCCAATTCTGTAGTAGCACAAAACAAATGGCTAGCAGCTGTTCCAGCCAACCTAGTGGCCAATACTGCTTCACTGAGAATTTGGACTTTCACCTGGACGAATCTTTCTTCTTTCATGGGATCCAAGTCTGAAGAGGATCCATAGGAATTCTTAGATATATTTTAGAAGGTAATAGATGTTATGGGAGTGACATCTAGTCAGAGTGTTGAGTTGGCTTTATATTAGTTGCAAGATGCAGGCCATACTTGGTTTAAGTAGTGAAAAGTAGATACGGGTGTTAATGCAGGGCCTATAGAGTGGGAAAAGTTTTCTATCACTTTCTTAGATATATTCTTCCTCTTGGAGTTGAGAGAGGCTAAATTTTTATAGTTTATTAACTTGAGGCAAGGAAGCATGAGCGTGAGGGAGTATTCCCTCAAGTTTACTCAGTTATCTAGGTATGCTCCTCATGTGATAGCTAATAACAGGTCCAAGATGAGTAATTTTGTGTCTGGCATATCTAATAGTGTGGTCAAAGAGTGCACAGACATAATTCTTATTAGTGAGATAGACTTGTCTAGGATGATGGCCAATGCTCAACAGATAGAGGAGCAAAATATTAAGGCGAGGGAGAGAGGAAACAAGCGAGCGAGGACTTATAGTTTTAATTTCAGTTAGCCAAAGGCAGAAGGTGGTAACTGCCCTAAATTTTATCAGAGGTCTACAACCCTAACACCCTCTTCAGATAGTGTCCTAGTATCTAAATTTAGAAATAAAAATTGGGATAGAGCACCAGGATCTAAGTCCCAGGATAGTGTTAGTAGTACTCGTACAAATCCTCTATGTCAAAAATATGGCAGACACTATTTGGGTGAGCATAGAGCAGGTAATTATGTGTACATCTGGTGTGGAAATCCAGTCTATCAAATTTGGGAGTGTCAGATAGTTTCTTAGAAAGGTAGGGATGTGCACTAATAGGGCCAGTCCCATCAGTCATCAATTTCACTCAGTCGACCGACTCAGCAGGGTGTTGCTTCCAGTGCTACCATTGGTCAGTGTATGAAAAGATTATATGTTTTTTAGTCCCACCAATATTATGAAAATTCTCCTAACATAGTTACTGGTTGCTATAGGTCTTTCACTTATATGTTTATGCTTTACTAGACCCTGGAGCTTCTCATCTTTGGTAACCCCATTTATGGCTGCCAACTTCGCAGTCAATCTCGAAACTCTAGTAGAGCCCTTTTTAATTTCTATCCCAGTAGGCATTTCCATTATAGCCTGACAGGTATACAAGAACTTTCCAATCATAATTTCTCAAAAAGTTATTTTAGTTGATCTCGTGAAGTTAAAGATGATAAATTTTCACCTTATTCTCGATATGGATTGGATCTACTGATGCTATATCTCAGTTGATTTTAGAAATAGAATATTTAATTTCAATTCCCAAATGAACCAATCCTTGAATAGAAGGGTAATACCAAAACTCTTAAGGGTCAGTTGATTTCGTAACTTAAAGCGAGAAAGATGATATCCAAGGGACTTATCTACCATCTTGTGTGAGTCAAAGACTCTAACTCAGATACTCAACCCATATCTATTCTGCCATACAAAATAGCTATAGAAGAACTCAAAAAGTTAAAAGAATAGGGTAAGGATCTCTAAGATAAGGGATTCATCATACCAAGTGTTTTGTCATAGGGCATACCTGTTCTATTTAAGCGTAAAAAAGATAATTTTCTCTGAATGTGCATAGACTACCATCAGTTGAATAAAGTCACAGCCAATAATAAATATCAACTTCCTAGAATCGATTACTTGTTCGATCAACTTCAGTGTGCCAGCTATTTTTCAAAGATAGACCACAGATCAGGATATCATTACCTTAGGGTCAGGGAATGTAACATTCCCAAAATAGATTTTCAAATTTGGTATGGTCACTTTGACTTTCTAGTCATATCCTTTGGTCTTAAAAATGCCCAACAGCCTTCATGGACTTGATAAATAGAGTGTTCAAGCAATACCTGGACATGTTCATCATAGCTTTTATTGATGACATTCTAGTTTACTCTTATTGCAAAAATGATCATCCAAACCACCGTAGAGTAGTGCTTCACACTCTTAGACCTTATCAGTTATTCATTAAATTTAGTAAGTGTGAATTCTAGCTAAGATTAGTAGCTTTCCTTAGCCATATCATTTCAAATAATGACGTTAGAATTGATCCTTAAAAGACCGAGGTGGTGAAAAACTAGCCTAAACCTATCTTTTTATCAGACATCAGGAGTTTCCTAGGTTTAGCTGGCTATTACCATCGATTTGTTTAAGAATTTTCTTCTATTACATTGCCCATATCCAGATTGACTCAGAAGAAAGTTAAATTTTAGTGGTCAGATTCATGCGAGAAGATTTTTTAGGAGTTGAAGACTCGACTCACCTCAGTCGTAACCTTCACTATACCAGATGGTTCAGATTGTTTTGTTGTGTACTGTGATGCATCCAAGGTAGGATTAGGTTGTGTCCTCTTGCAGAGAGGTAAGGTCATAGCTTATGCCTCAATACAGCTTAAACCTCATGAGACTAATTACCCAACTTATGATCTTGAGTTAGCAAATCTAGGGTTTCCCTTATAGATTTAGAGGTATTACTTATATGGGGTGTATGTAGATGTGTTCACAGATCACAAAAACCTTTAGTATATGTTCTCTCATAAAGATTTTAATCTTCACCAGAGAAGGTGGCTAAAGTTATTAAGGATTATGACATAAGTGTTCTATATCATCTGAGCAAGGACAATGTAGTGTCTAATGCTCTCAGTAGATTTTCTATGGGCAGTGTTGCTTATGTTGAGGATGGTAAGAAGTAGTTAACTCAGAAAATCCATCAGCTTTGCCGACTAAGTATCCGCTTAGTCGACTCAGCGGAGGGTAGTGTGGGGGTATAAAGTAGCTCAAAATCATCTTTAGTTTCTAAAGAGAAGGAAAAGAAGGATACAGATCACAGTCTAGTTAAGTTGAAAGAATCAGCCAGGCACCAGAAAGTGGATGTTTCCTACAATGACGAGATGGTGTTTTGCATTGTCAAGGTAGATTACATATGTCTGGCATAGATGATTTGAGGTAATGAATTCTTGTAGAAGACCATAGTGCATATTACTCTATTAATCTAGGGGCTAGTAAGATGTACCGCTATTTGTGGGAGATCTATTTGGGGAGTGGGATGAAGTGAGATATTGCAGAGTTTGTAGGTAAGTGGTCTACATGCCAACAAGCTAAGATTAAGCATCAGAAACCTAGGGGGTCCATACAGGAGTTCGGCATTCCCACTTAGAAGTTGGAGGAAGTGAACATGGATTTTGTGATATGTTTGCCGCGTACCCATCATCAGCATGATTCAATTTGAGTCATTATAGAAACGCTAACCAAATTAGCCCATTTTATGCCAGTCCATACCTGTTATTTAATCAAGGACTATGCCAAACTCTATATTAGAGAATTGGTATGGTGATATGGGGTCTAAGTGTCTATCATCTCTGATAGAGGTACCAGTTTACCTCTTACTCTTGGAAGGTATTCCAAAAGGGTCTTGGTACTCAAGTCCATCTTAGTACAACTTTTTACCCTCAAATAGATGATCCAGCAGAGAGGATAATTAAGAATCTAGAAGATACGCTGAGAGCATGCATTGTTGATTTCAAGGGTAGTTGGGATAACCATTTGTCCTTTATTGAATTCGTATACAATAATAGTTATCATTCTAGTATCCGTATGGCTCCGTTTGAGGCTCTCTATTGTAGGAGAAGTAGATCTCTTATTGGTTGGTTTAAAGTAGGTGAGGATGCATTAGTAGGGACTGACTTGGTGTTTGATGCATTAGAGAAGGTTTAGTTGATCAGAGAAAGTCTTAGGTTTACAAGAGCCAATAGAAATAGTATGTAGATATAAGGAGAAAGGACCTCAAGTTTGAGTTCGGTGATCTTGATTACTTGAAAATCCCTCCCATGAATGGAGTGAAGAGATTCAGCAAGAAAGGAAAACTCAATCCCCGATATGTCGGTCCGTTTAGAATTCTCAGTCATTACAAAAAGGTAGCTTACGATCTTGAGTTGCCTTTAGATCTAGCCTCAGTACACTACTATTCCATATCTCGTTGCTGAAGAAGTGTATTGGTGATCCAGATGTAGTTGTTCCCTTAGAAAGTGTAGATGTTTAGAATAGTCTTTCCATTGTGGAAGTTCCAGTTAAAATTCTTGATCATCAAGTTCAAAGACTAAGGAACAAAGAAGTTCCACTAGTCAAAGTTTTTTAGTGGAATCAGTCCATTGAGGGAGCCACTTGGAAAGTAGAGGAAGATATGCGAATCAAGTACCCTCATCTTTTCTTTGCGAATCCAGATTCTGTATAAGGTACTAATCTTCTTATGATTTCTCTCTATTATGCTAAGTTTCAGTTGCACATCATGTCTATGTCAACTGTGCATTCACAAATTAGTTCAGTCATGTAATCCATGCATCAGCTATCCATGTTAAGTTTGTAATCTCTGTCTAACAAGTTTCCTCAGCTTAACTAGTTTCGTTCGAGGATGAATGATCCCAAGGGGGAGATATTATAACACCCCGTATTTTCCTAGCATAATCAAAGTCCAAATACATGAGTATTTATATACAAAATTTTTGAAACATTCTTATTTTTCAGTTTATAGCCTACCATTGTGTAGGAAATTCAATTAGCTTTCCAAAGATATAAAATTCGGCCAAATCTGATAACCGGGTAAAAAGTTATGGTGGTCTTAAGTAACAGCCATTAGACCCCGTCATTTTAACCCTTAGAGCATCATGAAGCTAGTCTAAGTGATGAATGGTAATTTCTAGTGGAGGTGCGCATCACGCCAAAGGCCAAATTGGCATTTGGTAGTTTTTAGTGTCTTTCTGTGATTTCAATGCATCGCGGTGACTTCCAGGTCCCAATCAGTGAAGGACTGCAATTTTCCCCGCATCGCGCCACATACTATTTTCCCAGTTGTCCAATTACAGTGGCTTGATGCGATAGTGGTTGGTCGACCCAAGGCTAAAAAAATCGGGATCTTCATCTTTCAGCATTCGTTATTAAATTCATTCAAGGGTATTTGAGTCATTTTTCATGGCCCAAATTAACATAAAACACAAAATTTAATCCCTAGACACCCTAAACAGTAATTATTATTTCAATTCCTGTCACAATGAAATATCCCCTTTTCAAGAACATGAAATCCTAGCTTACAAATTCAAGGCCAATCCTCAAGATCACACCCAGAACTTCAAGAAATTCACTATCCTAGGTATGTTAGTTGTTCATTCATTGATACCTTTAATCCATGGAGCCCAAGTAACCCATTTTAATCACCAAGTTATAATCTTTTCAAGTTATTATGTATTAAAGTATGATTTCATCCATGAATCTACTTGCACTATTAATTTTATACCATGTTACCATTAAATTATCATTACTATTAAATTCTCCATGTTTTAATAATATCATTTATTGAATTAAACCATGATTTAATGCTATTATGTTGAATTCATGCAATTTTTATAAGTTCCATGGGATTCCTATGATTATTTTAAACCCCGAACTACAAGTGTTTAATAAAATGCCTACAAGAGTGATTGATTTAAATAAATGCCATTATGCTTTGTCCTTCAAGATTTTGTGTCATTTTACTATTATTGTTTTGAGTCCTAGGGGTATTAAATACCCGAAATCCATAGTTGTTTACTTAGTCTAGTATAATTACATTTCAAAATAGTCTTCAGAACATACTATGAGCATTATCAAAGTAGTCAGTTACCAGTTAGATAAACTCAGAACAGTCAAGTATTTCAGTGTCCTTTGGTGGGGAGTAGGATTTAGCACCGAGCAAGTGTAGGGATGGCATCTTTCCCATCAGATAGGCAAAGTCATTAGTAGAAGTCGTTATATTCCAGAACTATGTAGCCAGTGTGGGATATGTGAAGCCACCCATCACATTAGGCTTGACTATCTCGTAGGGTTCACGCGTCAGTTCAGGCTTGACACCCTTAGTCCTTTAGAGAAATTATTAGTTTCGTGGATCCACATAGCCAATGTTGGTACTCATGGCATGGTATTAACACTCTTCTAACTGGTGTTATAGGTTTGACCCCAATTAGCTCAGATTGGGGCATGTCGGTTAAATGATACCTCCCATACTATCATAATAGTCTCAGATACAGTCTCAGTTTAGTTATGCAGTATTAGTGTTTCTTGACCAAAGCATTTAGATATCAGTTTAGTTCAGCATTTTAGTTTACAAATTTTACTCAATCCATGTTATATACTTGGTCATGCATCTCTAGTGTGTATAAATTTTCATGTATCTTCAGTATTTATATACTTTCATGCATACTCAGTATTTACAAATTCTCCATATTATCAGTATCTACAAATTCCATGTTCTCTTCTTAGTACTTTGTGTTTTACATGCATATTCAATTAATTATTAGTTCTATTTATGAAATCATACATATTAGCCTACCTCATTTTGAATACCAGTACATTCTGATCATATACCTTTCTTTTGTGCTATGATATATCATATCATAGATGATGATGTTAAGTTCTTAGACTGCGCTTAGACCTCACTCCTCAGGCTATTAGCAGTACAGTAGTAGTGTTGAGTCCTCAATATTTTAGAAAAAATTGTTTTACTTCATATCTCTATTTCAGTAGTTAGCGGAGTTAGTTGGGGGCCTGTCCTATCAACTCATATTTAGTCAGTCAGTTTTAGAGGCTTTTCAAACATTTAAGTCAGTTATCTAGTATTCAGATTTTAGTTGATAGGTCAGTTTATCAGTATTTAATCAGATTCTGTTAGATTTTCTATAGATTCATATTTCAGTATTGATTCAGTGATAAAACCTTATGGAAATATCAGATGTTTTCTGTACTTATGATATTATTATTCATTGCTCACAATAGGTACCAACTCATGTGTTAGCTTGTGGTCCCTCGGGACTGTAAGCACAGTGTGATAAGTAAGGTGTATTCCTGGGTTTTTACAATATAGAAAAAGCTACTTGTTCACTTTTTCGTTTTTATTAAGAGATCTCTATTCTTCTTTGGATTAAAGTGTGAAGGAAAGTCAAAGTTGAAGTTCTTGTAAAGTTCAAATTTAAAGGATAAGTTGCAGAATTAAGGTGAGGTGTCTGCCCCATTTTGTTCTCTTTATATATGAACTTAGGAAAGAATTATAGATGTGTTGTTTTTGAAAACTTAAGGGATGATGATTTAAATAATTTATTGCTACAACAAAAGGGATTTGGGGCTGTTTTGTGGACTATTTTATGAGTATATGTTGGGGGCTAGGTTGATGTTAGAGAAAGGTGTGATTAGTTAGATTTGAAATATAGAAGAAAGGTCTGGCGGTACACCACCGAACTAATTATTGCATATATCTACTGCGTAATCTATTTTGCATATTATTTGGAAGATCTAATGAAACCAAGGTGGTTTCAGTGAATCTTATTAGAACATGTGTGGTATGTGGGTGTAATTGTAGGAGAAAAGGTTTAAAATCACACCCTTAATTGATAGATTAAGGGTTTTCTTCCCAGTTACTATTTTGGGGAAGTTAAATAGAACAAATGTGTTAGTTGGTTGCTAATATTATTTTACCATATTTCTGTTATAGATAAGTAATCTAAAAGGTAGGAAGTCAAGTTGGGTTAGTTTTGGAGTTATATAACCAGGTATGTAAGGCATATTCTATTTTGCACTCTTTGGCATGAAATTAGACATTAGTTCCATCAAGTAAGATCCCAAGTTTATCCTATAACAAGTGATACATAATAGCAACTTATTATATCCCATGTAGGAAATAACCTTGTTCCCACACTTTATCGTGTTAAAACACCTCAATACATGCTTATTATTAAGCCTACATGTCTATTTTCACTAGAAAATTTTAGGAGTTCTCCGTTTGCTCAAAGAAGACCCATGTGTTATTTTCATCTCTTAAACACTTCATTTGTGTGCCAACAGCTCCCCACCTTATTGTTGTTGCATTAAGCGCCCATTTACATGCCTCTTCTTAGTAGATTATTATTTCAAGGTACCATAATGTTATGACCACCAAGTAACAATCTCAAAGAAGGTACCATAATGTTATGACCACCAAGTAACAATCTCAAAGGCTAAATAAACTAAGTAACACAAATTTGTAAAATGAATGGCAGCTCATGGGCATAAGCTTAGCATAGGCAGATCTCGATACCTTTATATGTGGGTGGTAGCTTAAGGGCAGAATCCTTCCTTGGTCTGATCCCAATGCTCATAAATGGGTTACAAGTTAGGGGCATAATCCTTGCATAGGCCGATGTTGATTTATCTATTTACCACTGATCAGTTGGTTATTTAAATTATATGGGTAACAAATATTATAATGTAAGAAAGGTTAAAATGAAGAAAATAATGTAATGTACGTTGTCCCACAATAATATATAAAGGTGGTCTAATATTACTACTTATACACTTGTATCTTATTTCTTTTGAGCTTTTGTATCATGTGTTATTACCTTTATCCTTACATATTAAGTACATATTTTCATATTGATGCCCCTTTTAGGGGACTCGTATTTCATGCTCTAGGCATAAGTGCTTCAATAAATACACCTTCATAGTAGGAGCCCAGGATATCCAGTGACTATTGGTGAGCTCTAGGATAATTTGGGGCTTTCCAAGTCTGTTCCATATATTTTGGTATTGTCCAGTAGTCAAGAGTAAGGCGGTGGTTTTTCCCAACCCTAACTAAGTCTATGTATCTTTTAGAAGCTCTGTAGGCCAATGTAAAGATAAGAATGATAGTATCTTATCATTTAGATGTCATGTCCCCAACGGCCAAGTCTGGTATATATATTGTTTTGGGCATATTGTTCATTGTTCTTAAATACATTATATCCATGTTTGGTAAAACTTTTGGTTATTATAGTTATATGCATGAGGAGTATTAGGTCATGGATTGGTTATTTGGGGCCTTCACGACTACCGGCGCCTGTTCGACCCAATAGGATTTGAGGCCTGAAATAAATTATTCAAGTGTGAGTTTTGGTTGAACGCTATACATTTTATCAGTCATATTATTTCTAGTGAGGGGATCATGGTGGATGTAGAAAAAAGTGGTTATGGTTAAAAGTTATTCTAGAACCATGACTCCAATAACCATTCGTAACATCTGATGTTTTGCTGGGCATTATAGGTTGTTCATGGAAAGTTTCTCGACAATAGATGCCCCATTGACTAAGTTAACGAAGAAAAAGGCAATGTTTTCTTAGTTGGAAGATTATGAAAGTAGTTTCGAGAAGCTTAAGGATAAGCTTACTTTGGCTCCAATTTTCATATTTCCTGAAGGTAATGAGGGGTTTATGGTTTATTGTTATGCATCCCGGGTGGGACCTTTTTGTGTTTTGATATATCTTAGGAAGGTAATTGCCTATGCATCTAGTTAGTTAAAGGTGCATGAGAGAAAATATCCTCCTTATGATTTAGAGCTTTTAGCGATGGTCATTGCCTTAAAAATCTGGTGGCGTTATTTATATGGAGTGCACATGGACATGATTTTTGATCATAAGAGTCTATAGTATGTGTTCACTCAGAAGAAGCTAAATATCAGGTAGAGGAGATAATTTGGGCTTCTCTAGGACTATGATATAAGTTTTCGCTACCTCCAAAATAAAGCTAACATGGTTACTAATGATATTAGCTGTTTATCAATGGAGAGCTTGGCTCATATGAAAAAAAAGGGAATTGGTCAAGGATATTCACCAATTGGGTAATCTTGGAGTTTTTTTGTTCCACTCAAATAAAGGTGGTATGGTGGTATAGAAAGTGATTCAATCATCTCTCGGTATAGAGATCAAAGAGAAACAAATCCTACATCTTATCTTGATAAAAATCATGAGTGATGTAGGTAGGCAAAAGGTGATGGTGTTTGAGGTTAGTGATGATGGTACTTTAAGGTACCTAGGGCGATTCTATGTTCTTGATGTTGATGGTTTGCGACAAAGGGTTTTTGCTGAGGTATATGAATCGCTCTACTTTATTCATCCCTATTTGAAAAAAATTTATCATCATCTTAAGAAGATGTATTGGTGGAATGGTATGAAGAGGGATATGGCTGACTTTGTGGCAAAATGCCTTTTGTACCAACAAGTCAAAGTTGAAAACAAGAGGTTTGCTAGATTGTATTAGGAGATTGATTTGGATAAATGGATATGAAAAGTAATCAATATTGGTTTTTTACGGGTCCTCCGCAGTCTTACAACCAATTTGATTCAATTTAGGTCAACGTGGATTAAAATGTCCTTACTTCTTGTCGATGTGGACTAACATTTTGGCTGAGGATTATGTGACATTCTATCTTCATGAGATTTTAAAGCTTCATGGGGTATATATTTTGATTACCTCTAATCCTGCTACATAATTTTCATCTTACGTCAGGTAGTCTTTTTAGAAAGGGTTAGGTACTAATGTTAGTCTGAGTACTGCTTTTCATTCACAGATAGATGGGTAAGAAGAGAGAACTATTAAGACATTAAAGGACATAATTTGCTCATATGTGATTGATTATTGTGGTAATTGGGTTGAGCATCTACCACTTGTAGAGTTTGCTCACAAGAATAGTTACAATTCAAGTATTGGATGGCCCCTTTAAGGTATTGTATGGTAGGAAGTGTAGATCTCCTATTAGGTGGTTTAAGCTTGGTGAGAAGGATATTTCTTATCTGAATTTAGTTTATCATCATACGGAAAAGGTAAAGGTGATTAAGGATTTGTGTAAGCCTTACCAAAGTCACCAAAAGTCCTATGTGGATGTAAGATGTAGAGACTTAGAGTTTGAAGTTTAGGATAGGGTATTTTATGGGTATCTCCCATGATAAGTGTAATGTGGTTTGGTAAAAAGGGAAAGCTCAGTCCCCGGAGTATTGGTCCTTATTTATTTTTACGGAGGGTTTGTAATATGGCATATTAATTGGAGTTGCCTTCTTATTTGAGCTCCATTCATCCAGTATTTTATGTCTCTATCTTGAGGAAGTGTCTTGGTGATCCTTCTTTGGTTGTTACTTTGGTGTATTGGGTATCTTAGATTCTCTGTCTTATGAAAAGGTTCCAATTAAAATATTGGATCAGTAGGTTTATTAGTTACGAACCAAGGATGTGGCCACAGTTATGTTTCTACAGTGGAACTACAAGGTGGAAGAGGCTACATGGGAAGCGAAAGTGAACATGTCGTCTAACTATCTACATTTGTTTTCTGCTTTAGATATTTGTGCAGAAAGTATGTGTTCTTGACAACATCTGTGTTTTCTAACTTGGTTAAATGTTGGATTGATATTTGATAATGAAAATGACTCTATTTGATTTCCTTACATCTTTGTTAAATGTAAGAGTAGAGGAATCTAAGGGGTAAGAATCGTGCTTGTGCCTACCTTATTCATCATTTGGAAACTAATGATCTAAGTGGGGGAGACAGAAACACCACGTGTTTGGGACCCACAAAATTTTTTGAGGATTTCTAGGTTCTGGACAACATATGACTTATTGGCACTAGTCGTATAATACGGTACAACTGGTATGCCTTGATTGTATGCTAACCAGTGTTGGTTGTTTGGTTGGATTGGTTTTTAGAATGGGTATGACTTACGTTGGTACGAGTCGTATAGTTTGATATGGGTCGTTTGGTTTTGGTTTTGCCTTCATTTAAGCTGAGACTTAGTAAAATCACTTAGATCTGAGTCTGAGTTGCTCACCATGTGCCGCAAGCTAGGGTACGAGTCGTACCATGGAAACATATATGGATAGTGTTCAAACCTCTTGTGATTTTATTCTGTTAGGGGTACGGTCAAGGGTACTAGCTGTATGCTTGGGTAAAACTTGGTTTAGGTATATTATATGTTTGATAGTGTTGGGTCCAAGGAGGAGGCCTATTGTATGAGTTGTGGGTACCACTCATATTGGAGGGTACGACCGGTATGGTATAGTCGTACCCTATGATGTTATTTTTATGTTGTTTAAGTGGGGGCAATCTCGATATATCCCCTGTTACCCTATTAAGTCCACACAACTTCTAAAACACTTGGGAGTTTATTTACCCTCTTATTCTATCATTAAAGACAAAGAAAACTCTCTTAAATACTCTACAATTCCCTCAAAGGATCTTGGGTAAAGGAAGACAAGGGATTTACTAAGGAATCTATTTGGGGTTTGTGTTCGTTATTTCTCTCTATCATCTTCATCATCTAATAAAAGATACTCCTCTCTCATTGTTAGTTCAAACAAACAACATGATTTATACAATGTTTTCATGGCATGATTATTGTATGGTTTTGGTGTTTTCAAATATGTGTTGGGGTTTTGGTATTAAATGCTTGGTTATGGTTTTTCCATGTATTAAATTATGTTTTTACATGATTTAATGGTGGACAATTGGTTCCATGGGAATGGTTAATTGATAATTGGAATTTGTTTTGGAAACACTATGTCCCCAATAGGTTTGATAAAATGCAAGTGATAATGCTTTTACTATATTATTGGACTTATAATGGAACTATTTCATGGTATGGTTTGGTAATGGAACCCTAAATGGTATAAATGGTTTGGAATGGTTAAATTTGTAAGGTTTGGTTGTCAAGGTTATGATTAATTAAGCTTCCTTGTGGGGTATAGGGGAATCCTCTAGGTAAACATGTCAATGAACAACTTGTGGGGTACATTAGACTCCCCCTTGCAAACTTAATAATGGAATACTTTTGGTGTACAGGGTATTTCCCCAATTTAACTTGATAATGTAATATATGGGTACATGAGAATCCCTTTACATAAAAAGGTTGGCTAAGGAAATTGATGGCAAGCTATAGTCGGTATGATAATACCGCTACTCATAGCATTGGTTAATAATAATGGTATACTGGTTTCGTTGTATGGAAATCATTTTAGGGAAGTAATGGTAGGGTCTGATAGCTAATAATTAAGGTGTAAGTCCAATAGACAGACACTGGAAAATCATGTTTGCCATTATAAGGGGTTGGTCATAGAGACCATATATAATACTATAAGGTACATGGGAATCCTCTAAGTAAACTGTACTTATGTATCATGGAGAAAAAAGGGTAATCGGCTATCCCCTACTCTTAAGGTATCTTCGGTTCATGCGGCTACATGCATCGGGCCTGTTGAAGGGCTTACACTGGACCCATATAGCCCGTTGGTGTTTATAGGATAGTTAAGCTACAAATAACCAGGTTAATGATTTTAAAGACATGCTAAAATCGATTTTCTTTCATGTCATTGATATTAATATCTATATATTTATATATATATGTATGCATTGTTGTGTTCATATGGTTGGGTTACTTGGTTTTTCTAGATGACATTTTTTATCCTTATCCTAAGTACTTGCTAGATTTCACCCGCTAACCCGTCCTCGGGTGACTGTATCCCCATGTTAAGAATCGGCAATTCTACTCCTCTTATTTAGAAATAGGATTTCTGGATCAACTACTAGATTGAAGTGGTGAGCTTTCATATTTCAAGAATGCTCCATTTCCTGTTCATGGATTTTTTACATACTTTTGATAGTTAATGGATATTTGTTTTGGCTATGGTTGGGGCAAGGGGGAATGTCCAAATCAGATATTTGTTTTCTTTTGGTTAGAGGCTTCACCCGCTAACCCGTCCTCGGGTGACTGTATCCCCATGTTAAGAATCGGCAATTCTACTCCTCTTATTTAGAAATAGGATTTCTGGATCAACTACTAGATTGAAGTGGTGAGCTTTCATATTTCAAGAATGCTCCATTTCCTGTTCATGGATTTTTTACATACTTTTGATAGTTAATGGATATTTGTTTTGGCTATGGTTGGGGCAAGGGGGAATGTCCAAATCAGATATTTGTTTTCTTTTGGTTAGAGGCTTTTATGGAACTACTATTAGTTGGTATGCGAGGGATCGGTATTGGTGTCAGTCTTAGTATTGGAATTTGTATTGTGGGTGATACCATTGGACTTAATTTCTCACTGTTCTATCCTTTTAAGGAAGGTTATGGAACTTGGTTTACTTATTGTTCTGGTTTTAGTTAATAGTTTTGGTCTTGTTAAGGTTATTGGTTGGGTTTGGATAGTTAGAATCATTTGGGTCGGTCATGGTTATAGACCTATTCCAAATTCTGGATTTTCACAAAAACATTTTCATGTTATATGTTCTAAATTCATCTGACTTAGGGTAATCATTTGGATGGTTAGGTAGGGTGTGGGGATTGTCCCCGGTCCTAGTTGGACTTGGGATGCCCATTATGATAAGGCCCCAAGTTGGGTCGTGTCACCTTTCTTCTGAATTTCATCATTCCCACATAGGTAAAACAGGAAAGAACACACAGTCACTAACTCTGATCTTAATGCATGGAGTCTTTGGTCAGCATAGGCTTACTGTAAACTCTGGGTTGCTCTCGGCCTATCCTAAATCATCCTAACGCTATCCAATGAATCCTGTAGAAAATTCATACTACGAGATCTAACCTCAGAAGCCTCAAACAATCCTATTAGAGAACGACATCTCCTGTCGTACAAACCCTTAAAAGGCACTATCTCAATACTTGAATTATAGTTGTTGTTATATGCGAACTCTACCAATGCAAAGTGTTGATCCCACTGTCCTCCAAAATCCATAATATAGGCTGAAAGCATATCCTCAAGCACCTGAATAGTCTGCCATGACTGACCATCTATCTGCGGATGAAAAGCTATACTCAAATCCACTAAAGTACCCAAATCATTGAACTCCAAAATCGAGAAGTAAATATTGAAGACTTGTGCACTCCATGCAAACGATCTATCTCCCGAACAAAAATATGGGCTAATATCTTAGCATTGAAGGTCATCTGAATAAGAATAAAATGTGTTTACTTGGTCAAATGATCCGCAATGACCCAAATACTATTAAAATCATGGGGAGTACGAGGCAAAGCACTAATGAAGTCCATAGTAATTCATTCTTATTTGCACTCGGGAATAGGCAATCTCTGACTTAATCCACTTAATTGTTGATGCTCTTCCTTAACTTTCTGACAAAAAAGGAAATGAGCCACAAGTCTGCCATATTTCTCTTTATCTTGTCCCACCAGTAATGTTGCCTTAAATCTCTACACATCTTAGTTGTATAGGGATGAATTGAATATCTAGAGTTGCGAGCCTCAAAACGAATCGACTAAATAAAGTCATCAAGCTGGGGTACATATATACGACTATGAAATCTTAAAATACCCTCAGAATAAAAAAATTTCTTGTTAGACTTAGCTCTCACCACCTAATCACGAAGAAAACACAACTTGCTATCCTCGTACTGAAGATCACGAATCTGCTCACATAGGAATGACCTCACCTACACTAGAAAAAATTATCTCAGGATCCGAAATATCAAGGTGAACTATCAAATTTCCTAAGGACTGAATGTCAAATGCCATAGGCATATGAGAGACAAATATGCAAGCCAAGCTATGCATACTTACTACCTTGTGGCTTAAGGCATCAACTACGAGATTCACCTTACCTAGATGATATAGTACACAAACATCATAGTCCTTTAACAACTCTATCCATCTACGGTGGAAACCTTTAAGCTCTCTACGTGTTATAAGATGCTGAAGGCAATAGTGATCGATGAAAATCTCATAATGCACACCATACAAGTAATGCCTCCAAATCTTGAGTGTGAAAACTACTGCCACCGACTCTAAATCATGAGTGGAGTAGTTATGCTCATGTACATTAAGTTGTCTAGAAGCACAAGCAATAAAATGACCCTGTTGCATCAACACATAACCAATACCATTACATAAACAATCTCAAAACATGGTGAATCCCTTACCTTGAAATGGAAGAGCTAACACTGGAGATGAAGTAAAACAATCCTTAAGCTTTTAAAGATCAACTCACACTCCTTAGACCATCAAAGTGGAACTTCCTTCCAAGTCAATCTAATCATAGGGGACTAAATAGTTGCAAAACTCTCAACAAAGCATCATTAATACCCAACCAACCGAATGAAACTATGAAGTTCAGTCAGAAACATAAGTCTAGCTTGATCATGAATAGCCTAAATCTTGGTCGGGTAAACCCTGATAGCAACCTTTGACACCACATGTCGATGAAATTCCACCGACTCAAACCAAAACTCAAACTTAGAGAACTTCGCAAAAAGTACATAATCTCTCAAAGTCTGGAGCAAAACCCTAAAATATTGTGCATGTTCCTCACTACTCCTCAAATACATAAGAATGTCATCAATGAACACAATAACGAAGCAGTCTAGATACAGTCTGAATGCATGATTCATCAAATACATGAATGTAGTTGGGGCATTAGTCATCCCAAAAGACATAACCAAAAACTCTTAATAACCATAAAGGGTCCTAAAAGGTATCTTCGAGCTATTCTCGGCCCGAATCCTCAATTGATGATAATCGAACGTCAAATCATTCATGTAAAGCATAGCTGCACCCTAAAGATGGTCGAACAAATCATCCATGTGAAGCATAGGAGAACATTTCTTCACCGTCACCTAATAAAGCTCCCTATAATCAATACACATACATATCAAACCATCTTCCTTATTCACAAAAAACACAGAAACTGCTAATGAGGATACACTAGGTCTAATAAAACTGTTACCAAGGTACATGTCCTCCATCACTCTAGAATAATCAGAAACCTCAGAAAAAGTCCTACCCGCAATAACTGGACTCTGTTTATCCATCCGAAAAAGGAGTTCCCATACTCTGAGAAAGAATCAAACTCTCTCATACTCAATATCACAAATATAAGTGACATGCCTGGAAAATCATAGAAGCAGGCCTTATACTCGACGACTATTATAGAACCCTACTAAAATATAGAAAACTTATCTCGTAATCAATGTCTAAGGATGCACAACATATACTTCTGCATGAACATCTTAAAAAACTAAGTCCATGATAAGAGAAAAGATCCAACTAGCCTAGAACTCATAAAACCTCTCAACTAGTTTCTAGCAAACAAATCTAACAAGAAAATGGTGTAAATCATACCACGAGTATCAATAAGGTGTAATCTATGAAGAATATCCACACAAGCAGTCAGAATCTCAAATGCATCCCCTCTAAGAGAAGTAGAAAACCTAGGTGGAGCAAACCTCAAATACATACCAAACATCTTCTTCGCCCCGGTAGATATAGCAGGTTGGGCTACAACAGGCTGAGCTACCATCAGCTGAACAGCTGCAGGCATAAAAGGAACCTAAACTCCAGGAGCTACAGTTGAAGGCTGCACTTTTTACCTAGTAGTCTGCCAACCATCAATAATACTTAAATTGAACCAAAACATCTTTAAGAAATAAAGAAGGAATAAAACCTTGTGGATTTTAGGCTGGTGCCTTGACCACAATTGGCTGAGGTGGAGGAATCTTTTTGTCTAATGCAATAATGGGGTTTCGGGAAGGCCCATCATGATCCCTAATTGGGGACACATCCAGAGATTTTCCATGAATAGGGGAAGGATCCATAGGATAGGTCTCGAGCCACGTCTCAAGCATAGAGGCAACACGAATCTGGGGCATCTACAAAAGATAAAAGTCAAGAGAATATCCTACAGACCAATCTCAGACTCTTAGCATGATAAAAGTGAAGAAGTGAAGGACTCTACAGAATATACCATAGCCTCCTAAAAATAGGAAAAGAACATCCACATTTCAATCCGCATGACTCTATTACACACTAGCTCTTGTGCTAGCTATGGTGGTGAAACCTAAGCTCTGATACCTATTCGTCACAACCCGATTCATGAGTCATGATAAAATCTAATAAACACCTATAGCAGGTACGCCAACACTATTAACTGGAGATAAGGCAAAGGGTTGCTTTGGTTGAAGCACACAATATGGGCCAGAATTTATGAACATAATTATAGATAACGATGTTCCATTAAAGAAGACAATCCAAATATGAATAAAAATTCCATGACCTAGTAATATCAGTACAAGAACATCTAAGTATGATAATAGGAATACAACATAAATACGTCTAAAATATTTTGTACATTAGTCTCTAATGTAAAAGATAGAATAAAGACAAAGGGAAACGGGCACCTTGAAATGTCAAGAGCTCACCCTGTTTTTCTGAAAGATCAACACTATATGATCAAGACTCAGCAGCAACAACAAGTACTTTTTTCTGCACCAAAAGGTACAAAATTATTGTTTGAGTACCAAATCAATGGGTACTCAGTAGGCATCATCGGTCCATTAAGCTAAATCATGATATAAAGAAGATATAAAGTAAGACAATATTTCTAAGTCAAGGAATAGAATTGAACCTGAATCTTCTTCGTCGACACTGTATAAAATAAATAAACAAGTAGAAAAAATATGAAATATCGAACCAATACATGAAAATACCATCATATATAGGAAGTGACTGATCAAAAAGTGTACAACTACACTAGTACCATCAAAATATCTTGCATACCAAGTCACCGTTCTTACATCCATCCAACCATAACGTAAATGAACTCACCACCGCATTCCGTACCACTAGGGAGTACACCCAAGAAAACATAAATCTAAGAACCCATCTCGGTGTCCCATAATATCGGTGAGTACACTAAAGAAGCAATTCATCAAGGTATATAAATGTATAACAAACCCACATTATCAAAGGTTTACTACATTTCGTATCAAGTTATTTTGCAAGATTAATATTAATCATAAATTACCATAATTTAAGCAACACATAACAAAGTACTCATAACCATAGTCCTATAGTTGTGCAACGTACATATTGTCAATTACCGCATTTTAACTGAGCAAGGTTCACCAACTAGTACTCTAGACTTTTAATTATCAAATAGCATAACCATTCAAGAGACAACTAGTAACCACATAGCTCATTTTACTAAGCAATATTATTTGATTAATCCACTTATCCTAGCCAAATATACCCACTAGGTGAATCTATAACTCTACATAAGATTCCACCTACCAATTAATCTTAACTCTTTTTTTGGCATATTTTACTTCTACTTACTATTTAACATGAACATGAGCCACGTTACCTAAGAAGTGATTAGCATTAGAGAACTATAACCAATATCCCAAGAATAATATCATCCCCTCAAGAAAATTATAGATATAATCCTATATGGATATAACCACACATAAAACATACATATTTACCATACATAGCATTATTATATCCTTCGGATATACCCGGAATCATCATACTTTCACTATAGCCTCAAGACTTTATATACATCATCTAATATCAATATATCTTCTAGATATACCAGGCATCATCACATCATCAATATATCCTTCGAATTTATTGAGAATCATCATATCATCAATACATCCTAAAGATTTATCGGGTATTATCATATAACTAACACATCCTCTAGATATATTATTGTTGATTATACTATGAGTGGCTAACTCCCTTTCTAGGGTTAAATCCAAGAATATGAGTACTATTATTTTGAATTAGTGTCATTTGGTTTGCTTATCATTAGTGGTTGTTTATTTATTCTTGATTTAACAATTTTGAGGATTGATCACCCTTATAATACATTTATTGTCACCCTTGTGATCTTGGGAGATAGAATAGGGGGATAGAACATGGGAATAACTAATGTATGATTTGTTTTCTTTTATAAATTAAGGAATTCAGATTAGCATCTAGGACAGGGATGTACTTAGAAGCCTTACATGATTCATATGTAGGATCTTATCTTAATGAACTTCTTTGTATTATTTCATACCCGCTTAATGATATAGTTGTAATGTCCAATTAGGTTAATTCTTAGAGGTCGGGAGACCATGATCATGAAGTTAACCCTACAAAGCAACAATCAAGATAAGCAAATTAATGAATGAAGTCCAAAAACATAGTATAATTGTTCAAAGTGCTTTAACTCTGGGTTTTCTCTTATTGATTGTTCCAAGACTTTTATTTTCCACATTGTTTACATTACTTGCAATTTATAATATTCAAAATTATTTTTTGTTACTTTATATCAAGTTAATATTAGAAGTTAAGCTAGAATTGAATAGTTGTTGGAACTAGTCCCTGTGGGATCAATATCCAACTTTTGTGAAGGTCACTTTACTACTTGGTAGACCAGGGACACTTGCGTGTGCATTTGGGTGCTGTCAAGCGCTAGGATATTTCTCAGGCTAAGGATAAAGTAATGGCATTTAAATAACAAAGTAAAACCATTCATGATGCATACAACGTTACATATATATAAGTTCTAGGAAAGGGAACCCACTTTTAGCATGCATTTAAAACCTTTTAACTATGTTGTGTAACCTTACCGTTTAACCACATCTATGGGTCGTATAGGTTTAGCTCTCTCTGCTGAAAGAGTCCCAGTGTGTGTAGTGGCACGACATGGAAATATCTCATGGGATGACTAGTACATCCCTCTTATACAAAATGTGAAACTCACACGTGGTCATCGAAGACCCCTTGTATCGATAAATATTAGTTTCTAGTTTGAATTCCTCCTGAACCTCAACGTTCCATGGATTAGTTACACATCCCGACATTAATGTCCAAATAGAAATCATGTCTAAACAATCCAATTACCATTTATTACTAAGTCCAATTATTAGTGGTATCGTCATACCAACCATAATTGCAAGAATTATCCATAGAAAAACCATTTTGGTAAAGGGGACTCTCAAGTGCCCTTTATATTTACCATATTAACCTCTTGGGAGATTACCATGTTCTCCATAAGAATAAACAATAAGCCTTTAACCTTTGTAAATAATCTAAACCATTTGTAGTTTTTTATATAAGCTAAAAACAAGCAAGAGTTCTATTTAAAGAAGTCAATGCAATGAACATATCGCTATAAGCGTTTTATCAAACACCTTAGGGGCATAATATAACCAAAACAATTTCAAAGATTATTAAACCATTACCATGCAAAAAAATTACCCAAAACCATAATTGATTCATATGAAAGAATAATTAAACCATAAAAAACCATAACTAAGCATTTATAAACAAAACCCCCAATTAATAGTTGAACACCACAAACCATGCAACATTGAAACAATGAAAACATCCATAAAATTCATGCCTTTTTAGAAGTAGTACGTAGGGAAGAGACACATGCCCTAAACTAAGAAAGATGATGGAATAAAATCACTAATGCAATACCCAAAGCAATCCCTTTGTTGAAACACGAGCTCTCGTGCCCCAAAAGCTCTTAAAGAAATATGAAGTACTTAATAATAGTTTCTAAGTATTAATGAATAGTATTTATAGGGTAAATAACCTCTTAAGTGTATTAAAATTTATGAGTCATAATTAGGGTAAGATGGGAAATATCCATAATACCCCACTTAAGTCCCTTAAAAACCCATCATAGGGATACGAATGTCCCTCTTATTAGTTATGCCCTCCCTTATGACTGGATTCCACTAGTTGTACCCAGTACATAACCTTTTGATCAGACACTATCAAGTATACGACACATTGAACTAAGTCATAACCTCAACATATGATTTGTATCCCTAGCAGAATGAATTACCAAGAAGATCAAACGCTGCCTACCATATGAGTAACCAATACGACTCGCACCCCAAAGTTCTGACCGCTCCAGTGATTAAAACCATCCCATCAAGTAACATTGGTAAGCTTACGACAAAACTATACCACTCGTACCCTAATATATGGCTCGTACTCTAGAGTCATATTGGGTTCAGAGAATGGATTTCAAAGAAAATTTCTAAGATCAAAACCCAGGATGTAACACTGGTCCTCCTTTACATTTTGCACCTCAACTAAAGTAAATAGACTAAGTAGAGGGTGGTTATCATAAATGGTGTGTGATTAGAAGTAGGTAAGAAAGATGTAAAGAAGAGAACGGAAAGTAGGGTTTGGTGTGGTAGAAAAAAAAAAGAAAAAATGAAAAAGAAAAAGAATGAATAAAAGAAACTGTACCCAAACTGATTAAGATATAAAAGTAAAAAGGGAGAAATATGTGTGGAATACAAGAATAAATATTTTGATAAGTAGACACCTAATATATGTATAGTGAAAAGAAGTCTTAGTCACTAAATTCCTAAAGCTAAGGTATCATACCATTCCAAAAGACTATGTTACAAGTCAAGTAAAGTCATATTGTTATCCTATCTCGACTATCTAAAAAACTAAGGTAAAGAAAATAAGGGCAATCCTATCGTATTTTGTGAACCTTTCTAGAACTCTTTGTGAGTGTGAGTGTCGCGTGATTGTCCCCCTATTAACATGCATGATTCTATCAAGTTAGTAAGCTTTCTTTGTTGTGAGGGTACATGTATTGTGTTGTGTGCTTCTTATCTATTCGGGTAGCGTAATCTTATATATATTTTATTATGTGTTGCTAATGTAATGCCATATCTTTATTTCCTTGTGTCGTGGTGTCGGGTTGCCTTGTTCACACAGTTAGTTTTGAAAAGCTAAATATAGGAGCTGGTGGAACTGGTGATGTTTTTTGAGTTAAAATTAAGATTATCATAGGTATTTTAGGTTTCTCTTAGATAAGCATCATTTTGCATTTTGTTGTGTTTTTATTTCCTTGAGGACATGCAAATATTCTGACTTGAGGGTGTTGATGTGCCATTATTTCATGGCACTTTCAATGGAAAGAATTGAAAAAAATTCAAATGCCTAGGTTTATTTTAGTAGATATAATGATTTTTTGTGTTTATTTTAGAGGAAATAGGTTTTGGAGCTCAAAATGAAGAAAAAGAAGTAAGATTGCAAAAGTGTACCACTTGTGATGCCACTTCTGATACATAGGTCCCACTTTAGACTCGTATGTTTCTCGTTGTAGGTTACACAAGAATAAAATTCAGAGAACCTAATAAGGAAATTTTAACGGACACTTATGATGTCACTTATGGGTCATAAGCACCACATACACCTCATAAGTGCTATTATAAGTGGTAGAGACTGAAGGTTCAGAGAAGCTAAAGATTTCAAAAGTTTTTGACACTTATGATGGGTCACTTATGGTAAGTATGTACCACTTGTTCCCTATAAGTGCCATTGTAAGTGGTCATCATTTATCATTGAAACTTTCAAACTTGGTCACTTATGACACCCACTTATGGAGAATAAGTGTCACTTACGGCCCATAAGTCAATAAATACACTTTTGATGCTTTTTAGTTAGTTTATGCACTTTTACGCACTTATGTTATTAAAAAATGTATACTGATTTCAAGATTGAGTTTTGAACTTTTATTTTGGATTTTTAGTTGATTAAATAATTTGAGACTTTGGTTTTTATTGCACTTTTATGAGATTACTTCTAAGAGTTTTAATTGAATTAAATTGTGTTCTGTCAACTATAAGCATCTAAATCCCTTAGTTATGGTTGTCAGAACCTTTGCAAAATAATGATGTATGGGAAGTATGAGGTTCTTCTAAATCTTTGTCTACACTTCCATTGTGATCTTCTTAAATTTAATTATTTTCTTAATGGTGATTAATGCTTGGAACTTGATTTTATTCATGATCATATTCTTAAGAGAGGTTGAGATTGGGAAAAGAGGATAACAATAATGATTCAAGGCTATCAAGACTCATCTAAAAACTTGAGACCCAAAAGGTGATCATTAAACTTGGGTCAAAGACCAGGGTTAGTAAGGCTACACCCTAACACTCATAAGATGAAGGGTTACATTTATCAAACATTGACAAGACTGTTTGTAATACCTAGCTTTGTAGATTCAGCATATGTGGTTCTGATATAGTTGGATTGAGCAAGAGAAACCTACAAGGTAAGGATGCTAGGGGTATCATAGTCCTAATTTTCATCTCAGATTGATTGTAACCAAAAGTAATAAACACTTATTACTACTTACAGATTACAAAAAGCTCCATCATTTACTTTCTTGCACTTTTTACTACTTCTGCATATTTGAGAGTTATATTTAACATATCTCCTATGGGATCTACCTCAACCTAGTAGGGTTACTATATTTTAACAGCTATTATATTGTATCTTCTTAGAGCGTATAGTTTGGGCGACATCATTGTGAACCTTCATGAGTTTTCAATAAATGCAAGCTTTAGATTATTAAAAGGCATTACTAAAACTAATTTAGGGTGGTATACTCGTGACGCTGGTAGATTAGCTGGTATTTATATAGTTGAAGTCTCCAATGATTAGTGAGCACAAGACGAGATAGTAGCATAATAGGTAGAATAATAGATGACTTAGACTGGTATGCTGATAAAGTTATTCGTAGTAGTAGAAGCAAAAAAGTTTAATATTGTGTGTTCATGATGTAAAGCTTCTAGAAATAGAGATTTGGATTTTAAGTAGGAAGATAAATATCTTAGTAGAGAGGTACTTTATTTTCAAGAAAAAAACAAAGGGTCTAATTAGACAATTTGAACTTTAGGCAAGGGAATCAATGCCAGAACTATTATTGAGACAACTATAATATGTATAAAGACAAGAGTAGAGAGCGTGATGGAAACTAGAGGTGGAAAGATGACTATAAGGATAAGAGTGGAATTTATGTTCTGATAGGTAATCGAGATGCTGAATTAGGAAATTTAAGGATGGAAGTCTTTCAAACTTGAAAATGGGTATAAAGCCAAGAGAGCTACCTTTAAGAAATTAAGGAAAACATTTTAAGATCAACTCAAAAATTGGAGTCTCAAGGAACAACCTTTAAGCAACCTAAACAACAATTTGGAATGATGTTTGTCACATTGAATCAACGTTGATTGGGGATACTTCCAATCAACAATATCCAAAATCATTAAAATGATAGTATGTGTGGCTATTATTAATTGAAGTTATAAGGCTATGATTAATCATGTATGCAAATAGTTGATAACATGAAGAATGACCCCATCAGCAAAAATGATGTGGATGCAAAAGAAATAAAAAATTTGGTGATAAATATGTAGGCATATCAAAAGCCTCTAGATGCTGATAAAGTGGCTACGGTAGAAAGCACATGTAAGGACATCACACAACTAATGAAGTTCATTCCTCTACCTACTCTATTATTACCCTAAAGATTTTAAAAAAAAAGTTGAGAAGGAAAAGTATCACAAGATAATTTCCATATTGAAGGATCTTCCATTGAATATCCCTATTATGGAATCCCTAGAGCAAATGTTAGGTTATGTGAAGTTCATAAAAGATTTGGTGACAAAGAATATGATGGTGAGTTTTGGGACTACTAATAATATTTACCATTGCAGCGCCACTTCCTCTATATCTTCAGTAGTAAAGAAGGAAAGTTTGGAATATTTCATGATTCTTTGAATTATTAGGACATAAAGTTAGCATAGGCTTTTGTGACTTGGGTTAAAATATTAATCTGATATCACTAGTCATCTACAAGTATTTGGGATTAGGTTCACCCAAACTGACCTCCATGAGACTTTTAATGGTAGATCACACAGTAAAGATGTGCATGGGTATCTTGTGTGATGTGTTAGTAAATGTAGCTTATTTTATATTTCTAGCCAATTTTGTGATTCTTCATTGTGAGGTCGATATTGAGGTCCCAATCATATTCGGAAGGCCTAACCTAGCTATGGGTAGGGCATTGGTTGACATACAAATGAGGTAGATAATGTTTTAACTTAATGATGAGTAAGTCACCTTTAATATATGCTAATATATAAAGCAATCCAAAGATACATGTGTTGTTTCTAAGATACATAATATAGATAAAGACAAGATGATAACATCTATTGAGGAGAGACTCTTTGTTTAGGCACTGATAGATATGATAATGAAATTTGACAATGTTAGTATTGGTCAATATGAAGATATGGTGAATGCACTTGTGGGTAGGGGTTCCTACATATATTCGTCAAAGAATTTGTATCTTAATATAAAGAATAGAGCAAAGCCACTGGCTAAATCACCTTTTAAGGAAATTCCAGTTTTGGAATTTAAGGACCTTATTTTTTACTTTCATTATGCACTTTTGTGGGCCAATAATAGCATTTTAGTTATTATTACAGCTGATTTATTTGAGTGGTAGGTTAAGACCTTAGTTTCTATTTTGCAAAGGTTCAAAAGGTTCATTGGATAACTATCACTAGATTTTTGGTAATTCCTCGCCAAGGATTTTTACTCACAAAGTCCATCTAGATCCATATTGTATACCTAGCATTGAGCACCAACATAGATTAAATGCACCCATGTAAAAGGTTGTGCATAATGAAATTATCAAGTCGTTGAATGTTAATGTGATTTACTTAATTGCCATCAAAAAATTGATTTACCCAGTTCAGTGTCTACCAAAGAAGTATGGAATTATTCTAATTTCAAATGATAAGAATGAGCTTCTTCCTATGATACCAGTCATTGAATTGAAAGTTCACATGGATTATAGGAAGCAAAATTCATAGACCTAAAGGTTCACTTACTTATGTAGATTATGGATCGGGTGTTGGACCACCTTGCTGGTAGAGAATGATATTATTTTCTTGATGGTTATTTTGGGTATAATAAGATTTCTATTGCACCTAAGGATAAGGATAACACTACTTTTACTTGTCAATATGGGGCATTTGCATTTTAAAAGAAGTATTTTCGTCTATGCAATGCTCCCAAAAGATTTTAGAATTGAATGATGTCCATTTTTTCCCACATGGCCAAGGAAACTACTGAGGTTTTCATGAAAAAAGCTTTTAGTTATGGGTGATTGATTCGATTTATTCTTAGCTCATTTGGCCAATGCCTTGAAAGAATGTGGAAAGTGCAACTTGGTGTTTAATTAGGAAAAGATTCATTCAATGGTTGAAGAAGGTATAGTGTTTGGGCACAAAATATTTTAAAAAGGGGATAGAAGTTGACAAGGATATGTTAGAGTTAATTCAAATATTGAATCCACAAATTTTTGTTAACGACATTCATGTTTTATTGGTTCATGTAGGTTTCTATAAGAGATTCATTAACGACTTCTATAAAATTACAAATTCATTGTGCAAATTGTAGGAGAAGGATGTGAAGTTTTTATTTGATGTAGCCTTTCTAAAATCCTTTGAGTGTCATAAGGAGAAGTTGATTTCAACCTCTATTCTTTTGTCTCCAGGTTGGAAATTGCCATTTCAGGTGTTGTGTGATGTCAGTGGGGTAGCAATTAGAGTAGGGCTAGACCAAAGGTGTTAGAATATACTAAATTAGATTAAAATTCTACCAAAGGACGTAATTTTTCTTAGAAAAATTACACTGTGACAAAACTAAAGTTGCTGGGAGTAGTGTTTATATTTGATAAATTTGGTCTTACTTTATCGGTAAAAACATAATTGCACACACTAACCATTCTGCTCATACATATCATATGGAAAAAATGCTGCAAATCCAAAGTTAATTTGATTGATAATTCTATTTTAGAAATTTAATTTTGAATTCAAGGATTGAAAAGGAGCTAAAAATTAGTTGGTCGATTATTTATCGCACCACAAGAAAGATAGTACTAAAATTATAGGATGAGCTTGATATTGAAGATACTTTTCCAGATGATCAAGAGATGTCAGCATCAAAAGACTTAATCCCTTGGTATGCAAATTTAGCTAAGTACTTTACAAGTGACCCAGTTTTAGATGATTTGTCATTCTAGCAATGCAAAAGATTCATGCATAAGCTAAGGAAGTTCTTTTGGGATGTGCCATATGTATTTTTTATTTGTATAGATGAAATGATCCATAGAAGTATTCCTAAGGTAGACATCATTAGTAACTTAGAGAAGTGTAATTAGACTCCAGTTAGGAGTCATCATGAAGGTGCATGAACTGCACCCAAAATCTTTCAATATGGTTACTATTGGCCTACTATCTAAAGAGAAGCACTTGAATATACTATAGATTGAGAACATTGAAAAAGGAAGTGAATATCATATGCAACATGAACTTCTAATGACGATTAACCTTGAGATTGAATTTTTGGATTTGTAGAGAATAGTCTTTATGGGCCCATTTTTGAGCTCCCATGGGATGAAGTATTTCTTTTCGGCTGTTGACCATATTTCATAATATTCAGAGGCAATTGTACATTAAAACAATAAAGGTAATAGTGTCACAACCTTTTAGATAAAATAATATCATCTAAATATTTGGCACATCCAGAGCTATCATCAATGATGGATTCTCATATTTTTTCAATTGTATTTTCAATGCCTTTCCTTATAAATACGGTCTGAAAGATATGGTAGAAATACCTTACATTATTTAACAAGTGGAACAGGTGAGGTTTCCAATACGGAGATAAAGTCCAGTTTTGTGAAGAATGTGGATGCATATTGGACTGATTGATATAGCAAGTTAGATGATGCATAAATTGCCAATAGGATAAAATACAATATTCCCATAAGTGCATCTCCGTATAAACTTATCTATGAAAAAGAATTCCACCTTTTTTTCAAACTTAAACATAAGGAAATATGGGCATTAAAAAGATTGTATCAGGACTAGAATGACAGGCTTGAACTGATGAATGAGATCTATGAGTTCCATTTTTGTTCTTATGAAATCTTAGCAATATACAAAAAAAGAAAGATGAAGCTATACCATTTCCAAATGATAGAGTAAAGAGAGTTCAAAACTAGTGAATTGATCTTTCTTTAGAATTCAAGACTTTGCTTTTAATATGGAAATATAAAATCTTAATGGTAATGATCATTCACTTTGGTGAGAGTTTTTTCATATGGTGAAATTGAAATTCAAGGACATAGCATCGACCCATTAAAGGTAAATGGCCAGTGTGTCAATCACTAAGTAGGCATCATGTAGAAAATAAGACCATGTGAAATATTTAACATTAATAAAATCTACGTATTCAAGGGAGCTAAGTCATTCTCCGATGTGAAGTTAGGTTCTTCATGGTAGAAAACCCATGGGGTAGATGGTGAAGTCTGACTAACCACATTAGTCACATAGTGTGACGACATCAAATTAATTACTTCTTGGGAGGCAACCCTTATTTCATACTCAATATATTTTAGGGTAATGTCTGTTAATGGTTCCAATATCACATCCAAAGAAGCAGATGCAGATTTTTCCTACTCACTATTCCTATGAAAGGATTATATAACCATAGGAAGAACCCACAATCATGGGTACAATTATCTGCTTACTTTTAGACATGTCGTGAGGAATAAATATCTAGGAGTAATCCCATGATTGTCCATTATGACAATACTTAGATGTAATGATTGTTATATGAATCTTCTTATCACTCTCATGCAATCTAGCTGTAGGAAGAAACATATAATTTTAATGAACAATCATTGTTACATACCACCATCCTCCTGAAGTTTCATAGATTCACATGCAAGATCTTTAGTGACCTACTTGTAACAAAAGGAATACAAAATTATGGAATATGCCCAAGATCATACTATCGAGTCATCTAGGTATGCCCATCTATTTCTTAATTCGCGCCCCAACCTGACCTAGGGTTTAAACATACAAATACATCCTCATACATTAGATCCATTTTTTCCATTATAAATTTTCAAAGAGTATTCATCAAAAATCCAAACCCTACTTGATCTAAAGGCAACAATTTTGCAATCTTATGATTTACAAAGCAAATATCTGAAATTTTATCTATTGTCATTAATAACTCTCAAGTATTTCACTAAATTTTATTACGTTGATCAAAATAAGTTACTTCAAGTCAATATTTGTCATTTGGAAATCATGAGTACCCAACATTAGTAGCCTATTGGTCAATATATCTTGGAAATCAGCCATGTTGGTTTCCATAAGTTTATACATATATCTTTTTTGAATTAGCAAATTCCACGTATAACTTACGATCATCATATTTTGAGGATTTACCACCTGATTTAATCTTTTTTTTAAAGAGTTAAAATTTAAGACCCTTACAGTATGGGTAAAGTGACTGTCTCATACAGTTTCAGTTTTACCGTTTTATTTCTATGGTTAATTTGTGAGTTGATTTTAGACCCCAAATTAAAGTGTCTTAGTATGGGTATTATTTATATTATATTTATGTTTATATCTCTTAGTTGATTATATTTAATGTGTTTTGTGATGATTTGAGGGACTAGAGCTTCATGTGGATACTTCATATATTTCTTTAGCTTTGCGAATATTCTTTAAGGAAAGTTGAGATGTATGTTGACTTTTTTCTGAGGTGTTTACATGTTATGTTCTTATTTATTGCATCTTGTGAATAACTAAGATTTTATGATTCTTGCATAAATGAGATGACAAGCTACTCCATAGGCTCTAGAGTCTAGTGATTGGTTGAAGTAATCTAAATGGGCTATTTAAATATTATCTCAATTTCTTGATATGTTTATGTGGAAGGTGACTTATTAATATTTAGTAAAAAGATAGTGGGTGACTTTTTAAGATCATGAATCATGTTTGATGAATTTTGATGGATTGGGGCTTAGTAACTACTTTGAGGATAGTAATAGTATGTAATTTGATGAAGTGATTGAAATTTAGAAAACACTTAGGGTATGAATAGATTTGTAGTATTTGAAGTAATTTTGAAATTTTGTAATCATCTAAGATATAAGTTGATGTGACACAACCTAAACCCATTACGAGTGACCTAAACACTAGCCCTTTGGTGGAAGAACCAACGTACCCTAGCATTAACCATACGTAGCCAAATGTAAAACCCCTAATAAAATTTCATAATCCCAAAATAATATCTAATTAGAAATAAACATAAGCACAATAAAGTAATTTATCAAAATTACATTTATATAAACCCAAGAACTCAAAAGTCATTTGTACCAAACTAATGAACAATGTCAAAAAAGGGATGTAACTCTAAAAACTAATAATGTACTTAATCTCAGGACAAAGGACTAGCAAACATCAATAGAAGAATCTATTGTTGCCCAAAAGATGCACCTAAACCTTGAGTTTTAATCAGCCACTAGAATCACAACTGACATTTTTTAGCAGCAGTTGACAGATACTCAACACTCATCTAAAGTAATAGTAAGTGTAGTATCAGCACAACAAAAAACAACATTTTATTGGTAGGGGTCATTTGTCCAACCCAAGATATGATATAAAACACATAACTATAACTTAGTAAAACAAGCCAAGTTCACTGCTTAACAACATCTATTCTATCCACAACACTTAACCTTATTTAATAAATTTTTTAAATAAGTAAATATGATTCAGAAGGACTACAAGTTACGTATGGTCGAGTCCGCCAAAAAAACTCCAAGCCAAAAATGTATCACTCAACTATAAATTATTCATCATTATACTACCCAAAAAATACCCAAAACAATAATACAAGTCCTTAAAACTAATCCACCTCAATTCACAACATAAGTATAACAACAAGAATATGTCATGTTTTGTTATATCATTAGCCAGGACCTCTCAAGAATTTAATATGATTCAAAAACCCTTAAAATATAACCTAATTTACACAAGAAATGACCTTTAAAAATTGCCAAAAATGTTGAGTTAACTTTAAGAACCAATATAAAAATTCTATAATTAAGTAAATTCACTCAAGTAACTGTGATAAAAATAGAGTACATAATCCTCGGTCACTCATGGAACCATTAGACTTAACCCTACCTTGTATATAGATGTTAAGGGACTTATGGGTGCAGTCACTTGCAATGACCTATAAGGGATGATCTCTGTCCATGCACTAACCCAGACATTAAGTGAAATATCCTAAACTTTGGTCAGTGCAAATTTCTTGAGCTTTAGGATCTCTGCGCTTCTTATGACTGACACATAAGTCATATGAGATGGTTACAGTTTAGGTGACCCTTGTAAGATAAGTAGTGTGTTATTAGCCAAGTTCTATCCTAGTTATGAGGGACTCCCACTAGTCAAATGATTATGTCAAGTATGGCTAGAGTCCAGTCATATGTTCTCCAGTATCAAAGTCATTGGTGTTCTATGTTGGTCACGACTAGACTTGACAAGTTGTATGTTCGAGTGGGAAGTGGAACTATGAAGTCATAAGTTGGATAGTGTATGGTGTCCAATTCTCTGTCTTTGTTACAACTCAATGGTATGAGCCGTAAGTGGTGATAATGAGTTAAGGGCTTGACTCATAACTAAAAATGGGTTTTTGAAGCTTTAAGTTGGGTGTCTTTGGACATTTACAACCCCAAGACCTTAAGACCCCATATCATATAATACCTTTTGGTCATCCATTATAGATTTTAAAAGATTAAACACTCTTTAAATTATCTGTAAAACCTGTCAAGTAAGATTGTTCTAGGGTTTCTGCAAAGTCGCTATCTAAGTACTTTAGGATAAAATTCTCTTAGGGAATCTTCATAGGTTATGCATGTGACTCTTTTTTCATTAATATTTATCTAAAAATGTATGTTTAAGACATTTTTCATAAGTCATTAATGGTGGCTTTGAAAACCAAAGTTTAGGGTTTGAATGAATATTGTTGGGTATTGATTTCTCATGATTTTGATTATGATTATACAAGTTTCAATAATCATTTTTAACATGTGGGTGCTTGGGGATTATGGTATACTAAGAGTTCATGTTTAACCATAAATTTAATGGTTTTTGGTTTTGATAATTATATGCTTTAACCTACTTGTGAGAATGGTCTTATCAACTATGTAATTGCATTTTGAACTGAGGCATTAGCCTATGAATATTAATGATTGGTAAATGGTTTATGAAGTCTTTGATGGCCATAAATTGATTTGAATTAATAAATGAGTTTGAGTCCTTAAATTTTGAATTAAATTAATGTCTTTATTTAGATAATGGGTTCAAGTCCAAAGTTGATTAATAATGGCTATGGCATGTCGTACGCTTGCAAGTCGGGTTGATATGATGATACCAATATGATGGCTTTGCTAAATAATTAGACTAATTGTTATGTATGCGTAATGAATGTTTTAATTAAGTTTTAAAACATGATGTGTATTCAGGCCATTAAAGTGGAGTCCTAAGGACTAAAACTAGAAATTGCGCTAGTTGGTGTGGGTGTCTATATGATCGAGAGATTTAAGTTCCTCAAATAAATATATGAATGGGTTGTTCAAGTCCCCCATATTGTTACATTTATGCTAAAGTATCCTTCAATATGCCGAGATGTTTGAGTCGCCCATATAGGCATATACGGATCTGGATATTCTATGGTTAGTGCAACTACATAGAATAGTCCCTTTCAACTAGGGGAGATATGGGTCCATATATCCCATGGGTTCCTTTTTATATAATGATTATGCTAGGCAACCCAAGTTAAGATTCTTTAAGATCATTCTAAGCCTTGTTCCCTACCCCGGCACATCATGTTGCATTATATATATATGCATATGTATTTCATACCATATCATGATTTGTATTTTGTACTATTTTTGAATTGTTTTTAGGGTATTATTTTATTCCTCTATCCCTATGTTACCTGCTAGATCTCAGACTACGAACAGCCTTCGGATGCTGTATCCCTAAGCGTTGATGACGCTAAAATATTTCTTTTTTTCCTCTGTAGTCATATGTTATTTGAGTAGTTTGTGAATTCAAATTTAAGTGGTGAGCTTCTATACTTTAGAAGGCATCATTTTATGGTCTTTATCTCCAATGCATTAGACCTTATTAGACTTTGTTTTGACTATCTCCTTGGATATGGGTTTTTTCTATTGTAAGGGGCATGTCCAAAAATTTCATCAATTTCAATTTTGTAGAGGGTTTGTTGGATTAATATGTACTTAATGGGTTTTGTTGAGTGTTTTGATGACTAGTGATTTTTTGATTATCAGTGTTAAAAATAAGGATATCATAAATTAATAATAGTCCTATTTTACACTATCTTACTATTTGTTTAGAATTTATTCAACACTCGAGGTTGTTATGCTTATTAGGTTAGGTGAAAGGTTTGATCTATGGTATACATGGGAATTGTGATACTTGTCATGGCTAGGACCTAGTTTAGGTTGTGACAACAGTGGTATCAAAGCCTAGGTTCATAGTCAATTGGGTGTCCATAAAGTTGTGTCAAGTAGAGTGTTTTTTATGAATATGTAGTGCACTACACTTACTAGGGAGATGCTATGAGACATTTAAGAATATTTCCCTTTCTTGTGGTCTTACTGTCGGGCTGTAGAGTCTAAGGTCTTGTATCCTTCTAATTTCCATTCGTTCATCATTTAGATCATGCCTCAAAGAAGATCTAATGTTCGTGTGAACTCATTTATACCGCTTGAGGACAATGTTGATAGAGAACGTCGAACTTCTAGGGTCCAGACCCGATCAAGGGTCGTTGTCTATACCCACTAATCTTACTCTTGAGAGAGACACCCAAACTTAATTGCCTTATGGGGAGGTTACTAATGCTTAGTTTTGTCACTCCATTAACTTATAGACTTAGTTGGTAATTTCTCATTTATAGTACTTAATTTCTATTGGTGATGCTATGGGTTCGTATAGGGCCATTAGAGTTAGTTGATTTATGAGGTTTCATC
Source organism: Capsicum annuum (assembly GCF_002878395.1). Taxonomy (NCBI): domain Eukaryota; kingdom Viridiplantae; phylum Streptophyta; class Magnoliopsida; order Solanales; family Solanaceae; genus Capsicum; species Capsicum annuum. The sequence goes on from NC_061114.1 coordinate 147,695,976, forward strand.
CTTTATCTTATATTGGTATCAATGTTCAGGAGGATCTCAAAGTTTCATTGATGAGATATAGAAGATCTTTTAAGGTATGCATACTTTGGAAGTTGAAGGTGTAGAATTTGTTGCGTACTGAGTGAAGGATGTGGTGTACCAGTGGTACAAAGTGTGCAAATAGTAGAGAGGCAAAGATGTTGGTTTTTCCTTATGAGAGATTTCTGTAGCGCATTATTAGGATCACTTCTTTCCTCAAGAGTTGAGATAGGTAAAATAATAGAAATTTGTTAACTTGAAGAAAGGAAGAATGACTGTCAAGCAGTATGCTTTGAAAATTCATTAGTTATCTTGGTATGCTCCTAATTTGGTATCTAGTATTAGAGCTTGGATGAGAAAGTTTGCTTTAGGGTTGTCCTAAGACTTGATTCGTAAAAGTTAGGCAGCCTTGTTAAATAAGAAAATAGACATGTCCATATTGGTTGTGTATATACAGCAAGCCAAAGAGGTGAAAAAAAAGAAAGCTGAGATTGGTGAGTGGCAAAGTAAGAAATTTCGATATTCAGAATAGGGCAAAGGCCAATAGTAGAGTGGAAAGTGGTCTAAAGAAAAGTTGGGGTAGAACTAAGTGTTATTTGATGGCTAGTTCTCCTTACCAAAAGTCGATTGATGATCGATATTTTGAGAGTGGTAATGATTCTAGGTTATAAGGTGCATAGTATTAGGCATATGGGGCCAAATCAGCACTATACTACCCTCCCTATAGATTATATAGTCAGAACCACTTTGGTCAGTATGAAAAGTTGAGGAACAGTTGTTTATGTGTGGTCAAATTTGACATATAGAGCGAGATTATCCCTCTAGAGTTGCTTCTATAGAAAACATTGATCATGTTGTCTCTTTAATAGCTCTTGCACCGAAGGGTTCCACTTCTAGCTCCGGCACTAGTTGGAACCACATTTATACTGTCACTACTTCTCAAGCGTTTGAGACATCTCTGGATGTTGTTACTGGTATGTTGAAACTCTTTTTGTATGATGTGTACTGCTTACGTATTTCTGGGTCCACACTTTTATATGACCTCATTTATGCCTTTGCATTTTGGTTTAAGGTGCGAGTTTATTTTGGACCCTTTATCTGTTTCATCCCCAAAGGGTGACTCTGTGGTGGCTAGAAAAGGCTATTGGGGTTGTGTAGTATCGGTGGGTGGTCAGGAGACCTTTGTGGATTTCTTTAAATTAGACATGCTTAATTTTGATGTCATACTAGGATGGATAAGTTACACTTATTTCATGTTTCTCTAGATTGTAGGACCCATATAGTCATCTTTAAATATCATAATAGGCTAGTTATCGAGTGGGACGGTGGTTCCGTAGCTCTTAACATAAGGTTCATATCATCTCTTAGAGACCATAAGTTAATTTGCAAAGGTTGTCTCAATATTTTGGTTCGAGTTAAATACTCTTACTCGGAGGGTCCTTGCTTATATTCTATTCCAGTGGTAAATAAGTTTCCTGAAGTCTTCTCTGATGATCTTCTTTGTGTTCCTCCCGATAGGGAGATTGATTTTGGGATTTATCTTGTTATGGACACTAATCCAATCTCTATTCCCCCATATATAATGTATCCATCCGAGTTGAAGGAACTCAAGATGCAATTGAAGGATCTCATAGATAAGGTTTTCATTAGTCCTAGTGTGTCCCTATGGAATGCACTTATCTTTTCTGCACGTAAGAAGGATGGCTCCTTTTGTATGTGCGTTGATTACCAGCAATTGAATAAGGTAATAATAAAGAATAAGCATCTACTTTCGAGAAATAATGATCTATTTGGTCAACTTCAGGGTGCCAAATTCTTCTTTAAGATCAATATTCAATCCAAGTATCAAAAGTTAAAGATTAGGAAGGTGGATTCACTGAGACAACTTTATGTACCTAGTATAGGCATTTTTAGATCTTGGTGATAGTTTATGGCTTTACCAATGCCTCCATGCATTCATGGACTAGATGAATAGCTTTTTTGTTAGTTTTTAGATTTTTTTTATGATTGTCTTCATCGATGATATTTTTGTGTACTCTATGAGCGATGAGGATCATCCCGATCACCTCACCTGGTGTTTTAGACCTTGAAAGATCAGTAGTTTTATACTACATTCTCTAAATGTTAGTTCTGGTTGAGTGTCGTAACTTATCTTACACAAGTTTTGTCTAATAAGCAGATCATGGTGGATCCCTTGACAGTTGTTATCATTATCAAGTGGCCTATAACCATGACTCCAACCAATATTCAGAGCTTTTTCAGTTTAGCTAGTTACTATTGGAGTTTTATGGAAAACTTTTCTTCTATTGTTACTCTATTGACTAAGTTGACTTTGAAAAGGGTTAATTTCTCATGTCTAGTGCTTTTGAGGGAAATTTTGAGAAGATAAGGATAAGTTCACTAAATCTCTAATCTTGACTCTACTTGAGGGTACCAAGGGTTTTGTCTTCTGTTGTGATATGTTCCATGTTGTCTTGGGTTGTATGGTGATACATCATGGCAATGTGATTGCTTATGCCTTTGAACAGTTGAAGGTTCATGAGAAGAACTATATGACTCACGACTTGGAGTTGTTAGTAGAGGTGTTCGCATTATAAATATGGATTCATTTTCTATATGGGTCCATGTTGATATCTTTTCTAATCATAAAAGCCTGTAGTATGTATTCACTTAAAAAATCCTAATCTCATGCAAATGAGGTTGCTTGAGTTACTGAAGGACTATGATATGAGTCTCCGCTATCATCTAGATAAATCTAATATGGTTGTTGGTGCTCTTAGCAGGTTGTCATTATGTGGCTTATCATATATGTATAAGGATAAGCTGAAATTGGTGAAAGATATTTACTATTTGGCTAACCTTGGTGTTTATCTCTTGGACTCTGAGGATGGTGGTTGCAATAGGTGGCACAATCATCTCTTGGTGCTAATATAAATGGGAAACAATTATTAGATCCTCTCTTGATGAAAATCAAGGATGGTGTGGCTAAGCATAAGGTAATGGACTTTGAGAACAGTGGTGATGGTATCTTGAGGTACCAAGGGAGGTTATGTGTTTTTATGTTTGATAGATTGCATGGCACTATTATAGTCGAGGCCCATATATTGCGGCATATGATTCATCCTGGTTCAACAATAATATATCAATATTTCAATGATATGTATTAGTTGAATAACATTTAGCGGGATGTATCCAAATTTGTAGGTAAGTGTATGGTGTGTTAACAAGTGAAGGTGGAGCACATGAGTTCCAGTGGGCTACTTTAACAAATTGAACTACCGATGTGGAAATGGGAGATTATTAATGGATTTCGTTATCATCTCTCTGTGGTTGGAGAATGAGTGTGACCTCATTTGGGTCATCGATGATAAGATGACTAAGTCCACTCACTTCTTTCTAGTGAGGACTAATTACTTTGCTAAGAAATACGCAAAATTGTTCCTATGGAAAGTTGTTAAGTTGTAAGGTGCGCGTGTCTTGATTATCTTTTATCGTGGCACTTAGTTCTCATCATAATTTTGGCATTCTTTTCAATGTTATTTGGGGACTAAATTGAGCCTTAGCACTTCCTTCCACCCTTAGTAAAATGGGCAAGTAAAAAGAACTATTCTGACTTTGGAAGATATGCTGCGAGCATGTGTAGTTGTGTTTGGTGGTGGTTAGTTCTACCACTTTTCTCTAATTTAGCATCCTTCAACCATAGCTACCATTCTAGAATGGGTATGTCTTCATTTAAGGCTTTGTATGGTAGGAGCTGTAGATCTCATTTTTGGTGGTTCGAGGTTGGTGAAGCAGAGATGTTTAGCATAAATTTGGTTCACCAAGCTATGGAAAACATAAAGGTGATTTGGGATAGGCATAAGACCAACAAAATTTTCCAAAAGTCCTATACGAACATAAGACGAAGGGACTTAGAATTTAAGATTTGAGATTGGGTGCACATGAAGGTGTCTCTCATGAAGGTAGTAATATGGTTTGAAATTAAGGGTAATCTTAGTCCTCGATATGTTGTCCACTACTTGGTTTGGAGAAGGGTTGGTAACGTTGCATATGATTTGGATTTGCCTACTTGAATGAGTTCAATTCATTTGGTATTTCATGTGTCGATGTTGGAGAAATGAATGGGTGATCCTTCACTGGTTTTTCCCTTAGGAACAATGGTATTTCATATTCTTTGTCCAATGAAGAGGTCCCGATGAGAATTTTGGTTAGACATGTTCGATGATTATAGAAGAAAGATACGGCTTCGGTAAAGGTTCTATGGTGGAACAAAAATTTTGAGAAAGCTATTTGGGAAGTTGAACAGGACATGAAGTCCAAGTGTCCATTCCTATTCCCTATTCAAAAAAACCATGTTTCTGCTATGTGTTGTTCTTAAAATCTTTATTTTTAGTCTTTGTTAAAGGTAGATTGTGAAATCTATTTTCTATCTTAAAGGTAAGGGTAGAGAGTTTTGGAGGTTAAATTATACTAGTCACTGCCTTGTCCCATCATTATTTGACAAATGATCCTAAGTTGGCGAGACTGAAACACCACGAACTTTGGTCATTGAAAATTTCTTGAGCTTTTGGCTCTTTGCCCTTCTTACGACTCACACCATGAGTCACATGGTATGGTTACAGGTTAGATAACCCTAGTCATAGGTTAACTAGTGTGTTATAGGACATGTTTTGTCATTGTTACGAGCGACTACTCATGAGTCATATGATCATGTAATAAGTGGTTAGGGTCCAACTGTATTTTTTCTCTAGTTTCAAAACCCTTGTTGTTCTGTGTTGTTCATAAATTCACCATATCAGTCGTATTGTCTTGGGATGAGTAGGACTATCAAGTAGTAAATTGGAAAATGTGTGGATCACGAGTCAAGGGCTTGTCTAGTAACCAAAGGCGGGTTATTATATCTTTAAGCTGGGGGGAACTTTGGACATTTCCCAATCCAAGCCTTTAAGACTCCATGTCTTGTAACACCTCTTGGTCATCCATCATACACTTTACAAGATCAAACACTCCCTAAATTCTCCCTAAAACATCTCAAGCAAGATTAGGCTAGGGTTTCTTCAAAGTTGTCTTCTAAGTGCTTAAGGATAAAATTCTCTTAGTGAATCTTCGTAACACAGGCATGTGACTCTTTCTTCATTGTTAGTTCTCTAAAAACATATCTTTATTACATTGTCCATGAGTCATTAATGGTTTTTTTAAAGCCAAGGTTGAGAGTTTGAATGAATATTGTTGCGTATTACTTTCTCATGATTTAGATTATGCTTATGGGTGTTTTAATAATGGTTTTAAACATGTGGGTGCATAGGGATTATGGATTTTTAAAGGGTCATCTTTAACCCTGATTTCAGCCTACCTCTAGGCTTCTTTAGCTTATAGGAACTCTACTACAAGCTCATCTTGGTAACTCTACCAAGGGCCCTCTCTACTGATTAACTCTAATCATTATCAACACTTAGTAAACTCTACCTATGTACTTTCTCAACAAAAGAAAAGCACTACTCTTACAACAGAAGTAGTTCAGTTATAATTCAACACTTAAGAACACTCATTTACTATTTAAGAATACTGCAATGGTAAGAAGACGAGCAATTCTTAAGTAGTCTTGAAATGGAGTTTTTGTTAGCTTTCTTCACTTTAGATTTTTGCAAGAAACTCATTTGATATTGATTATCTCTTTCGTTTTATTTCAAAGTGATGATTAGGGTTGAAAGCTCATTGGTGATAACGCTCAATCTACAGCTCTCGTGGGAGTGTAAAGCGGTCGTTAGCAAATATAGAACCCAACCTGGGTTGGGTATCGATCCCACAGAGAATAGCTTGGCCAACAAGCAAGAGAAATTACTAGACTTTTAGTGCAAGTCTCGTAGGAAAGGGGGGATTGTAGTATGTAACCAAAACAAGAATGTAAGAACTGAAAATAGCAAAATAAAGAGAGATTGTCACGTGTGTTGTAAACAATGAGAATTGAGGCGTTGGGGTTATGTCCACCTTCTGAGGTATACGTCTCTATTGGCTATGAGTGTGTAGAGTCTTGACATGTAATTGCTTATAGAGAATTGTAGTCGATGGTAAATCCAAGCGTCTCTCGACCTAAACAAGGACTATTTCACTTTAACTCTCTCGAGCTTAAAGCGTGACTAACGGTACGAATTCTCCAAGAAGTTAGTCCAGGTACGGCACTAGCTTTTTAATAGGAAAGGGTGTCCTACTACCTTGACATTATCTCTTTTCCAGACAAATAACTTTTCTCTCGAACAAGTCAGATGTTAGACTGGCGTTGGTCTATGCGTCTTCTTTTCTAGACAAATAACCTTTCTCTCGAACAGGTTAGATGTTAGAATGGCGTGTTCTTGTGTTTGAACCGCAAAGAATGTAGATTTAAGATGAAGAGAATAATGATATAAGCAATATACTTGTCTTGAACTCACAAACTCATAGCTATAGATAGTAACTCATTCGGCTTCCATAACCCCAACTAAGAGATTTAGTTACCCGTGAATGCGAAGGATATCACGTTTTGCATGGTGGATGGCGTGAATAGTAGGTGTTTGGCGTGTGGTTTTAGTGATTCCGTAGCAAGTAACGATTCTCTTGTTGTGGAATTTAAGAGTAGAAGAATGAAGAATTGAGAATGGGTTGTAGGAAGATGTCTTAATTGTAAGGAGATGAATGAATTGTCAGAATGTCTCCCCCTCCTCTTCAAAATCTCTAACATGATAGGGTATTTATAATACTCCTATCCTACTCCTACTAAACTAATAAAATAAATAACCAAATCCTAATATACTAATGAAATCCTTGACCCAATTGTACTAGGGTAAGGTTACAAAATTATAATCCAAATAGAATGATGAAACACATAACCTAATTGCACTAGGTTAATGTATTATGGCAAAAATCCAGCTTTGTGTCTGTAAGTCCCAAAGTCTTCAGAAATGCTGTTTTAGCCCGGGACAGATTTTCCATGCAGCAGATTTAGTCCTTTATGCGTCCAGCTCCTTTCCATCTCGTTTGTGAGCTTTCTTTTGCGTCAAGTAAGCCATAAATTGCTGTATTTTGCATCATTTATACCTGAAACTTTCCTAATCACATTTGTTAGCTCATTTACAGGAAAAAGGACTAAAAGTGTACGAAATAGATAATTAGTTCTCGAAACTAGGCTAAAATATGGGCAAAATATATTGATATAGGCGCGTAATTTCGCCTATCATCAATTGGACCAGCTATCCTAATAAGTTAAAAATAGAACCTATAAGTTTGTTACATACAAGGACAAAATTGAACGGACAACACATGCTAATAGCACTGAACTGTCACAATCCAAACTAGTGCCTGACTGTGACGGATACCCAAATCATGAAGGCCCTAACGTCCTACTCTATCTAGTAGTCATACACAAGATTCATATAGTAAAAGAATATGCAGAAATATAATATGATACGGAAACATGGCCATACTCTGAATTCAGTTGAACAATAGGGAATGAAATCCTAAATCAACTAAACAACATCTAGAACAATCTACGAAATCACTACTACATGATCAAATGACAACTGTCTAAAAACTGAGACAGGGCCCCAGTAGAACAATACAAAAGGAATAACATAATCTGATATAATAGGCCTTCTAGATTATTGAGGGCTAACCACTGCACTGATTACTTCTCTCTGGATACTATACTTCTTAGCCAGACCCCTAGATTAAGCTTTTGAACTTAGGAGGTAGGGGGTTAATACAGATGTACTGGTACGCCGAACAAATCCAAAATAATAATTTATATTCATCATATATGAGAGAAATTTAAAATGGTTCATAAATACGTCAGTCATATGGTAAAAATCACATGGGCATTTTTAAAATACTCCATAAAATTATTTGAACTCTGTAACACTCTTTGTTTTACTTTTGTGCTAGGTGGTATACCCTACAATTTCACAGTTTTCACCAACTACCTTATCTCAGTTGCTCCAAAGATAGGAGTACTACTGAAAGAAGAGCACACAAGATCACAAAGCAGGGTGCCACAACCCCAATCAAGTCAATATATCGTGGTTGGGCTCAAGATTACGAAGTAGGGCTCCAACCAATAAGTCCCGATTTGGGATGACAAAATACTAGGTACACAAGATCACAGAGCAGGGTACCAATACCTATATTAGAAAATCATGGTTTCCATCATATATTCATTTGAATCGGTATTTCTTTGGGAAACCACCTAACTCATATCAACCCAGTTTTTAACTCTTTAAAACATAGATTCTCTGAAATTAAACTCTAGCTCTGTGATGGCATACATTTATATGGTATCATCATACCATTGACTTGCAAGTCACATTCTCTGATCCATTTAGAAAATTATATCTCTATTCTCAAAACATGGAATTTAGGACCACCAAATTAACAATTCTTTTCAAGAAATTCATTCATTAAAACTCATGTAAACATATGCAAGGAAACTCTCTTTGTCGACATCTCAAGAATTCAAGTTGGTCGTGTCAAAGTTCTCAATTACATGCATTTATTTCTCTTTAACTCAAGAACATCATAGTAACATCCAGAAACAGCCTCTCATTATTTCTATATTACGTTTCAATTGTTGTGACATTGATAAATCTACTTTCAAATCACAAGGAATGCATTTCAACTCTTTTCCGACAAAACCATACTATTTAATTCAACATACAAGAGGTGTTTCATAATATATTCTCTCAAACAACCTTCAATATCAGTTTTCATACATATACATTTACTTGTAAATCAATTCAAGGGGGAAATACCTAAAGGCCAAATCAAAAATATCAAAAAACATTTATAATGCATAATTAAAACATAGATTCCAAAAACACCTTTAAAATTCATTCTTGATAATCTTTAAATCATGATATAGTGTTTAAAAGACCATGTAGTTTTTAGGATAAAATCCATGTACCTAAAATTAGGAATTTGATATATGCTTCTTGAAGCCTACGGTTTGTGGATTCTGAATCTTCAATCAATTTCTAAAACCCACGGTTGAATCTTGATTCTTAGATTGAGACATATGTGTTTAGTTCTTAAGGGAGTTGGAGAAAATGACCATATTTTGGTCAGTTAAGGGCTTAATCACGTGTTTATGTCTAAAGGGGGAAAGGACTAAAATACCCTTAAGACAACATAGAAAGTCGCAGCATCCCTCAATTGACAGGCTGATATGCTGATGTAAATTGGACATAAATTTTTACTCCGATGTTGGATTTGGATGAAATTAGTTTTATTATAAAGAAGACTCAAAGATATTTTATTTGATATATAGAATCCCTCTCAGTTCATTATATATAGAAAGTTATGGTCGACGTAATTTGACCCTAGTTGAAGTGTCCACTAAAACAAAATCGATAGAATTGTTTTCAACTCATCTTAGAGTTAGGGGATTCTTGTGACCTCAATTCATACTAAAAGGTTTTCCCACACTATATGAGTAATCACCACACATACATTAACAAGGAATAATTTAGTTCAGGTCTATACATGTTGAAATGATGGTCTAAATTTTAGCCCGAAAATATGGGGTGTTACATTATCTCTCCCTTGGGATCATTCTTCCCCAAATGAAGGGTAGGGACTTTTGAAGCTCTAAAAAAGTAGAATAAAGAATGTAACATCACATTGAAAATTTTTCCTCAATAAAATATGCGAAGGCAGTCAACGAGATTCATGATAACTCCTAGGGAACACGTAAGCACAAAACATGTGATAACGAAACTTGATGTTGACATGATCTTGGTATGTGTTTTATAGCACATCATCAAAATATTGTAAGAAATGAATTTTTTTAGAAGAATCTTCGGCATGATTAAGATTGGTGCACGACATAAGATGGGATTTTTGCGAGACATAAGAATTTAAATATTAAAGATACAACGAAAAGACTTAAACATTAGAGACACTACTCGTCTACACCACAAATAATAAATTTCAAGCTTCAACATTTCCAACATAAAATTCTCCCATTACACAAGTAACCACACGAGCTTGAGTTCCACTATATAAAACTCTGATGTTGAGGCCTAACTCGAAGAAAAGAGGTGCTAGCTTAAGGTATTGGACTGCATATACTACATCTCCTTAAGAAGATTTACTTCACCTTATCACTAATGTCAAACAAACTCAAGTTTTAAATCAAGGAGTACAAACCATACAACAGATTGGTTTGTAATCTCAACAATCACAACATTCAAGCCAAATCATTACCACACCTACTACATGGATCTCCTCACTAAGCCCAAAAATTTTAAATTACGTTCACAAATATTTTTGCCATATTTCTCCTTCTTATCTATTCAACACAACAATAGTTCATCTCCTTCTTTTCCCTTTAACCAACAACCTTAGTTCGAGAGTCACATCAATTTTTTTTCACCTTCGAATATAACAAATTGTTTTAGCTCATCAATGTTAACACACTGCTGCAGCATTGCTCTATTTTTTTCACTAAGATCTCCAAATAGATCCTCTATCTCTGCTAGTGTAGCCTCTTCGTCTTCATCATCATCATCATCATTATCTTAATCAAGAATGCTATAATCATTATCATCTTCTTCTTTTTCCCCACCTCTGAACTTGCAGTTTGCACGTAATAATCCTCAAACAAATTCTCTTTTATGATTGACCTGACAATTAACTTTGTGAACCATCTAGGTATCTTGTTTCCTGAACGAAATGTATTGAAGATGCCTTGCTCATACTAGCTCTATGGCGGAAGCAATTTTATCTTGTAAATGAAAAATAAAGTCTATTTTCAGCACAGTATTTTCTACCATTAGGGAAACAAGTCTTAATATCCTTTTCCGATTAATTTTCATCCTTTTCTCCCTTATCCATTGAACCGACAAGTTGACTAAAAATCTTTTGTAATAGATCTCTCCGGTTATATCATTGAGAAATGATGCAACATGCTCAAACATCAAAGTGAGAAATAATGCTCTTATTATCCGACACCTTTCTAGCAATAGTTGTTTTCCCTTGTTCCCCCATCTCGATAGTAGGGATGACATCTAGGTCACTTGTCTCTCGAGTTAAATGCTGAATTAGTTTTTTTGTTGCTATATCAAAACCCAATATCTCATCATTATCACTCATGGGATTGCTATGTTGACTTGGCAGATGTTTAGATGGCTCTACCACATAGTGAGGCTTAAAAGCGACGTCTGCAGACTACATCACAGTCACCTCTGCATTAATTTGCTTGATCTCTTTTAAGATTTAAGGAAGTGAGAAAAAATATGCCAAAACATATTATACTGAGCAAGAATAGAAGAATAGAATCAATGCAACTTCAGCTTCATATGCAAAATTGATAGTACGCCTCCAAAAATCTTTAAGAATTTCATATTTATGTTGCACCTTTGTGACATCTCTGAAAATCAATGATAAAGATGACAACTCATTTTCTAAAAGGGATGTTAGAGACCATACTATTTCTCCAAATTATTAAAAAGAGGTTTCATCAGGAAATCTAAATTTGATTTAGATTTCAACACCTCATTCAATTTACTCAAAAGAGAATTAAAAAATGTCAATCCACCAAAGGTGTGGTAGAACTGAGATGGGGTGAATTTTAAGGACTTGTAGTATAACTTCACTGGTGCCTTCAGATCTTTAGTTTTCTGTAGTAGCCGCATAGAGTAAGTATCTCATGTGCCACTGGTTTCATCTTCGTCTATAGATCCAGGAAGAAGCTTTTGAATTACATATAAAACATTACCTACTAAAGCTACAACCTTTTTATATAACCTCATTCAACTAGTTATTATTATTAACATAATTCAATACAACGGCATCAAGGAAAACCAACAAGAAATCTATTACCTCATTAATATTTTCAGCAACGATATTATTAAGAATGTTTTAGAGCTTTTTGTTTTTGAGATACATCAGCAAACTATGAAGATGATATGAAAAATCCTTTTGGTAATTTCTTGTCCTTGTAAATTTTTGATTGAGTAAACATTGAAGCCTGTAGTTCACCAAGAAAAATCATTTTCATTTCCATCTCCACTAACACAATCAAATATAATAGATAGGGAGGTTTATTGAAGATATCATGTTTAGACTCAGCAGCATCAACTAAAAAAGCATGACAAAATTGCCCTCTATTGTTAGCCATGAATTGAAGTCAAGTCTCTAGACATTTCAACTTCTCATGGTTGATGAAGCCATTTATCTCTATGGCATACAAATATGTAAAAAAAATTATTTTCTTTTGAACAATTTCTAGTTTCTTTGTAAATTAATTTCTTCCAAGGTAAGACCTATTCTATTCCTTGTGGCACTGCAGTACATCTTTTAGATTCTCTCTGAGGCAATCTATATATTCCGACAAATTAAAACCATTCAACTCAGAATTGTAACTTAAACTAGTATTACTATTAATGACTTCCAACAACTGTGATTCTAGCCTTTTCAGATCAAGGTTAGTTTTACATTCATCTGGAATTCCAACAAAATCCCCATAAAGTATTTTCCCAATCCTTCTGGCCTTCTTTGTGATTTTTACTACAGAATTAGGCCAAAGAAAATGATTGTACATTACAAAAATTCTCAACAATATTATATCAATTTCAAGTTTCTCAATTTGATCAATCTTGAAACTATCTAGGTCACCTTCACTCTCGATCTTTCATAGGTGATCTAACATTTCCTCGATTTTACTTTGAAGAATTACCAAACCATTATGTCTTTCTGAAGACTTATTCACATCAGCAATAAAGATGCTGCCATCAAATTTATCAATGTTAAGATTATAAGAAGTCTTGGCTAGGGTAGATTTACCTATTCACCCCATACCATATATAGTCATAAACTCAAGAATGTATTCCAATGGGGTGGAGAGCAATGCTTAAAACTACACGATTTAGGTTTCCTGCAACCACTTTTACAATCTCTTGAATAAACCTTGACTCATACCCATCAGATTTGTTCTGTAAGACCATTCCTCCCAAATAAGCAATTATTGCTACCACATTAGTCTATCACTATAACATGGCAAACCATCCCTCAATCAATAGTTAAACAACTTAAACTATTTATTTACACAAAAGTCACCCTCACTTTGACTTCTAAAATTATGACTACGTATCACCAACTTCCTGGCAAATCTCACTACCAATAGGTCATGAAACTTTAACAAATACTACTACTCAGGTGGAAATATAGTTCCAACATTTTTCTACACATCATTACCCTTATACATGACATCTATAGTATAAATTTTGAAAGGGGGCTGAATAGACTTTGGACCTTTGGCTGATAGCACGAATTCATCAGAATAAAAGCATACACTCAAATCAATACAACTTGGATAACTAATGAACTCCCCTCAAGTCCTTTCATGATTTTTAAAATATTTTATGGATCAATCATAAAGGACTATACCATTTAGATTCTAAACTTCTGCAGTTGAATCACCTCAATAATGAGACACATCTGAGAACATCAGAGTAAGAAAATATTAGAATAACTTTGGTTTCGTATGGGTGACACCATAGCATGAATTCGAGTATGAAAGAGGAATATTCTGACTTTATAGCACGAATTAGAACATGAAGAAAGAGAGACATTTCTAAACTCCTTAAATCCTCCTTCTTATAAGTGTGGCACGCTACACATCCATAATCAAGATGCTACTCGATGCAATTTTGCAGACAACCTGGGAAAATGAACTATGCTTTGATATCAAGTTTTTCATGACCCAAACTAGGTCCTAGCCATGACGAACATCCCGAACCATGAAGGCTCGGATGTCCTACTCTATTTGGTCGTCATTCACAACATCATATAATAATAGCAGATGCAGAAATATAATCTGATATAGAAATATGGTCATACTCTGAATTCAGTTTAATAATGAGGAATGAAACCCAAAATCAACTAAACAACATCTAAAACAATCTGCGAAATCTCTACTAAATGATCAAATGACAACTGTTTGAAAATTGGGACAAAACCCTTAGTAGACCAAAATAATAGGAATAACATAATCTGATATAATAGGCCTTCTTGAACAAATAAGTCTCACCACTGCACTGATCACTTCAATTTGGATACTCTAGTTCTTAGTCGAACCCCTAGATTGAGCCTCTGAACTTGGGAGGTAGGGGGTCAATACTTATGTACTAGTATGCAGAGCAAATCCAAAATAGTAATTTATATTCAACATATACGAGAGAAATTTAAAATAGTTCATAAATATGTCATATGGTAAAAATCGCATGGACATTTTGAAAAAACTTTGTAAAATTTTCTGAACTCTATAACACTCTTTGTTTTACTTCTGCGCTAGGTGGTATACCCAAAAATTTCATAGCTTTCACTGACTACCTTATCTCAGTTGCCACCAAGATAGGATTACTAGTGTGGGAAGAGCACATACGATTACACAGCTAGATACCACAACCCCAATCAAGTCATTATATTATGGTTGGACTCAAGAACACAAAGTAGGGCTCCAAACCATAAGTCCCGATTAGGGATGACAAAGTGCTAGGTACACAAGATCACATAGTGTAATACCCCGCATGTTTCTAAGCTAGAAAGTGAATAAGTATTCCTACATATCAAATCTCCTATCCTATGATTCATACATGAGTACATGACTTACAATTAATATCCTAGTGATAGGATAGCTTATGATGCTTTAAGCATGTTCATATGAGTCACTTAAGGTAATACAAGCTAAGAGTTTTTGAATCTATCAAGTTTTAATGTTAGATTTTTCAAGGGTCATCTTTGAACAAGCATAAATCGATGTTAATGTGGTATTTTGGCTGATTTAGATCTACCAAATTGTAGATAATTGAATTATCTCTCCAACGATACCAATTTCACCTTAATCCAATACCCGAGTGAAAAGTTATGCCCATTTTTGTGATAGACAGTAAGGATAGGCGATTGGTTAGGCCCCGCCCAACCTAGCTTAGGAAATCACTTGGGCGCCATTTAAGTCAATTCCAGGTGCCAAAAACACTCCATTTTGAGTTATTTTAAGGGTAATTAAGTCTTTCAACACTCCTTATACGTCCGTAAACTTAACCTTACAAAATATATAGCTTCTAAACATATTACAACCCTATTATCATCTCAAAGCTCATCATCCAAGAGCACTAAAAGAGAAAAACAGCTAGGGTTGCGTAACTAAGCTTGAAGATCTGATTTAAAGGAAATTCCTTTGTCAATCATCAAGAATCTTCCTTCTAAGGTATGCGTGAGTTGATTTATGGATCCCTTTCTTTCATAAAGCTCAAAAACCCTCTTTTTCATTATAAAGTATGATTTCTATATTGTTGGGTATTAATGATCATGTTTTTGATATTGGGTGATTCCCAACATGGAATCTTTATATGTTTTTTTTGAAATTCATGATATCATATGAGTTGGAAACTTGTAAATTTGGTTGTTCATGATTTATAATTTGATTATTTCACCTATGCTTATGATGTGCATGTAAGGTATTTGATAAAATGCCTAAGAAACTAGAAATCATGCAATATACCTAAATTATGACTAAGTGAAGGATTCATGATATGCCCTTACATTCCAATGACTTCTATGTTGATAATATGCCTTGTAAATGTTGTTGGAATACTCATGAACTATTCTTATGAGATTATGCTATGTTTACTTGCAAATCCTACTTATGAACAAGATGTATGATAACCATGCAATCTACATGAACTTCCATGTGATATGAAATCCTCTCCATGCAATACATTGTTTATAACCATGCTTAGTATGAGATCCCTACTTATGATATTATAAATTATGGACTCTACTCTTTTGATCAAGTCAGTCATATGTGTCAGTTTCCTTCCATCAAGTCCTGGGGGTACTTGAACCCGAAAACTATAGCTGTGTGCCTAGATCTATGTTATGTTTCATGATATCCAAACTCAAGCTATTATTCCATAGACTTCAGTCAATCATGTGACTTAGGAAAACCTCATGATCTTAGTCAGTTGTCAGATATCAGTAACATTCCACCAATTAATGGAATTCAGTAAGATTAAGTCATGCAAAGTCAGTTATTCATGTCCAGTCCCTCCAGATGGGAGCAGAGGTTAGCACCAAGTGAACCCAAGGATGGGAACTCATCCGCCAGTTCAGGCTGTGATTCTTAGTAGTCATCTTTGTGTTCCAAAACTACATAGCCAGCATAGGTTGAGACATCTTAACCGTTCAGTTTAGGGTTGATGAGGTGGCTTAACCTGTCAATTTAGGGTTCCCACCATTCTCATTGAGTACCCACCAGATAAGGGTCACTCACAGGTTGTCCTTACCCGTGGAACGGTATTGACACCGCTCCAGTCGGGGCAGAGATTGGACCCTAGCTTAGCCATAATGGCATACATGAGGCATGTCATTTAAACACTACTCTCCACAGTTTTAATATCAGTCTCAGTAAAATAACTCAGGGCGTTGTTTAGATTTTAGTATATACAGGACTGTCAGATACAGTCGTCCATGTTATTAGTTTTAGTATCAGTCATGACAGTTATCAGCAAACCATGTATTATCTTATAGGTCATGCTATCACATATTCACGGTCCTACTTTCTATATATATCTATTTGCACTCCCACGTTTATATTAGTCAGTCAGTGTTGTTCATGCATGAAACCCTTTATGTTCAGCCTACCTTCCTTGTATACTCAGTACTCTAGTTGTACTGACGCATTTGCGTTATGGTTCTTTCTTTTCATGTTACACCATAGATTCCGAGACACGATCTCTAGCCCAACAGTAGCGGTAGCATTCCAGTCGCAGAGATACAGTGAGTCCTCATTGATTAGAGGACAATATGATTTGATACATTTATTTATTTCTTCAGTTAAGTTTTATGGATTAAGTTGGAGACATGTTCCTTCAACTCCTTATTCAGATAATTTAGAGGCTTTTAGATTTACGTTCAGATTGAGTTGTTTTGGGTATTTTCACCCACATGATTTTATTTAGTTGAACCTTATGGCCTTACAGTTCTATGTATTCCACATTATTATATCATAATTTGCAGTATACAGGAACAGATATCAGTCATGGGTTAGCTTGTGGTCCCTCGATGTCATGAGCACTATGTAGCATTCCAGTTTAGTGAATCGGGGTGTTACACATAGTAGGGTACCAAGTTCCTGTGTCGGTAAATCACGATTTTTAGCATAGAGTTATTTGACTCGGGCTTTCTTCAGGTAACCACCTAACATACATCAACCCAGTTTTTAACTCTTTAAAACATGGATTCTCTGAAATCAAACTCTAACTCTATCAAGGCATACATTTTATATGGTATAATCATTCCATTGACTTGTAAGTCACATTCTCTGAGCCATTTAGCAAATTATATCTTTGATCTCAAAACATGGAATTTAGGACCACCATATCAACAATTCTTTTCAAGAAATTCATTCTTTAAAACTTATGTAAACATATGCAAGGAAACTCTCTTTGTCAACATTCTAAGAATGCAAGGTGGTCATTTCAAAGTTCACAATTACATGCATTTCTTTTTCTTTAACACAAGAACATCATAGTAACTTCAAGAAAAACCCTCTCATTATTTATAAATCATGTTTCAATTGTTATGACATTGAGAAGACCACTTGCAAAACACAAAGCATGGATTTTAACTCTTTTCCGACAAAACCCTAATCTTTAATTCAACATATGAGAGGGTTTCATAATATGTTCTCTCAAACAACCTTTAATCTCAGTTTTAATATGTATACGTATACTTGTAAATCGATTCAAAGGGGAAAGACCTAAAGGCCAAATCAACAATATAATAAAAACATTTATAATGCATAATTAAAACGTAGATTCCAAAAACCCTTTAAAATTCATGCTTGATAATCTTTAAATCATGATCTAGTGTTTACAAGCCAATGTTGTTTTTAGGATAAACCCCACGTACCTCAAATTTGGAATTTGATATATGCTTCTTGAATCCTACAGTTTGGGGATTTTAAATCTTCAATAAATTTCTAAAACCCACGGTTGAATCTTGAGGGATCTTGGTTCTTAGGGTGAGACCTAAGCGTTTAGTTATTGAGGGAGTTGGATAAAATAACCATATTTTAGTTAATTAAGTGCTTAATCATGTGTTTATGGCTGAATAAGGATGGGGAAAAGGACTAACATACCCCTAAGGAAACAAAAAAGGACACAACAGTCCTTCAGTTGACAGATAGATATGCTAAAGTAAATTAGGTATAAATTTTTATTCCGTTGTTGGATTTATATTAAATTAGTTGTATTGGAAAGAAGACTCAAAGATATTTCATTTGATATATAGCAGTTCGCCCATTTAGTTAAATACAAAAAGTTATGGTCAACTAAAGTTGAACCCAGTTGAAGTGTCCACTAAAACAAAATTGATAGTATTGTTTTCAACTAGTCTTACAGTTAGGGGATTCTTGTGACCTTAATTTTTACACAAAGGTTTTCTCACACTATAGGAGTGATCACCATACATACATTACCAAGGAATAATTTAGTTCGATTCTATACGTGTAGGAACGATGGTATAAATTTTAGCCCTAAAGTACGTGGAGTTACATGAACCTTGCAAATCTATGGACCTAGTCAATTGAAGTTAGGTTCTCATCATCAAAAAAACATATAGTATTTCCTTTTCATGTGTTCTAGTTTAATCTGTAGTCTCTAGTGTCTTGATAACTCAAACTCCAGGCTTACACATATTTCAGATCATACTTTCCCAATTATTTGATATTGACAGAAAATTTGCTAGAACCTTTGTTCAGCTTGGGTAAAATATGGATGGAAATGGCCATATTTATAGAGTTTAGACCCAATCTAAGGTCCTTTCTCCTGATTAGGATGCCGCATTTGGAAGTTTTTTGACTTTCCTTACTAGTCCTCCTTGGGCTTCTCGGGCTATTCGTGCCCATTTCCAAACACCTCAAGGATATATCTCTAATGAATAGTTCCATTAGTCTATTCACCTACTTACTTAATAGGGGGCATTTTATCTCACCAGTCTTATTGTGTAGGTTTTATTGTTATTTCATCATTGGTCACTCTTGTTGGCTAGCTCATGAGTTTGAATCCTCCAATATTTATCATTTTTAAGATTGAGGGGGATTCTTAAGGGTTTGATGATGAGATAGAGAAGATGTTTTAGCTGATGCGTGCTACTGATTTTGAGGGTGTGGAGTTCATTGCATGTCAATTGAAAGATGTCGCTTATCATTGGAATGAAGAGTGTCAACAATTGAGAGGTAATGATGCTTAGATGAAGGTGTGGGATTAGTTTTTATTTTCCTCTTTAATCATTTCTTTCCAAAAAACTAAGGAAAGCTATGGTAGAGGAATTTATGAATATGAAACAAGGTAAGAGGAGTGTGTGAAAGAATATGCATTGAAATTTTTGTAGTTGTATCATTATGCTCCAAAGTTGGTGTCTACCATGATATCAAAGATAAGAAAGTTTTCTCCTGGTTTATCCCATGACTTATTATGAAGTGTAGTGATGCAATATTAAATAATGATATGGACATCTCTAGACTTATTGTTTATACGCAGTAGGTAGAAAATGAAAAGACGTGGCAGTAAGCGATGGGAGAGTGGCAAAATAAAAAATTAGTATTATCAATATATAGTATATTTGGGTGATTTTGAGCATTCATGTATAGGCAGTTAGAGTGTAGTAATTATGGCTCATTCCTGATGATTGGAATATGCTCAAAGTCTTAGAATGTTGATTTTTATCTGAGGGAGACATAATAGGGTGAAGAGCCAAATCAATTTTTGAGAATTAGATAGTAAAATATGTCAATAATAGTTTTTATGAGACTATGAACCATTTTTATGTGAGTGTATTCCTTTCCTAGGATTTATATCATTTATGATATCCTATCCTTGTCTTGAATTTTAGATCCATTCCTTTGACTAATGCCCTCATACTTCATGCATATTCAAGTTCATTCTTATATCCTATAAGAGAAGTAATCACTTCACTCTTTGATTTAAGTCATCTCCATGAGTTCATAAGTTCAAGTCCTATGTTAAGATACTTAGGATAAGTATGCACCCGTGTTTGATTACATGCTTAGTTACTAACACTCATGGTACACTCTTAACGACCAGTGAAATTTGTATTATTTCATATATGTACTCATTTTAGATCTCTTTAATAAATCCATGCATTTGATACTTTATTCCCAATGCCCTGGTTAAGTGTCAAAGTTATATATAGTATTATTTCATGCTTCATGTCTGTTCTATCCCTTTTGTGATCATTTTCTTTTGTTAAGATAGTGGTGAAAAAAATTAATGAAAACTAGTTTGGATGGGAGAGTGTAGGTGTTCCTTATTTGGGAAAATTTGTTAAAAGCTTGTTTTATCTAAGGCTAATATGTGAAGGAAGATTAAGCTAAAGCTTTGATATATGTGAAGGAAGATTAAGCTAAATCTTTTAGATTTTATCACATTAGCTATCACTTCATAGTTGATATGTATCATCGTATCTTGAATGTTTTGGTTGAATTCTAAACTATCAGCTAGAGTCATCTCCGTAAAAACAATAAATTCATCTCAGAAATTACTGTTATGATCGAAGTTTTATCATTTCACCTCAGTTATGACCTTCATTAGCAGATTTAGTTACATTATTACATATGATTCCTATATATGTGTACATCTTCCATATGTATCAGTTGTGTCAACACCCTGTTAAGAGGTGGTTTTAGTTATGAGACATGATCAATTTTAGAATTTTAGTTTCAAGATAGTAAGTACATTATTTTCTTTCAAATATCAGCCTTAATTTGAGGAAGAATGATCCCAAAGGAGTGATAATGTAACCCCCAGATTATCAACCTGGAATTTAAACCATCGTTACTATATGTATAGACCCATACCTAATGATTTATATGTCAAAATAAGTGTGTTGATCAATTCTATATAGTTTGAAAATCTTCGGATATGAATTGTGTTCATAAAAATCTCCTAACTCAAAGATTAGATGAGATTTTTTCTATCGAATCAGTTTTGGTGGATGTTTTAATTTGAATCAACTTCCAATAACCATTACTTATATAATATAATGCGTTTCGTGGACTAATTTTTATAAAATTAAATATCTTCCAGTCTTATTTCCAACACATCTAACTTTATCTAAATCTTATATCGGAGTAGAAAGTTATACTCGGTTTACTTGGGAGTGTCTGTCTGTCAACAAGGTGATGACTAAGTTTACGAGTCATTAACTAAGTGATGAGCCGTCAACTGAACTCATCAACTTTAACTAGTAAATAGAATAATACAGCTAGATATTGATAACTAGGGTGACCAGATGTCCCCAAACAGATGACCCATCAACCCAAGTCATTAACTGAAGAATTCCTGTGGGTTTTTTTGGGTATTTTGGACTTTTCCTCTCCTAAAATCTACCCCAAGACATAAGCAACCTAATAAATGTTACGTGCTCATCATTTATAAATTTTTCAAAGCTGATTCGCCTCACCACTGTCAAGAAATAAGGTTTAGGCTTCTTTTTAATGTTCAACATCCAGGGATAAAAATTCATGTTCTCCTTCAAGAATTCAAGAAATCAAAAAATTCAAGTATGCGGGGTTTGAACAAGGATTACCTTTCATCCTTGTGACAAGAGGCTTTTATTTTTGTAATTTAATTTATGAGATTTCAATTAGGCTTGTTACCCAATTTCTATATTTTTGGAATCATGATTTTATCATGTGATTTAAAGTTTAGTTAGTACATGAATTTTCCTTTACTCGTGTTTTCACTTTTCTGAATGCTACTATGAGATGAATTTTAGAATTTTACAAGAATTTCTTTTTTATGGTGGTCTATATGATATTCAACTTGATTTAGTCACTTTATAAACATGAGCATATGAATTTATCCTGACTCTCCCATTTTGCAATAAGTTCAGATTTACTATTTATGATTACCATAATATGATTGAATTTTTTGATCTTATGATGTTAGACATGACATTAGCACAGTTATTCAATAGTATGACTCCTTATCTGAAGCATGATTGGTTTTCAAACTTATAAATCTATATTATTATTTTAATCTGAATTTCATCAATATGAGCATACAATATATATATATATATTTTAGGAGTATTATTCAGCACTGAGAGGGAACTGTGGGTTCAACGCATCATATTTCCTCAAAACTCTGTGCCACTGTAGGTGTAGGGGCCTCGTTAGACTGTGTTCCCCTTTTCCAGTATGGGTTTAGTTTAACAATTACTCATGTTTAGTTCAGGTTCTATTCTGATGGTAAGGGTCGAACAACCCTCCTCAACGTGAGTCAAACCTTGTACTACAAGTTAGGTCACATGGTTTATACCAGTTATGAAAATCTCACACAAAAAATATAGTCTTAATAAATTAACAGTAGTAACTCACACATCTTATCAGATAATGTTATTTTTCATCTATTATGATATCTCAACTTTTAGTTTATTTCAGTCTCTTGGTATGTCTATTTATACTTAGAATGCATGTTTTTTAAGATTATGCACTGATTCAGTTTTACTTATTGCTTCCAAAGATGCATAATCACTATATTCCATATGTACTGACCATATATACATTTGTGTTTCTACATTGTTTCATAATATAGGTACCAGATGTAGCCCACACATTATAATCAAACAGTTCACAGCTTTCAGCCAATAGGTGATGAGTTCTTTTAATTCGATGACTTGAGTCAATTATAGTTCAAGTATTGTATTTTTTTTAATACTTCATATTAATTAGGGATAGTTTGGGGTCATGTTTCGTCTACTTATATTAAGTATTAGTAGAGGCTTCAAAGAGAGTCAGTTAGAGTTGATGTATTTAATTTCAATTTTACCTGCCAATCTCTTCCACTTATTACTTTCAGCTTTATGCAATTTATTCAAATTCTCATGAGTTATGCCAGTATCTTGGGTTAGCATAGGAACACTTGTGGTTCTAGTCAACTTGTGACATCCAGGGGGTAGTCTCTGGACATTAAAACCCTTGACAACCTGAACTCATATTTTTAAAACATCACGTACAACAGCTTTTCCTTAAGAATTTCAAAGATAATGTAATGATGTATTTCATGTTCTTCCTTGCTCTTGGCAGAACTAAAAATATAATCAATAAACACTATAAAAAAAGAATACAAAATTTCTTGAGTATATGGTTCATTAAGCTTATAAAGGATGTCGGCGCATTGGTAAACCCAAATGATATCAAGCAGAACTCATATGCCGATACCAAATTTTGAAATTTTTCATTGGTATATCCTTAGACTAAAATTTTAGTTAACGATAATCTGATCTAAAGTTAATCTTAGAGAATATAAAGCAACCTAGAATTGGTCAATTATTCATCTTTGTGGTGTAAGGGATAGCTATGCAAGATAGTCACCTTGTTCAATTATTTATAATCAATGCAAATCTATGATACAATCAATCATTTTATCAAATAGCAATGGAGCACCCCAGGGAAAATCTCTCGGACAAATAAATATTTCTCAAGAAGCTCCTATGACTGAGCTTTGTATTCCCTCAACTCCGTTGAAGCCATGAACTTGAGAGAAATAAAAATTGGGTTAGTATAAATTCTATGACTATAAAGAAGCCATGATCCCAGTTTAGGGGCATACCATACAAATCTGATGAAAAAACCTCTTGAAATTTTGAAACCACTACAACTGACTCAATAAAAGGAGACCCCACACATACATCCTAACGATGATCTAGGAATGTTGAACGTCTCTTTCTCACTAGATTTTGAGAAAAAATAAAATATTTGACATTATAAAATTTAGCCTTATACATACCGTCTTACGCTATTTAATCTATCATGTTATATCTAGATTCATTGTATTAGAATTCCAATTCAAGACAACACGATATTGAGTTGAGCAGATCATACCTAGAATAATATAAATAAACAACATATCTAAAGTTATAAAATCTACCTAGTATAAGAACTTATAAATAACACAGAGGAGGAACAACAAATATGGGTCACCACCAGAGACTCTCAAATAAGAGTAGACATATTCATAGGAGACTCAAGTACATGACAATCAAAGTTTAGACCAAAAAAAACATGATAGATACATATGAAAAAGTAGACCTAGGTTTATTTAAATTAGAATCCATCTTGCTACAAAAAAAGAATATTACTTACAATAACTAGATAATACGCCACGATATCGGTAATGCCTAGAAAGTCATATTAATAAGCTCGACCACTAATCTGGGCTAACTCTTTCATTAGATATGGAACACCTCTACCTACATCATTATTTTTTGAACCACTGCAAATTCCTTGTTGATTACTCCATCAATCATGTGAATGACCCCTACTATTTCAATTTTACCTTTTCCTACTATAACTATAGCTCTATCTATCTTATGTGTGACAACCTGACTATCTCAAAGGGAACTCCATATTTAAGTAACTAAGAAAACCCTAAATAACAACCTCGCTCAATAAAAGGTTTACTGGTAGAAGAATAAGAATCCCCTGGCCTCTCAAAATAGAAACTTAGAAGATATCCTTGATGGACCAACAATAGAAGATACAAATGTCGACTAAATGGGTCAGGCTGGGTGGTCTTGCTAACTATGAACCCTAGAATAATAGACACAAAATTTATCCCCCTCCTAGGACTTCTTGGCTGATGCTTTAGCCCATCTAATAAACTTGACTCCCTCAAGCCATTTCGCATCACTAGAAACCTAAATAAAGCTCTTTCCTATAGAAGTCTTGTAAAATTTACTAATCGAAGGATCATTATTCAAACCCTAAAGATATAACCAGATCCTGTCTTCCTTATTAGCCAAGAACTGGTTGCATGGTGAGACAAGACATGCAATTTAGCCTCATAGACAACTACTAACATACTATTTTAAGAAAGATCTAGAAACTCATTATTATAGTAACTAAGGTGCCACTAGGTCTGGCACCAAAAACAGAAAAACCAAAGATTATGGGAGTGGCTCTTATACTAGCCAACGCAATCAAAAAAGTCAAAAATTTCTGAATAAACTTAGATGGTATTTGAAGAAGGGCTTCACCTATAGTTGGTGTCGCCGTCTCCTTTTTCAAACCATCCACATCCACTGCTTCAACCATCTCATGATGATCTTTGAGTGCGGAGGTGGTATTAAACTTTAACAGGCCTGGTCAAGATTTTCTTGACAACCACCCCTAGCTGCTGTTTCTCTCTCTCTTCCCATTTCCCTACCTCTTCCTCATCTTTTCCCCCTAATAGTCAGCTTTGTAAAAGGAGTTACTAGTGCAGGAGCTATTGCATATGCTCGATTTTACCCAGTGTTTACAATTTGTAAAGAAGAGTACAAAGAGTTTGATACCAATTTAGATTGCTAGTTACCAATTAGAATAAATTATAGCACAAAAGGCAAAATAAATGGCAATTTTATCGTCATATTGCCTACCCATGAAAATTACTATCCGTCTTCCTACTTTTCCTCAAGACTTTACTAGACCCATTTTGGTGCAATAAGAGCAGCGAATGCATTCTCACATCGCGAGTGGCACCCTAAATAACTCTTTAATGGGAGAACAAACTAACCACAACATTAATCATACTTATCCAAAATTAAAACACTAATGCAATTTCATATTCCCAAAATATATCCACGTCAAAATAAAAAATAGTATGGTAAATTAATTTGAAAAATATTATAGTTAGATAAATAATTAAACTCGATAGTGGTTTCTACAAAACTAATAAAGAATGTAAAAAATGTGGTGCAACCTCAAAAGCTAAGCATGTTCACTAGGCCAAATAAAGGACAAGAAACATCTTCATAAGAATCCATGGTAGCATAAAAGATGCAAGTTAAAATTGAATTGTTAATAAATCACTGGAATCACACCGAGGTCTTGTAGTATCCATGAGAAGATGCTTTTCACTTAATGAAAGTAAGAGAAAGTGTAGTATACACATATAAGAAAATAATAGTGTATTGGTCGGATCATTTGGAAAACCCAATATGAGATATGTGAATACCTAACTATAATTAGATAAAAGAATCTAATATATGTTCACTAATTAACTATCTCTATTCAATCCAAAACACTTAACTTTATTCAAGAGTTGTATTAATTAAGTAAAAGTGAGTTCGACGAGAGTACAAGTCAAGTTAGGTCAAATCCACCAACAAGATGCTACATCAAAAATACAGGACTCAACCATAAAAAATTTACAATAAGAATCAAAACATAACCAAGCTAATAATACAAGGCTCAAATAATAACCAAGTTAACAATATATGTCCCAAACACTAATTCAACCGTAATTCAATACATAAGTGCAAACAACAAGAATATTCCCTTTTTACACCATTTGACCAGACCTTTCAAAGATCTAATATGACCCAAGAACCATTGTTATACCACCTAATTTATTTAAGAAACCAGCTTTAATAATTACCAAATATATCTGGTCCACTTCAAGACCTAGTATAATAATTAAATATTTAAGTTGGTTCACTCGAGGAACCGAGATAAGAATAAAGAACATAATCCAAAGTTCAGAATAGAACCATCACACTAACTTTTACCATGTACATACTTGCTAAGGGTCTTTTGGGTTCTCCCACAAGTAATGGACCTCTAGGGGATGAGCTCTGTTCATGTACTTACACAAACATCAAGTTTCATCTAACCTCATTTAACCAAATCATATGATAATGTCAAGATACATATACATATGTTAAATAATCAATCTGTATTACAACATCATAGAATAACAATAACAACTAATAGTTTTTACAGCCAATAAGCTTTACATACAAGTTTATTGAATTTGATTAAACTTATAATATGTAATACCCTAAGTTTTTAGACTCATAAAATTCCAGAGCATTGGCAATACTGCCAGGACTAAGACTCTAGTGATGAGTTATGAACACTTATCAAAAGTCATTAGGTTAGACCCGTTGTCTCACAATTATTATTCCTTGAGGTTCTTTCTTTACCATGAGTCGACACACAAGTCATTAGGTCAGGTCATTAGTCATAATAAGTGACTCATGACCATAATAGTGAAGGGAAAGGATTTAGTCCCTTAGGTAATTAGTCTAGGTAATGATTCGTGTTTGTATATCCTGAGTCGTTAACTAACCTGTGATAGAAGGGTCTAATTTTTTTCCACATTTTCAGTAAGGGCTCTTTGGTTTTCTCCTACCTATACACTATTCCCCACAATATAAATCACCCTATTTTTCCCTTTTAACATCAGTTATCAAATAAAAACCTCAATTGTCTCTTCTTAAAACCCCAAAGCAAGAGGAAACTAGTGTTCATAAGGGATTCAATGTCCAAGCTTCAAACACCAAATTTCTTCAAATTTCTTTATATTTTAGGCATATCTCTCATCCCTGACTTGATTTTATAAGAAGGCATATGTTTAATCATTGTTCATGGGAATTAAATTATTGGGCTTAAATTTGGGTTGATAGCTTTTGCTTGTTTAATATTGGAATAGTTTTTCCATGCTTTGAACATAACATTCCTGTTTAATATTCACTTACTTACACAATAGGTGGCATTTCAGTCTCTCCAGTCGGATATGTTAGTTCTGTAGCACCTTTGTTTGAGGTCACTCATGTTGTCTAGTTTATGAGGTTGAATCCCCCAACCTTTACCAACTATATGATTGAGGAGGATCATCAAAGGTTTGTCGATAAGATAGAGAAAATTTTATTAGTGATGGATGCTATTGAATCTAAGAGAGTAGAGTTCGCTGTCTATCAATCAAAAGATATAGCTAATCAGTGGTATGAGGAGTAGGAACAAATAAGAGAGGATAATGCTAAGAGGGTTATGTGGGATTAGTTTTTATGTGCCTTCCTTGATCATTTTTTCTCCAGGAGTTGAAGAAAGTTGAGACAGATGAATTTTTTATTTTGAAGCATGGTAATATGAGTGTTAAAGAATATGCATTAAAATTTCTGTAGTTGCCTTGTTATGCTTCACAGTTGGTGTTTACCAAGAGATCCAAAATAAGGAAGTTTTCTTCTGGATATTCCTATGACATGGTAGTCAACTATAAGGCTGCAATATTGAACAATGATATGGACATCTCCATATTCGATTTTTATGCAGCATGTAGATGATTAAAAAAATGGCAGTTTAAGATGGGAGATAGGCAGACTTAGATGTTCAGGTATTCAGAGCAGGATTTTCATCGAGTTAACCTAGAGAATTATAATATAGAAACCTTTGAGCCCTCAAACCTATAGGTTGCACATATACCTATCTATGTCATGGAAAATTTTTCATACATATTTGAGATCCTTATATTCGAAGAAAACCCAATGAGTAAAAGTTTTTGGAACTAATTTTGAGGAACTCAAATTTATACCATGGCATAAGCACTATTGAGCTATAGAAATATGGAAACAACTATGCTTAAAACTTTGAAAATATGCCTGTCTTAAGTCTATTTTGTTAGATTTGATGTGTTTTTGGATTTTTTTTATAGGAAATTTGGTTTTCGATGCTAAATTTGAGAAAAAGACGAAAAGTGATGTTTTTGTCAACTTAAATGATCATTATTGGGTATGCGTGACCTGGTGACTGGTGAATTTACCACTTAATTACACTCTACATTCGTGCACATTACCATACTTTGAATGAATAAGTAGGACATAATGTGTGATTAAATACAAAAATATTCACATTTTGCAGGCACCAAGATGATAGGATGGAAAGATGTGGATTGGAGATAAAAAGGGAACAAAAGGAAGTAAAGAAGTGCAGCAGAACACCTAGAGTAAAACACAACCTCAGTTATTACGATAGCAATCCTCAGATGGTGGTCGCGGTCAATGAAGATGGTCGATATACCGCGATTGCGGTAAAACTTGTTTGATCACGGCCTAACAAAAAATCATCCTGAGGGAAAAGATGTTAATGAACACACTTGTTTCAAAATTTACTCAAAAGAAGAGTTACACCCTATCATTCCATCATACATTCTAGAGTCCTGAAATTTTAAAAACTTGGTCTAGTGCTAAGACTCCATCTTTTAAGAAGAAAATATTATGAAAATTTTTGGTGATGAATACATTATAGAAGCTTCCAAGTGAAGGATTAGCTAACTCCCCCTGAAGATTTCTGGATATTCAATGTTTTAAGTAACATTCTAGAACTCTCTTATAGATCTAATCAATTTAGGCTATTGGGTATATCTTGCTTATTATTTCTATGTGTAGCTAATTCTTCCTCTTGGGATTATGCTAGATTAGGGTGTAAATATATGTAGGATGTGATTTGTTTGTGCCTTTACTAGTTTATAATGATTGGTTCTACTATTTATTTAGTAAATTGGTTGGGATTTGTGGTTGAAATCACCAAACACAAAAATGGGTTTGATAGATGAAAATTCCAAGCTCTTAAAATATCAAACCATCCTTGAAAGAGGTGTTTAGATGAACTTTAGGAACCCTTATCATCCATGAAAGGGGGATATGGGAACCAAAAAAATAGTAGACAATTATTGGGTTTATTTTGCTAATTTTCACTATCTAAGACATAAGAGTGATTATGAAGTTGACTATACCTAGGGCACCATCCTAGAAATAGGGATGTGTAATTTACGTATTAGTTGGTTTTGATTGAAGCACTAGTTAGGTACTAAAAAGGGTGAATGAGTGGCACCTTTAAAGTTTTGTGGACGACAAACTAGCCTCAAGAATTTCCAAGCTACCTTACCACATCAAGAACAGTTAGAATTTGCATCAAGTCATCATATGCCTATGCATAATTTATCCCTAGGAAAGAATAATCCCATGACGCTTGCCTAAATGATTAAACTCTAATTTTTTGTAACCTAAATTTATGCTACAAAATCCCAAAAAGAGATACTAGTTGAGATACCATTAATGTAATGCCCCAAATTTGGTATCCAAAATGCTACACGATGCTTATGACCCCGAAGGACAATAAGCTAACCCATAATTGAAATTTATGCCTGAATACTGCATAATATACTATATAAATATAGAAGTAGTAGGTTGGAACATTCCATAAGGTTCAAAACTAATAAACATCTAATAAAACCATATCTGAATAATGTGCTACGACAATACTAAAACTGAAACAATGTTTTAAAACATCTAGTCTAAAAACACTGTAGTCTGAAAACCTCTAAACTGTTTGAATGAGGGGTTAATGAGGCATGTCCCCAACTAACTATGGACTACTGAAATAATAAAGTAATAAAATAATTAGTCTATCCTTAAATGATAAGTACTCACTCTAGGCTTGCTACCGAACATCCGATCTACTAAGGATTCTCTAGAGCTCGTGCTTCTTAGCTTATGGTATAAAACACCATAGCTCAAATGCATCAATATGATTGAATGTATGGAATGCAAATGAGGTAAGTTGAATGCAACGGGTTCAAATGCATGAACAATGCTAACTGACTTTATAACATAAATATGAGAATATAGGTATGAATAAGTGACTGTGACTGAATTCATAATGGTACTGATTACTCAGTCTGATTTCTGATAATATGAGTTACTGATATCTGATATAACTAATACTAATCGACAATATCTAACAGTCTAGTTTCTGATGTAACTAATTTAGTTTCATACTCTTTTGAGTTGACTATATCTGACAGTCCTAAAATTATGAAGAATTATTTATGTTCTACTACTGAGACTGAGTCTGGTAACTATTGAAAATAGTCATCTAACTGATATGCCCAAAATAAAGCAATATAGCTAGGTTGGGATCCAAACTGAAGCCCCAATTGGAAGGGTGTCAATATTGTGCCACTGGTAAAGACAAGCTGTGGGTGACCCTCATCTAACAGTGTCCCCAAAAGAGAATCGTGAGACCATTATCTATCAGTGTTTATCCACCTTATCAACCCTCATCTATCAGTGTTGATGTCTCAACTGTCAGTGTGTGTCCTCACCCTTGAGTTCACTTGGTGCTAAATCCTACTCTCATCTGAATAGACACTGAATTTGATTAACTAAACTGAACTGGACTGAGTTCTTTGAGTTCTATTGACTAACAGAATTCTACTGAGATTACTGAAGTACTGAGCTTTCTAAGACTACTGGGATTACTGAGTTTACTGTGTTTTCTTGAGTCACATGAGTGACTGAATTCTACTGAACATGGCTTGACTGAGTATATTGTAAAAGACATGACACTGGCTCTAGGCACACAACTAAATTTTTGGGTACAAGTACCCCCAAGACTCGATAGAAGGAAACTAACAAGCCATGACATTCTTGAATACATGACCAACATCAACAATCCATAATACAATAAGGTGGGGATTTCGTGAAGTACGTGGTTATCTTAATCTTGTACATGGTAGGAATGCATATATTCAATGCAATAATTTCATACTCTAACATCATGAGCATTCCAACAAATATCTATGTTGCACATCAATAGCATGATAGTCATTTGAACGTGAGGGTAGAACATGAATCCTTCACTTAAGTCATAATTGAGTCATATTACATAATTTCTAATCTCTTAGGCATTATGTTAAAATCTTAGGGTACATGACTTTGGGAATGGTATAATCGTCAAAATAAAATATCATAAACTAATAAAATTTATTATTTTCAACTCACATACTAACATATTTTAATAAAAACACATAAAAATTAAAACTTGGGAATCATATAATAACAACAAACACTTGTACATAATCAACATATAGCATAAATATCATAATTCATTGTATAAAACATGATTCTTAGGATTCATGGATGAAAGGAATCCATGAATGAACACTATACTTACCTATGAAAGGAAACCTTGAAAGTTCTTGGACTTCTTGGATGGATTTCTTGAGATTGACCTTGATTTTCAAGGGTTAGGGTTTTGTTTCTTGGGAGAGAATGCTCTTGTTTTTTTAGAAAAGTGGGTAAAATAATAGTTTTTAAAATGTTTTAGGGATTAAATCCTGCACCTGGACATGTTAAAACCTTAGGAAAAGACAAATTTATCACTGGGGGAATATTTAATTTTCGTCAAAATTATTCGATTTGGCAAGCTGGCACGATGTAGTGCTATCGCACCATATCTCTGGAATTTGATAATTGGGAAATTGGGAGATGGTTCGATGCGGAGATATCACATTTCCTCTTTTTTTGTGACCTGAAAGTTTGTCACGATGTGGAGACATCATAGAGATTCACTGGAAAAAAAACAATTAGGATTTAGGATCTCTCCACGATGTGGTATTGTAACACCCCAGATCTGGTATCCTAAAGGACCACAAGCTAACCCATGATTGATATCTGTACCTGTATACTGCATAATATACTTTTTAATTACGGAAAGATTAACTCAAAGGCCATAAGGTTCAAGACTGTAACATAACTGATAATGATATAACATCTAAATGGGGTATGAAATACCCAAAACAAAACTGAAATAACATCATAGTCTGGAAAGCCTCTAACTGACTGAACTATTTGAATGAGGAGTTGATGGGATATGTCCCCAACTAGCTCCAAATAATTAATTAGTTAATGAGATAATATATAAATGATCATATCCTTGATAGATTAGGACTCACTGCTAGCTCTGATTGCTAAGACTGGAATGCTATTGATGCTTTGGAGCTTGTTCTTCTGAACCTATGATATAAGACATCATTGCGTAAATGTATTAGTACTTTGAATGTACTGGTATGCATGAAAGGTAGGCTGAATGTATGGGGTTTATATGCATGAGCAATACTAGCTAACTGACTAATATGAATGTGATAATACATGTATGAATGCATAGTAATTATATCCGAGATCATGATAACATAAATTTACTAATTACTAACATGACTGATTACTGAATTCTGATGACTGATATAATTGATAACATAAGTGACTGTATCTGACAGTCTTGTATCTGATGGAATTAACTAATTTCCGTACTATATCTGAGTTGACTATATTTGACAGTCCTAAATTTAATAAAACTATCTGAGTTCTATTACTGAGACTGAATGACTGTATCTGATAGTCCTGATTCTATAAATGAAACTATGGGAAGTAGTTAGCTAACCGACATACCCCTAATATACCATTATGGCTGAGTTGGGGTCTAATCTGTAACCCCAATTGGAAGGGTGTCAATACCGCACCACTAGTAAGGATAAGCTATGAGTGACCCTCATCTGATAGTGTCCCCAAAAGAGAATGGTGGGGCCCTTATCTAACAGTGGTTATCCATCTCATCATCCCTCATCTGATAGTGTTGATGTCTCAAGATATGCTGGCTACATAGTTTTGGAATGAAAAGATGACTTCTAAGAATCACACCCTGATCTGACAGTGTGTGTTCCCATCCTAGGGTTCCCTCAGCGCTAATTTCTACTCCAATCTGAATAGGCACTGAACATGGACTACTAAACTAAACTAGACTAAATTACTGAGTTCCATTGACTGATGGAATAGTACGGAGATTACTATATTATTGAGGTTTCCTGAGTCACATGGCTGACTGAATTCTATGGATCATGGATTGACTGAGTATATCGTGAAAACATAACACTGGCTCTAGCCATAAATTTAAATTATCTGGTACAAGTACCCCCAGGACTCGATGGAAAGAAACTGGCAAAACATACTTTTTTCAATACATTACTCATATCACTATTCATAATTCAACTATTAATGTATTTCAACAAACATGTAACATACATAAACTTGTACATAAATGGGGATTTCATAATATCGTACTAGTATGACATTTTCCCTTTACATAGGCATTTAATCAAACATATGGGGAGCATGCTTTGGTTATGCAATCATCAACATATGTAATAATCAAGGATACATCAATCAACTTATAATTTGAAGGGTTTATCATGAACACCGCGTAATTCATCACATCATAGGCTCAATTCTTGTGATTAAAAGTATATAACATGGAATGAAACCAAACAACAACATGAACATCACTTTTCAATTCAATTTCAATCATAAACATTCATAAATATACAAATCTTGGATTTTTATCTGAGATTCTTGAGTTGCACGGGTGAAAGAGACTCATGAATCAATGCATGACATACCTTAGTTCTTTATTTAGCAAATATTGACGGGGAGACTTTCTTGAAGTTGAATCCCCAATTGAAACCCTAGCTTGTTCTTGAGAGAAAATTGAGAGAAACTAGTATATTTTCGGTTTAAAATAGCTGAATCACATTTTAAAAGGCTTAAATAAGGGTGAGAAATTGACCCTTTTAACCCTAGACTCATCTTTTAATTTCAATGAAATTTTCCCGAATTGGACCCTTGGCGCGACGCGGCACTATCGCATCATCTCACTGAAATTTGACAACTGGAAAATTAGGGGATGTCGTGATACAGAGCCATCACGTTGCTACTATATTTGTGACCTGGACATTTGGACCGACACGCCACTATCGCGGACCCCTACTGGAATTTGACAATTGCCATTTTCTCCTATGGCATGGCGCGCCACTGACTAATATGGCACTGTTTTACGATGGAAACTTTAAATAGCCATAACTTCTTACCCGATTATCGAATTTAGGTAAATTTTATATTGATGGAAAGCTTATTGAATTTCCCACATGAAAAAAAGTGAATATCATGAAAATTCATTATTGAATAAACATTATTCAATTTAGAAGTTAACACTTGACATTCTTAGGACAAAAATTTTAGTTAGAAACTTTGGTGTATTACAGGTGTGTAATCGCAGAGCATTACTAGAAATTGGCAAATGTCATTTTGGCTTATGATGCGATGCGCCACTGGCTGAAATGATGGTGTTTTATGATTGAAACATTAAATTGTCATATCTTTTTACCCGATTATAGGATTTAGAAAAATTTGGTATCGATGAAAAACTTATTCAATTTCCCACACAAAAAGAAGTTTGGATTTAATTTCAAGGACCTTTTTAGTTTATGATGAGAATAAAATTTGGAGATAACTTAAAAAAGAATAAGAGCATTTGAATTTATAATTTGAAAGATGACTGTTTGACATTTAAGTGATACCCTTTTTTAATAGATGCATTTGATGACAATAGTATGACCCTTCACAGTCGAACTAAATTCACAACTTTTGTTCATATAGGGTTTGACATGTGCTTTTTCAAATAGAAATTTTATAAAAAAATTCAAGGCATATTATTTTGGTTCCCACCGGATAGACAAGACCGGGTGTTTCCTTTTTTGAGTTAATTTTTAATTTGTGGTTGCTGAAACTTTTTCCTTCTAAAGTTATCCCCTTGGGTGTATACCTTCAAATGTATGATACTAAGTTAGAATATTCATGTAACTATTTTATCATAAATACATGTCTCCTTGACATAGCCCCATTTTGAGAGGAGACACTAATTCATAAGATAGGTTATG
This sequence comes from Capsicum annuum, assembly GCF_002878395.1. Classification (NCBI taxonomy): domain Eukaryota; kingdom Viridiplantae; phylum Streptophyta; class Magnoliopsida; order Solanales; family Solanaceae; genus Capsicum; species Capsicum annuum. The sequence goes on from NC_061114.1 coordinate 147,731,420, forward strand.
TTGTCTTGATCAATTCATGCTTTAGCCTTTGTACACCCCATTTGTCTTTAACCTATCACCATAATTTGTCAGAGACCAAGTCCCTTGAAATCAACTATTCAAAATATGACACCTACACTTGGAGTATCTTGAAAGATAATTTTTATGTATATATTTCACACTTAAGATTTGAACATTACTTTTTAATGAGTATTCTTGAAAGTAGTACCCTTTCTCAAACCTGGAATCATGATCACTTGTTTTATTTGGATGTCTACTTGAGTTTGAGTTCCCAGTAAGCATAAAAGGTTGTGATCAAATTTTTCTTAGCCCACCTAGGTAGATATAGCTTCCTTTTCACAATTTTCCAGTGGCTTGAACCCCTTATGGTGTGATTTTCCTTGTTGAACCTCTCTAAAACAATCTATTTTATCTTTAAGCAATCTATGACAACTTTACTTAGTGTCCCCATCCTTCCTATAATGAGTCTACATAGGACTAATAACCTTGTTTGTACCCTTATTTACAATTTTTCCTTAACAATAAGCATATTTGAACACTCCTTGATAGCTCACTCCTATACCATTATATACACGTTGACTTGTCAAGTTAGAAAGAATTAGTGAGGAAGTAGTACATTTAAGAGACTTATTCAACTCTTGTTTCAAGTGGACAACGTCCTTCTCTAACTCTTCATTCCTATGAAGTGCAGACATAAGGTGTTTTAGGGCATCCCTAAACCTTTCTTCAAGATTAATTTGAATCCATGACACTTCCTTCCTTGCTTTTTCAGCTACCTCATTTACCTTGTTCAGAATCTTAACAAACTCAAATTTTTAGGTTTTATGTTTGTTAAAAACTCTTCAATTTTAGAAGTTTGGAAAGTTAAAGCAATGAAATCATGCGATTGATTCTCTACTTTAACTTCTAATTCATTTTTATCGGTAGTTAGTTTACATACATAGTCTATCAATACACGGGTAAGCCACTTTATCCCTTTAACAGAGTAATTATCAAGATTATCCTTGATATAAAAATGAGTTACCTCCTGTTCTTTTCATCTTCTCAGATTACCATGAATTCAAATGCAAAATCATAGATAACTAGATTGTCTTCCACTACTAGTATAGAATCATCTCTAGATTTCTCATCTTCATCAGGTTTACTAAAGGAATCTCCTAATGTTGTCAGAGCTTTCCTTAATACATAATCAGCTGCAGTTTTCCTTTTTGAATTTTTAGGGAACTGATCGTTCATTTTCGTTTGGTAGTTTATTATGAATTCTTCATAACTACCATATTTGTGATAGCTTCAATCTTACCCTTTCTTTTTTAAGCAAACCATCACTTCTTATAGCTTTAAAAATTCTTATAGCCAATAGTGGAACATTTTTGTCTTCTTCACCTGGGTTAGACCCGAATGACTTCAATATCTGGAATGTCTCCTTTTTTGCATATTTTATTTCTACCCCTAGTATAATTATAGCTACCATGATGACAAGAAAATCTATCTATTAACCTTTTATAGTGAACCCCTTTGATACCAATTGTTGGAACCATTGGGAGCTGTACCACAGAGTGAAAAACATTGTCCCTCAAAGTAAATGAGAAGCAATAAAACCGTAAAGCAGCTATAAGATGCTAGAAAACACAGGTAGTGAAGGAAAGTAAAAACTCAAGACATTAACCTGGAAAACGAGGAAGGACAAAAACCCAGCTTACCCTCATAAACACCTTAAGAAATCCACGATAATCAACCTCCTAATTGTTGTCCAAATTTTAGCCTACCTCTAGGCTTAATTTGCTTATAGGAACTCTACTACAAACTCATCTTGGTAACTCTACCAAGGACCATCTCCACTGATTAACTCTAATCATTATCAAGACTTAGTAAACTCTACCTCTATACTTTCTCAACAAAATAAAAGCACTACTCTTATAACATGAGTAGTTCAGTCATAATTCACCACTTAAGAACACTCAATCACTTTTTAAACACACTACAGTGGAAAGATCATGAACAATTCTGAAGTAGTCTTAAAATAGAGTTTTTGTTGCCTTTCTTTACTTTTTAGATTTTTAAAAAAATCTTATTTAACATTGAGATATGTCTTTTCTTTTATTTCATAGTGATGATTAGGGTTGAAAGCTCATTGGACCAGCTATCCTAATCAGTAAAAAATAACACCTACAAGTTTGTTACGTAAGAGGACAAAATTGTACAAACAACGTACACTAATAGCATTGAACCTTGAACATCCATTGACCTGTTCCATTGAATTTAGGTTCTCATTATCAAAACAACATATCGTATTTCATTTTCATGTGTTCTAGTTTAATCTATAGTGTTAGTGTCTTGAAAACTTAAACTCCAGCTTACACATATTTTAGATCATGCTTCCCCAATGATCTAATATTAATAGAAAATCTACTAGAACCTTTGTTCATTTTGAGGAAAATATGGATGGAAATCGCCATATTTATAGAGTTAAGACCCAATCTAAGGTCCTTTGTCCTAATTATAATGCCCCACGTAGAGTTCTGTCTTTCACTACTAGTCCTTCTCAGGCTTCTCGGGCTATTCGTACTCATACCCAAACACCTTAAGAATATCTCTCTAATGAACAGTTCCATTAGTCTATTTACCTACTTACTTAATAGGTGGAATATCATTGTCGTTTTGTTGCTCTTTTATCATAGGTCACTCTTGTTGGCCAGCTCATGAGTTTGCATCCCTCAACATTAACTGTCTTTATGATTGAGGGGGATCCTTAAGGGTTTGAGGATGAGATAGATAAGGTGTTTTAGTTGATGCATGCCACTAATTCTAAGGGTGTGGAGTTCATTGCACGTCAATTGAAAGACCTAGATTATTAGTGGAATGAAGAGTATGAATAGTTGAGAGGTGATGATGCTTAGCCTATGGTGTGGGATTAGTTTTTATGAGCCTCTTTAATTATTTCTTTCCTAGAAATTGAGAGAAGCTACGGTAGAGAAATTTATAAATATGAAGCAAGGTAACAGGAGTGTGAAAGAATATTCATTAAAATTTATGTAGTTGTCTTATTATGCTCCAAAGTTGGTGTCTACCATGATATCAAATATAAGGAAGTTCTCCTAGTTTATCCAGTGGCTTATTATTAAAGTGTAGTGATTTGATCCATTTTTGCTCGAGTAAATACCTTTCATAGGATTTATGTCATTATGATATCTTATCCTTGTCTTGCATTGTAGATCCATTCCTTTTACAAATGCCCTCATACGTTATGCATATTCAAGTTCATTCTTAGATCCTAAAAGAGAAGTAATAACTTCACTCTTTGATTCAAGTCATCTCCATAAGTTCATTAGTTCAAGCCTTATGTTAAGTAACATAGGATAAGTATACACCTATGTTTTAGGGCATGCTTTCTTACTAAAATTCATGGTACACTCTTCATGACTAGTGAAATTTGCATTATTTCATGTATGTACTCACTTTAGATCTCTTTAATTAATCATTTTATACTTTATTCCCCATTCCTTGGTTAAGTGTCAAAGTTATGTATAGTATTCTTTCATACTTCAAGTCTATTCTATCCCTTCCATGATCATCTTCTTCTGTTAAGGTAGTAGTGATGAAAATTGATAAAAACTGGTTTGGATGGGAGAGAGTAGGTGTTCCTTTGTAGGTAAAATTTGTTGAAGGCTTGTTTTATCTAAGGTTAATATGTTAAGAAAGATTAAGGTAAAGCTTTGATCTATGTCATAGTTACTTGGGAATTCAAGTTATGTCTTCTTAAGAATAGTGAATAACAGTTGTTATTGATTGAGGTATTAGAGAATATGGGACAATTACTAGGTCTGTTCATATCCTAGGAGTTCATATATGCTTATACAATTGGATTGAATGTCATGTTAGTATATAAGTAGATAATTCTTTGTGTGCTAGTGAAATCCAAGTAAGAGGTCAAAGTTAGTTGTTAAAGTGGTGAGAAATGTTATTCTCGATAGGAGTGCTCAGAAAATACATAGGATATTGAATCTATGGTTTAGGCTAGTATTATGGTGTTATGTGTAGGGCCTTCTGATTTTGAGTTAGGCTTGGAATTGGTGATAGTCTGTAGTTATTTCATACTTTGGTTGGTGTATTCACAATTACCCATATGAGTATTATAAGTTGTAAGAAATGAATTGTAACATTTAAGAGGATAATTATAGTTGAAGGAGTATTTTAGAAGTGTGGCTAAGATTGAGAGTTAGCAGTTCCATCACATAAAGCATAGCAGTCCAATTCTAGCTTCTATTTTGTATGCCTATATCCTATGTTATAGAGTTGTAGCCAAGTTTGGATTCCTTATTCAAATCCCATGCTCAGATCATTTCGAAAATTCTTTCCCTCGATTATCATTAAATGATATAATAAGAAATGTTTGAGGAAAAGTCATATTCCATTCATAGTAAATCTTTGAGATTCTATTACATTAGCTATCACTTCATAGTTGTATATTTATTATCATATCTTCAATGTTTTAGTTGAATTATAAACTGTCAACTGGAATCATCTCCTTATAGTCAATCAATTCATCTCAGAATCATTGTTATAATCGAAGTTTTATCATTGCAGCTCAGTTATGACCTTCATTAGCAGATTTTGTCAACATTATTACATATGATTCCTATATATGTGTATATGTTCCATATGATCAGTTGTGTCAGCACCCTGTTAAGAGGTGCTTTTAGTTACGAGACATGATCAAGTTTAGAAATTTAGTTTCAAGATAGTAAGTACATTATTTTCTTTCAAATATGAACGTTAATTTGAGGACGAATGATCCCAAATGAGTGATAATGTAACCTCCAAATTATCGAGCTAGAATTTGAACCGTTCATACTATATGTTTAGACCCATACCAAATTATTTCCATCTCAAAATATGTGTACTAATCAATTTTATATAGTTGGAACATCTTTGGATATGAATTGTGATCATAAAAATCTCCTAACCCAAAAATTAGTTGAGAACTTTTCTATCGATAAAGTTTTAGTGAATGTTTTAACTTGGATAAACTTCCAACAACCATTACTTTATAATATAATGAGTTAGGTGGACTAATTTGTATAAAATTAAATATCTTCCAGTCTTCTTTCCAACATATCAAACTTTATCTAAATCTGATATCGGAGTAGAAAGTTATACTCATTTTACTTCAACCCTAACTAGTAAATGGATTGATCCAGCTAGATATTGATAACTAGGGTGACCAAATGTAACTAAATAGACGACCCATCAACCCAAGTCATTAACTGAAGAATTCCTGTGATATTTTTCTTATGGTTATTTTGGCCTTTTCCTCGACTCAAATCTACCCCAAGACATAAACAACCCTATAAATGTTACGTACTTATCATTTATAATTTTTTCAGCGCTCATTCGCTTCACCACTCTCTAGAAAAAATGTTTAGGTTTCTTTTTAAAGTTCAACATCCAGGGATCAAAATTCATGTTTTCCATCAAGAATTTAAGAAAACAAAAAATTCAAGTATGTGTGGTTTGAAAAAATATAAACTTTCATCCTTGTGACAAGAAGCTTTTATTTTTGTAATTTAATTTATGCGATTTCAATTAGGCTTCTGACCTAATTTCTATATTTTTGGAATTATGACTTTATCATCTGATTTAAAGTTGAGTTAGAACATGAATTTACCTTTACTCATGTTTTCACTTTTACGAATGCTATTATGAGATGATTTTTAGAATTTTATAATAATTTCTTTTATATGATGGTCTATATGACATTCAACTTGATTTAGTCACTTTAAAAACATGAGCATGTGAATTTATCATAATTCTACTATTGTGTAAGAAGTTTAGATTTATAGTTATTCATTAGTACGACTCATTATTTGAAGCATGATTGGTTTTCAAACTTATAAACCCATATTCTTATTAGAATATGAATTTCATCAACATGACCATACAATATATATATTTTAGGAGTAGTAATTAGCACCGAGAGGGAACTGTGGGTTGAACACATCTTATTTCCTAGAAATAATGTGCCATGGTGGTTTAGGGAACTCGTTAGAATATGTTCCCCTTGCCCAATATGGGTTTAGTTTAACGATTACTCAAGTTCAGTTCAGCTTCTATTCGTATGGCAAGGGTGGAACAACCCTCCTCAACATGGGTCAGACCTTTTACTACAAGTTAGCTTACATGGTTTATGCTAATTATGAAAATCTCACACAAAAATATAGTCTTAATAAGCTAACTATTGTAACTCACCCATCTTATCAGATTAAGTTGTTTTTTATGTATTGTCACATCTCAACTTTCAGTTTATTTCATTCTCTTAGTAAATCTATTTATACTTAGCATGCATATTTTTTAACATTATGCACAGATTTGGTTTTACTTATTTATTCAACACCTACATAACCATTATATTCTATATTTTCTAACCATATATACATTTTTGTTGCTACATTGTTTCATAATATCGGTACCAAATGTAGCCCATACATCATAATTAAACAGTTTGCAGCTTTCGGCCAGTAGGTGATGGGTTCTTTTAATTCGTTGACTCTTGTCAGTCATAGTTCAAGTATTGTATTTTTTTAATTAAGTCATATTAATTAGGGATGGGTGGGGTCATGTTTCATCTACCTATAGTAAGTACTAGAAGAGGCTTTAAAGAGAGTTAGTTAGAGTTGATGTATCTAATTTCAGTTTTACCTGCCAATCTCTTCCCTTATTACGTTGAGCTTTATCTAATTTATTTAATTGTTCTTGAGTTATGCTAGTATCATAGGTTAACATAGGATCACTTGTTGTTATAATCACCTTGTGACATCCAAGGGGTGGTCTCTGGACGTTACAACCTTTGATAACCTGAACTCATATTTTTAACACATCACATACAATTGCTTTTCCTTAAAAAATTCAAAGATAATGTAATGATATACTTCATGTTCTTCGTTGCTCTTGGAAGAACCAAAACTATCATCAATAAACACTACAAAATAAGAATACAAAATTACTTGAGTATATGGTTCATTAAGGTCACAAAGGTTGTCGGCGCATTGGTAAACCCAAATGATATCACGCAGAACTCATATGCCTATGCCAACTTTTGAAAATTTTCATGGGTATATCCTCAAGCAAAAATTTTAGTTAATGATAATCTTATCTAAAGTGAATCTTAGAATATAAAGAAACCGACAATTGGTCAATAATTCATCTTTTTGGGGTACGGGATAGTTATGCATGATAGTAACCTTGTTCAACTATTTACAATCAATTCACAAATATGATACAATCAATCATTTTAACAAATAGAAATGGAACACCCTCAGGAAAATCTCTTGGACAAATAAATCTTTGTCAAGAAGCTCCTATGACTGAGCTTTGTATTCCGTCAACTCAGTTGAACGTCCCTTTCTCAATAGATATTGAGAAAAAATAAAAAATATGACATTCTAAAATTTAGCCTTATACGAACCCTCTTGCTTTAGTCTATCTATCAAGGTATATCTAGATTCATTGTATTAGCATTCCAATTCAAGGCAACACGATATTGAGCTGACCAGATCATACCCAAAATAATATAAATATAAAATATATCTAAAATTGTAAAGTCTACCTAGTCGAAGAACTAATAAATAACACAGAGGAGGAATGACAAACATAGGTCACCACCAGAGACTCTCAAACAAGAGTAGATATATTCATAGAAGACTCAAGTACATAAAAAATAAAGTTTAGACCCAAAGGAAACTTAATAGATACATATGAAAAGGTAGACCTAGATTCATTTAAATTAGAATCCATCTTGCTAAAAAAATAAGATTACTTACAATAACTACATTATAAGCAACGATATCGATAATGCCTAGAAAGTCATATTAATAAGCTAGACCACTAATCCGTCCTAACTCTATCATGGACATGGAACAACTCTACCTACATCATTATTTTGTGAACCACTGCAAATTTCTTTTTGATTACCCCATCCACCATGTGAATGACCCCTACTAATTTCGTTTTACCTATTTCTACTATGACTATAGCTCTATCTATCTTATGTGTGACAAACTGTCTATCTTAAAGGGAACTCCCTATTTAAGTTACCAACCAAAACTCTAAACAACAACCTCGCTCAAGGAAACATTGACTGGTAAAATAAAATAAATCCCCTGGCCTCTCAAAAATAGAAACTTAGAAGATGTCCTTGATGGACGCATAATAGAAGATAGAAATGTCGACTAAATGGGTTAGGCTAGGTGGTCTTGCTTACTTTGAACCCTAGAATAACAACAACCAATTTTATCCCCCTTCTAGGACTTCTTGGCTGATGTTTTAGCCCATCTAATATACTTGACTCCCTCAAGCTATTTCACATAACCAGACACCTAAATAAATCTCTTTCCCATAGAAGTCTTGTAAAATTCACTAATCTAAGGATCATTATACAAATCCAAAAGATATAACCAGATCCTCTCTTACCCAATGCCCAAGAACTGGTTGCATGGTGGGACAAGACATGCGATTTAGCCTCATAGACTACAACTAACATACTATTTTAAGCAAGATCTAGAAACTCATTATTATTGTAACTAAGGTGCCACTAGGTCTTGCACCTAAAACATAAAAAATAAGACTATTGGAGTGGCTCCTATACTAGCCAACCCAATAAAAAAAGCCAAAAATTTCTGAATAAACTTAGATGGCATTTGAAGAAGGGCTTCACCTATAGTTGGTGCCTCCATCTCCTATTCCAAACCATTCATATCCATTGCTTCAACCATCTCATGTTGATCATTGAATGCGGAGGTGTTATTAAACTTTAACGGCCCTGGTCAAGAGTTGCTTGAGAACCACTCTTAGCGGTTGTTTCACTCCCTCTTACACTTTCCCTACCCCTTCCTCATCTTTCCCCCCCTAATAGTTAGCTTTGAAAAAGGAGTTACTAGTGCAAGAGCTACTGCTTATGCTCGATTAGACCAAGTGTTCAAAAGTTGTGGAGAAAAGTACAAAGAGTTTGATATCAATTTAGATTGATAGTTACAATTAGAATAAATTTATACAACAAAAGGTTAAAGAAATAACAATTTCATCAAGTCATATTGCTACCAATGAAAATTACAGACAACCTCCATACTATTCCTCAATACTTTATTAGACCCATTTTGGTGCAATAAGAACAATTAACGCATACTCACATCTCAAGTGGCACCCTAAATAACTCTTTGATGGGAGAACAAACTAAACATAACATTAATCATACTTAGCCAAAAGTAAAACACTAATCCTATTTCATATTCAAAAAATATATCCACGTCAAAATAAAAAATAGCATAGTAAATTAATTTGAAAAATATTGTACTTATATAAATGGTTAAACTCGAAAAGAGTTTTTACTAAACTACTAAAGAATGTAAAAAAGGTGATGCAACCTCAAAACTAAGAATCTTTACTAGCCCAGAATAAAGGACAAGCAAACATCTTCATAAGAATCCATGGTAGCATAAAAGATCCAAGTAAACATTGAATTGTTAATAAATCACTAGAATAACACTAAGGTCTTGTAGTAGCCATGAGAAGATTCTCTTAACTTTAGGAAAGTAAGAGAAAGTATAGTATTAGCATATAAGAAAATAATTTGTATTTGTTGGATCATTTGGAAAACCCAATATGAGATACGTGAATACCTAACTATAAGTAGATAAAAGATTCAAATATATGTTAACTACTTAACAATCTCTATTCAATCCAAAAAACTTATCTTTATTCAAGAGCTATATTAATTAAGTAAAAATGAGTTAAATGAGAGTACAAGCCAAGACGAGTCAAATCTACCAACAAGACTCTACGTCAAAAATACAGGACTTAACCATAAAAAATTTACAATAAGACTCAAAACATAACCAACTTAATAATAAAAGGCTCAAATAATAACCTAGTTAAAAATACATGTCCCTAACCTAAATACAACCGCAATTCACAACATAACTACAAACAACAAGAATATGCCCTTTTTACACTATTTGCCCAGACCTTTCAAAGATCTATTATGACCCAAGAACCATTATTATACCACCTAATTTATTTAAGAAACCACATTTAATAATCACCAAATATGTCTGGTCCACTTCGAGACCTAGTATAATAATTAATTAATTAAGTTAGTTCACTCGAGGAATTGAGATAATAATAAAGCACATAATCCACAGTTCAAAATAGAACCATTACACTAACTTTTACCATGTACATACTTGCTAAGGGTCTTTTCGGTTCTCCCGCTAGTAATGATCTCTAGGGGATGAGTTCCGTTTATGTACTTACACAAATATCAAGTTTCATCGAACCTCATTTAACCAAATCACATGACAATGTCAAAATACTTATTCATATGTTAAATAAAAATATGTATTACAACAACATAGAATAATGATTAAAACCAATAGTTGTGACAACCAACAAGCTTTACATACAAGTTCATTGAATTTGATTAAACTTATAACATGAAATACCTTAGGTTTATAGACTCATAAGATCCCAGAGCACTGGAAACACTACTAGGACTAAGACTCTGGTGTAGAGTTATGAAAACTTATCACAAGTCATTAGGTGACACTCGCGGTCTAACCTTTATGATTGCATGGCATTCTTTCTTTACCATGAGTCGATATCATAAGTCATTTGGTCAGGTCATAAGTCGTAATGAGCAACTCTTGACCATAATAGTGAAGGGAAAGGATTTATTCCCTTAGGTAATTAATCTAGGTAATGACTTGTGGTCAGATGTCACGAGTCATTACCTAACCCGTGATGAGAGGGCCTAATTTTCTTCCATATTTTCACTAAGGGATCTTTGGTTTGTTCCTACCTATACACTATTCCCCATGACATAAAACACCCTATTTTTCCCTTTTAACATTAGTTATCAAATAAAAACCTCACTTGTCTTCTTTTAAAGCCCCGAAGCAAGAGAAAACTAGTGTTCATAAGGGATTTAATCGCCAAGCTTCAAACACCAAATTTCTTCAAATTCTTGTGTATTTTAGGCATGTATCCCATCCCTAACTTGATTTTATATGAAGGTATATGTTTAATCATTATTCATGGGAACTAAATTATTTGGCTTGAAAATTGGATTGATACCTTTTACTTGTATAATATTGGAATAGTTTTCCCATGCTTTCAACATAACATTTATGTTTAATATTCGCTTACTCACTCAATAGGTGGCATCTCAGTCTCTCTAGTCGAATATGGTGCACATTTTCTTGAGGTCACTCATGTTGTCTAGTTCATGAGGTTTAATCCCCCAACCTTTACCGACTCTATAATTAAGGAGGAGGACACTTAAAGGTTTGTCGATAAGATAGAGATGATTTTCTTGGTGATGAATGATATTGAATCTAAGGGAGTAGAGTTCCCTGCCTGTCAATTAAAAGATGTAGCTAATTAGTAGTATCAGGAGTATGAACAAATGAGAGGGGATGATGCTGATAGGGCTGTGTGGGATGAGTTTTTATGTTCCTTCCTAGATCATTTCTTTCTCCAGGAGTTGAAGAAAGTTGAGACAAATGAATTTTTTAATTTGAATCATGGTAATATGAGTGTTAAAAATATGCATTAAAATTTCTGCAGTTGTCTCGTTATGCTTTACATTTGGTGTTTACCAAGAGATAAAAAATAAGAAAGTTTTCTTCTGGATATTCCTATGACATGGTAGTGAAATTTAAGGCTGCAATGTTGAACAATGGTATCGACATCTCCAGACTTGCAATTTTTATACAGTACGTAGAGGATTTTAAAAGAAGCATTTTAAGATGGGAGATAGGCAGACTCATATGTTCAGGTATTCAGAGTAGGATTTTCATCGAGTCAACTTGGAGAAGCATAATATAGAAACCTTTAGGTTGCACACATACCTATGCATGTCACCTTATATTCAAAGAAACCCAATAAGTAAAAGTTTGTTGAACTAATTTTGAGGAACTCAAATTTACTCCATGGCATAGCCACTGATGTGACATAGAAATATGGAACCCACGATGCTTATAACTATAAGAATATGCATGTACTTAAGTCTATTTTGTTAGATTTGATGTGTATTTTATTGGAAATTTTGTTTTTGATGCTAAATTCGAGAAAAAAATGGAAAGTGATGTTTTTGTCAACTTACCTGATCATTATTGGGTATACGTAACCTGATGAGTAGAGAATCTACCATTCAATTACACTCTACATTCGTGCACATTTCCATGTATTGAATGAATAAGTGGGACATAATTTGTGATTAAATGCACAAATATTCAAGATGTGGATTGGAGATAAAAAAGGAACAAAAGGGAGTAAGAAGTGTAGCTGAAGACCTAGAGTAAAACACAACCTCAGTTATCATGATTGCAGTCCTCGGACGGTGGTTGAGGTCAATGATGATGGTCAATATACCGTGATTGCGGTAAAACTTCTGTGATCACGGCCTAGAAAAAAATTAGCTTAAGGGCACAAATGTAAATGCACAGAGTTGTTCCAAAATTTGCTCAAAAGAAGACTTACACCCTATCATTCCATCATACATTCTAGAGTCCTGAATTTTTAAAAACTTGGTCTAGTGCTAAGCCTCCATCTTTGGAGAAGAAAATATTGTATAAATTTTTTGTGATGAATACATTAAAGAAACTTCCATGTGATGGATTAGCTAACTCCCCCTGAAGATTTGTGGATATTCAAAGTTTTAAGTAACATTCAAGAAGTCTTATAGATCTAATCAATGGAGGTTATTGGGTATATCTTGTTCATTATTTCTATGTGTAGCTAATTCTTCCTCTTGGGATTATGCTACATTAGGGTGTAAATATGTGTTGGATGTGATTTGTTTGTGCCTTTACTAGTTAATGTTATTTGGTTCGACTATTGCTTGAGTAAATTGGTTGGGATTTGTGGGTGAAATCCCCAAATACCAAAATGGATTTGATGGATGAAAATCCCAAGCTCTTGAAAGCTCAAACAATCCTTGAAAGAGGGGTTTGAGTGAACTTTAGGAACCCTCCTCATCCTTGAATAAGGGATGTGGGAACCAAGGAAATAGTAGACAATTATTGGGTTTAGTTTCCTAATTTTCACTATTTTATACATAAGGGTGATTATGAAGTTGACTATACTTAGGGAACCATCCTAGAAATAGGGTGTATAATTTAGTTAATAGGTGGTTTTTATTGAAGCACTCATTAGGTACTAAAAAGGATCAATGAGTGATAACCTTGATGTTTTATTGATAAACTAGACTCAAGGATTTCCAACTTACCCTACCATTACACCAACCTTTAGAATTTGCATCACTTCATCATATGCCCATGCATAATTTATCCCTAGGAAAGCATAATCCCATGATTCTTGCCTAATTGATTAAACTTTAATTATTCGTAACCCTGAATTTATGTAACGCCCCAAATCTAGTAACCAAAATGCCACAAGGTTCTCATGACCCCAAAGGACCACAAGCTAATCCACGACTGATATATGTTCCTAAACACTGCATAATATAATATGTAAATACAGAAATAGTTGGCTGAAACATGCCATAAGGTTTAAAACTGGTAAACATATGATAAATCCATATCTGAATAATATGGTAAAATAATACCAAAACTAAAACAATGTCTGAAAATATCTAGTCTGAAAACACAATAGTCTGAAAACCTCTAAACTGCCTGAATGAGGAGATGATGGGACATGTCCCCTACTAATTTTGGACTATTGAAATAATAAAGTAATAAATTAACTAGGCTATTCTCAAATAATGAGGACACACTTCTAGTCTGGCTGCTAAACATTCGATCTATTAAGGATGCTCTAGAGCTCATGCTTCAGAACCTATGGTATAAAACTTCATAGCACAAATACGTCAGTACGATTTAATGTATTATCTTGCAAGTGAGGTAGGATGAATGCATAGGGTTCAAATGCATGAACAATGCTAACTGACTGTATAACAAGAATGTGAGAATACATGTATGAATAAGTCACTGTGATTGAATTCGTAATGGTGCTATCTACTAAGTCTAATTACTGACATCATGAGTCACTGATACTGAGTGCCTGTGTGTGACTATTTAGATTCTGATAGAACTAACTAAGTTCCATACTATTCTAAGTTGACTGTATCTAATAGTCCTGAAATTCTGAATATCTATCTGAGTTCTATTAGTGAGACTGAGTTTGAAATTATAATTATGGGAAGTAGTTATCTAACTGATATACCCTAAATAAAGCAATATAGCTAAGTTAGGGTCCAATCTATAATACCAATTTGAAGGGTGTCAATACCGTGTCACTGCTAAAGACAAGCTGTGGGTGACCCTTATCTAACAGTATCCCCAAAAGAGAATGGTAGGACCCTTATCTGACAGTGTATATCTACCTCATCAACCCTCATATATCATTGTTGATGTCTAAACCTATGCTGGCTACATAGTTTTGGAATGCAAGGATTGCTTCTAAGGGTCAAACCCTCAATTGTCAGTGTGTGTCCTTATTGTTGGGTTCACTCGGTGCTAAATCCTACTCCCATCTGAATAGACACTAAATTTGATTAACTAAACCGAACTGAACTGAGCTCACTGAGTTTTTTTTACTAACGAAATACTACTGAGATTACTTAAGTACTGAGTTTTTTCAATTACTGGGATTACTGAGTTTACTGAATTTTCCTGAGTTAGATGACTAACTGAATTTTACTTAACATGGCTTGATTGAGGATATCGTCAAAAACATAACACTGGCTCTAGGAACACAACTAACTTGTCGGGTACAAGTACCCCCAGGATTCGATAGAAGGAAATTGACAAGGCATGACATTCTTGAATACACGACCAACATCAATAATACATAATACAATAAGTTGGGGATTTCATGAAGTACATGGTTATTATAATCTTGTACATGGAAGGAATGCATATACTCAATGTTATAATTTATTACTCTAACATAATGAGAATTCCAACAAACATCTACATTGAACACCAATAGCATGTAAGTCATTTGAACATAAGGGTAAAACATGAATACTTCACTTAAGTCACAATTGAGTCATATTACATAATTTCTAGTCTCTTAGGCATTTTTTCAAACACTTGGGGTGAATGACTTAGGACATGGCATAATCATCAAATTAATATATCAAAACCAACTAAAAATCATGGTATTCAACTCACATACTAACATATTTTTATAAAAACACATAAATATTCCAACATGCGAATCATAAGACAACAACAACAACATGAACATAATCAACACATAGCATGAGTATCATAATTCACAGTATAAAACTTGATTCTTTGGCTTCATGGATTAAACTAATCCATGAATGGACTCTATGCATACTTGACCAAGGAAACCTTGAAGGTTCTTGGAGTTCTTGGATGGATTTCTTGAGATTGACCTTGATTCTCAAGGGCTAGGGTTTTTGTTTATTAGGAGAGAATGCTCTTGTTTTATATAAAAATGAGTAAAAAATACTTTTTAAAATATTTTTAAGGATTAAATTCCACACCTGGACGTGTTAAAACCTTGGGAAAAGACAAATCTATCTCTAGGCAAAATATTTAATTTTTGGAAAAAAATCCCAATTTGGCAGGCTGGCGCGACATGGGGCTATCGCGCTGTAACTGGAATTTGACAACTGGGAAATTGGAAGATGGCTCGACACAGAGCTATTGCGTTTCCACTTTATTTGTAACCTGTAAGTTTGGCGCGATGTGGAGACATCATAGAGATTTAATGGAAAAAGGATAATTGGGATTTAGGAGCCCTTCGTGATGCAGTGAAATCACAGAGTCTTACTGGAATCTTAAAAACATCATTTTGGCTTATGGCGCGATGCGACACTGGCTGAAATGATGGTATTTTATGACTAAAACTTTAATTGCTATAACTTCTTACTTGGTTATCCGATTTAGGTGAAGTTGTTGCTAATGGAAAACTTATTCAATTTCCCATACAATGAGAAGTAAAAATCTTGAAAATTCTACATATATAAAAGTTTAATCATTTTTAAAGTGTGTCTTTGACATCTTTGAGATCAATTTATGGTAGGTAGAAGTACGGGGTATTACAGTTAACCCCCCCCCCCCCCCCCCCCCCCCCCATTTTTACATTCCTATACTCTAGGTTTGAAGTTTAGCTAGTGTTCATAATTTCAAGAAAATTTGATCGCCATTCACATTGTTCCTCGTGCATTCAAACCCGACTCCTGTTGGGTAATTACATTGATGACTATCGACTTGCACTTAAATTGATGTTTAAGCTAAGTCTTATCGAAAATGGCTTCGTTGACGAGAATAGTTTGGCGTATTGATTTAGTTTCAAATTTTAGCTTACTTGCTTAAATTAAAACATGTAAATAAGTGTTTGTGATTTTCTTTTGTTTTTTATGTTAGGTATATTTTTCTTTTTATTTACTTTTCTCTATGGCATCTCAGGACTTCTATGGTTTTGGTAGTTGGAAGACCTATCTTGACTATCCATTTCTATATTATGAAGGACCTCACTTTTTGAGAGATTGTAGATATGCTCCACGGTGAGATATTGAATGACCATCTCGATCCTATTGGGAGTATAGTGGTTCTTTATGGGGTGGTTGAGATAGGCATTAGAGTGATTGTCCAAATACCCCTTCCCCCCATTATTCTAACCCAATTACTAGTTCTTCTTATGAGTTTGATAGGTATCATAATCCATAAGGGAAGAACAACAAGACAAGTCCAATAGTTTTGAAGAAATGCTTCAAACTATTTTGGATCGGGTAACTACAACGGGGTAGAATGTGTAAGTAATATATCAATCCATTAGCTATGTAAAGATGAGATCACAAAGATAGCGGAAATAGGAAAGGGAACAAATCTTTTAAATACCATCACCTTGCCCACCTCCCAAGATGAGGTGAATCATAAAGAGAAACCGAGCTTTGTCATTAATGACGAGCTTGGTAGCAAAGAATCCTTGGTGATTTCCAAACCAACAAAAAAAACATATTATTAAAGATACTAAAAGTGATGAAATGGTGCTAGAGTCAAAAGAATAAATCAAGCAAATATATTATGAAGACTCTAGCAAATTTTGGGGTAAGAATGCCAAAAGGGATGTAATTCTAAAATTAAATGATAGACCTCATTCAATCTATTTTTCAGCATTACTCTTGGTGGATTTGATGGAAATATATCCACCTGAGCAGATGATATATTTTGGGGAGAAGGAGCACTACCCATTCATTTTGGAGTTTGAGGTTCCTAATGATAAAATGGGCACTCCATAATCAAAGAACCAGGAGCTTAACTTCCGATGTTCATCTCATGGCCTATTGATGTACTAACCATTAACCAAGGAGCCAAATTGTTGATTTGACATAAAGTTGGACAAAAGAATCTAGTCTTTAAAGTGGTAAGATAGACGGTTTATCATCATGCCCCCACCTTCATCTAGCTTCACCTTAGAAGATTTGAATCTCCTATTCCACTGCCGCTCAACTCATAGTAAGTAACAGTTGGGACGAAGATTCAAATATTCTAGGTGGAATCATAAACGATGGTGTAAGAGGTAGCTTGCCACAAAAGATGGTAAGAAACCCATCATACCATGAAAGTGGCTCGTATCCTTTCATTTTGCATAATAGAGTATATTTTAATTTTGTTTTTGTTCATGCATAATCCATGAAATGTTAGTGCTAGAAGGGGTATTTATTGAAATTATTAAATAAAAGTTATGAATCTATCATGTTTGGACTAAGTAAGGGAATGTAGAGGACCTAAAAATTGGTCTCAGTTGTCGCAATCGTAGTTTGTGTCACCCCAATCGTGGTTGGCACAGGTCCACAATCATGGGTATCTGACCGCAATCGTGGCCAATGCAGTTTAAAAGACTATTGCACTACCTATTCTCCCCCATGCCTCCTTCTAAACATTCTCTAAGATTGATGCATTTATTGTGTGTCCACATATTGCATTTTGATTTTGTAACGCCCAGATTTTCTAGAACCAAATTGCCACATGGAGCTCCTAACTCTGAGAGACCACAAGCTAACCCTTTCTGATATCTAAACTGAGCATTACATAATATACTGAAATAAAGGCGAAAAACTAGAGGAAACTTTCCATAATGTTCAAAAGATCTAAAATAATCAATACTGAAAACTGAATACTAATACATCTGTTCAAAAAGACTCTAACTATATGAATTGTGAAGTTGATGGGACATGTTCCCAACTAACTCTGTCTATTATAAATTAACTGAATCTAATGTGATCATAAAATAAGGATCATCCTTGAATAAAGAGCACTCACTGCTACATCTACTGCTACTGACTGAGTCTGGACTGCTAAGGATGCTCGAGATCTCGTGCTTCTAGACATATGGTATAAGACACCATAGTGCAAGATAAAAGTATGTGTTAGTTCTTGGAATGTACTGGTATGCTAGATGAGTTAAGGATAAATGCAAGGGATTATGCATGAATATAGCTCAACTGAGTAATCATGAGAGTACTAAATAAGGACATATGCATAAACCACAACTATAACTGAAATCATTATGACTCTAAATATTGAGTCTCAAATACTGCTTTACTGACATCTGAACTCACTACTAATATGGGGAAACAAAATAACTGAATCTTCTGATAATGATAACTGAGTACTGAAGTTGAGATCAGTCCTATCTAGAGAGTGATCTCTTAATCTGATGATACTGAAGCTGATTAACTGAATCTATTCAAATCAATGACTGAGTTCTGAGCTTGCTTCTATTGACTGACTAAATATATGATCAAACATTTCTAAATGATGATCTCTAAATCTTTCTAATAATGATAAAGAATGATTTTATCTAAGATAAGACCTATCTAGAGAAAGATCTCTGTATCTTTTAATAATAGAAATGATGGACTGAGTTTGAGATCAATCCTATATAATGGGTAATCTCTTGATCTATTAGTACTGAGTCTGATTAACTTTACATAAGACCAGACCTATCTATTTGGTGGTCTATGAATCTATAGAACTATCTAAGTTGCTTACTGAGATGGGTGCCTATATTTGACCGTCCTGGTTTCTAACTTTTACTCTTAAGACTTAAACTAAAACTGCAACTGTGGGGTTCTCACGTTACCGATATACCCCGAATCTGATCTGGTGGGGTCCAACCTTTAATCCCAGCTAGAAGGGTTTTAATACCATGCCACGGGTAAATACCTATGTTATGGTCAAGCCTCTCTAATGGGTGACCCTGAACAGGAAGTCAAGCCTAAGGCAATATGATAGTAAATCCTTAATCTAATGGGTGAGTCCTGTTCCTGCACTTGCTACACAGTTCTGGAGTTCAGGGACTATTACTAACAACTCTGCCTCTCTAACGGGGAAGCCGTCATCCCTAAACTCACTCGGTGCTAGTTACTACTCCAAACTGAAGGATTCAAAAATGATTCTTAACTGAACTTCGACTTAGCTAAATCTGTTAGTGATCATACTGAGTAACTGAGTTAAGCTGAGTTCACTTGATTCCGAAGAATGATAGAATACTACTGAATCTCGTTATCTGACTGAATACTATTGAGTTCTATAACTTACTGAGCTTTACTGAAATCTGAACTGAATGCTAAATACTACTAAGGAATGAACCAAGTACTGAGCTGGATTAGGCTGAATACTGAGATTACTGAGTTTTCTAAATTTATGTCACTAACTGAAATCTACTGATCATAGCACGACTGAGTTTTCTCTTGAGACTGACTCAGTTCTAGACAAGCAACTGAGTTTTTGAGTAATAAATACCTCCAGGACTTGATAACATAAATAAATAAGACATGACAAATTTTGCATAAGAATCATAACAATAGACTATTATTCCTAATATAACCAATGAAGCATCATTTTGAGTCCTTCGAAATCTTAAATATGTAATTGTAAAGGGAAGCATGCTATTGTCTCATAACTCATCCAACAAGGAGTTCACAGGAATAGGAAAACATACAACATAGCATAATTCATTCATTTAGTCCTTTCAACAAATCCTTAGCATGCACTAGTTGACACATGCTTGGGGATATTATACTTCATGTTACAATGACACTATTTTCATCACATAAGCAATTTATCAAGTATGTGGGAAGCACCCTTTGGTCATACAACTTTCAACACACTAAATTAACATAATTACATAACTGAACATGCTTCTTGAAAGGGATTTATTATGAATATTGCATAATCAACACATACTAGGGTCAAAGCTTGAATCTTTATAATCAAAACATGAATCAAAACTTATCAAGAACATGAAATTCAATTTCTATTCACATAAATCATGAAAACTCATTAAACAAAAATTTTATAATTTTGAAAAGGATTCTTGAACTTTTTGAGTAGAAGGAACCCAAGAATCAACATCCAACATACCTTGCTATGTAATTCTTGAAAGATTCATTGTGAAACCTTGATGATTTGGGTCTTGGATTAGATACTCTAAGTCTTATTCTTGAAGAAAATTGAGACAAAACAATGATATTTAGGTGTAAATATGTTGAATCTCGTGTTAAAAAGTATATATAGGGATAGAGAAATAATTGTTTTGCCCTTGGAATTAAAATAATGGAACCTGCAGAAATCTTGATCTTTCATGCTGGCGTGACGTGCCATGATCGCGCTAGCTTACTAGAAATTGGACAATTAGAAGACTGAGCCTTGGCGTGACGCGGTTGAATTCGCGTTGACAGCTTGGTTTCAAACTGGAAAGACATCGCGACGCGGTGGAATCATGGAGGCTTACTGGATTTTGATAATTGCTATTTTGGCTGGCTCCACGACGCTCTAAAGTACCAGGTGGTACACTATCTCACTAAAATGGCTCTAACTCTTTGCCCGAGTATCGAATTTGGGAAAATTTAGTATTGATGAAAAGCTTATTTCATTTCCCATGTGAAAATACTTCTCATTTAGGAAGTCACCCTTTACTCTTCTTAAGGATGAAACTCAACTTAAAGAAAATCCGGGGTATTATAGATTCATCCTCATCATATAACACGACAAGTGTTCCAAACTCCCTTATTTTGATGTCATTTTAGGAATGGAATTGACGTTTAGCAAATGTCCCATAATAGTGTTTTTAATGTTTAATACATGTTTATGTGTCCTTATTATGGTGGTTAACTATTGTTGTCGGTGTACACATTAATGGGAAAGTCTTGAGTACTCAGATTTAGGCCTATAAATGATATAATTCATGTGTATGCCATATGTTTAACTAATTGGCCCAATGAAATCACTGTTAGTTTATTTGTGTTTTGAGGGAAATATTCTAGCTTTTAGAGTTTATGTTTAATGAGCACAATGGAATAGATAAATTGGAACTTATTTTGGGGTTAAGATCTGGTGTTTTGGTGATGTGTAGAAACTGTCAACAATAGTCCTATTTACCATGATCACAGTCATTGGGACTGCGATCACGGAATTGAAATTATAGTAATGGGTCTGCAACTATGGAACCAAAATTGTGATGAAAGTCCCATGATTTCCAAAATCTAATTCAACAGTGTTGTATTAGTTTAACTAATTAATCTCATATTGTTTTGGTGTAAAAATGCTAATGATGGTCTAGATTATGTTACGTATAGGTATTTAACATGAGATTCTATGACAACATCTATTTCATGGATCTTAAATGTCACAACTAGTATTACAGTAACCTTCAAAGGACTAAACTACTTTTAGACAGAGGCATCAGCATAGACAAGGTGCCAAAGAAGTACACAAGATTCTTTGATAGGCTTGTTGCTTTTAGGCGGATATCCTTTTCCCCAGACCCCTGTTAGGTTAATAAACACTTAGTGCTAGAGTTTTATATGAAACATAGCATAGTCTCCCTATCAAAAAATGTAATGATGATTAGGGGAAGGAAGTATGTTTTAGCGGAAAACAAGTGAATAGAGTATGTGATATGGGATGCAGACATGGATGAATTCCCAGCCAAAAATTGCTATCTAGGAACTTAGATAGCTATTATATAGTGTCATAATAGAGAGGTCTCATAGGTTATCACTTAAAGAGGGATTGCCATGCACGACTTCATGTAAGAAGCCAAAATCTGGTTGAACCTTATCTGCAACAGAGTTTCACCTTGCATGCACATAACTTTAATCACTGATTTGCGAGCTCTCATAGTAGAATATCTTATGTCTTGTATTGCTTTGAACATGGGCTAGATTGTTCTTGAAGAGTGGAGGCATCTCAAGGTTTAGGGTTATAGACTTCTTTTTTTTTATTCTCTTATTACTGAGGTATGCAAGTGGGAAAAGGTAGAAGAGTATCCCACAAACACCTAGGTAAAACCAATCCCCTGCATCACTCAACTCAAAATTAGGGGTGAGGGTATACCTGGGAACAACAAGAAGAGAAAGATTGACTTGGACAACTCAACAGTTGAGGAGCCCGAATCTTGTAGACCATCCTATTGCTGGGCCTCTTAAAGACATTGCCATTGATTAGGTCTATCAAGGAGCTATTATCATGTTTTCCTTAAGGGCCAGGAGAGTCATCCACTAGGCTTTACTCTTATGTATCCCATGAGGACTATAAGAAGTATAAAAAAAGCAGTAAAATCAGGAAGCCCCAGTTGCTAGACTTGATAGGGTATACTCAGCACTGGCAAAGTCTCACATGGATCTCCAAGACTATTATGAGAATATAAAAAAGAGGGAGAAAAAGATATATAAAATTTTCAGCTAAATATGGGTAAGGGTCAACAGCATGTGGAAGATCCTAAAACCTCATGACAATCTACCTTATCCTAGAGTCGAGAATGATTATGAGGCACCTATTTAGTAGTCTGATGCTGATGCTGGTGATGATGATGCTGAGTTCAAAGGGGATGGCAGTATATAATGTAGAAACAGGGATAATATCTTTTTCCCCTCTATTTTGATTATATGATTTAGTAGTGAGGTCACTTCAAGCAACGGGTTATGGTTGTTTTCCACGTATTTACATTTTATACTATTAGTTTTGAGATATTCTTGGATATTTTGTGTTTTATTTATTGATGTTTTTATGTTGAATTGTATGATGGATTGGGATATTTGGTCACTCTGATGGTGCACATATTTTCATTGATTAGTCATGTTGTTTTAAATTTTAAAATTTTGTTTTTCTTAGTGTTATTTTGATTATTGTGATGCATGATGAACTTTTCCTTATGATATATTATATGACATTCTTAAGGGGAAAGCATCGCGATTGGGTTTCAAATTTAGATATAGGGAAATTTGATTACCCGTAGCATCAAGCTCTTAAATGCAAGGGAAGTTTGTGTACCTTTAGCTTTATGAATATCGGACTGAACTTATGTTATTGGTAAACTCTGAGTAGTCATATGGTTGGTTTTCCCATATTGAGTAAAATGTGAAGACAGAGGTTTCTATTGTAGCATACATTAGAAAATTATGCACGGTTCTAATGAATAACACACAATCCCCTACGTCTAAATTTTTTTCTCAAATCAAGGGCATGGACATGAGCAACCTTGTAACAAAACTTTTTATCTTTTGGTGACTCCAAAATTTTTGGCTAGTACATATTGATAGATACTCTAGTCTTGTCTCTTATGTGAGGGGCTAATTGAGTCTCCTTGGTGAGTTCACATCCCATGTGCGATGAGTTTATTTGATTAAATCTCATTTATACTTGTGACATCTAAAACTTGCGCCATTGATCTTGCAAGGCTAAATTTTTATTTTATTTTTTTAGAGAAATGATCTTAGGTTATCTTTGTGACTCTTGGAAGCCCACTTTAGCCTAAAAATCCTATCTGTGCTAAATATTATCCCTATTCACCCACTTTGATCCTTTATCCCTTTCTTTGGCAAACACTTTACAAACTTTGAGACATTCAATTTTTATCCGTCTTTTGAACCATACCCACCTTGAACTTAGAAATACAAATTAAGACTAAAACCCCAAGTCAGGGGTGGTCAAGATTGAATGAAAAAACTTTGGACCACGAAGTGTTAGTGAATGCCTACATGCTTAAGCATCGAAATAAATGAAAAAAAAAAAGAAATGACCCAACAAAGGAAGGAATTGCATGAAATTTTTAAGAAAACAAAATGAAATAAAAAGGGTGAAACAAGGAATCAATAGTAGTGAAATTGGTATGTGAAAATTTTCTTCTTGTGAGGTGTCATGGGAACAAATTGAGGTGGGTGATTTTGTCATCTTCAAAGAAATGTGGCAATAGGAGTATAATTTAGTGATGATCAAAAGTGAATCACTTCTCAAGTATTGGCTGTTGTTATATTTTTCCTTTTAAAGTCTTTTGCATTCTTAATTATTGAATTTGATGTTTAGGGGTGAAGTGAGAATATCTTGGCCCATTTGCAAAGAGTTACTTGTGGTGGTGGCTAAGATTTAAGTCAATGTGATAATTGAGCCATCTACGTTGGCATAAATGTGTATTTTCTCATAGTAAGAGGTAGTGTTGCTTGAGGTAAAGGAAAGCTTTAAGTTGGCGGTGTTGATGAGTGGTAAATCTACCACTCTTTTACACTCCACATTCATGCACATTACCATTCATGGAATGAATAAGTGAGACATAATTTCTAATTAAATGCATTAGTATTCACAATTTGTAGGCACCAAGATGATAAGATGGAAAGATGTGGATTGGAGGTAAAAAAGTAACAAATAGGAGCAAAAAAGTGTAGCCAAAGACCCAAAGCAGAACATGGCCTCAGCTATCTCAACCGCATTCCTCAGACCATGTTCGTAGTAAGTCAAGAAGGTAAAGATACCATTATCGCGTGACATTGACCGTGGTCACGGTAGGCGCGATCATGGAAAAACTGGTGTGATCACAACCTAGAGAAAAATCATCGCAACAGCAAAGATGTAAATGCACACAACTGTTCCCAAATTTGCACAAAAGAAGACAACCCTATCATTCCATCATACATTCTACAATCCCCAATTTTGAAAAACTTTGTCTAGTTCTAAGCCTCTATCTTTGGAGAAGAAAATATTGTATAAATTTTTTGTGAAGAATACATTAGAGGAGCTTCCAAGTGAAGGATTAGCTAGCTCCCCTTGGGGATTTGTGGATATTCAAAGTTTGAAATAACATTCATTTATACTTTCATAGATCTAATCAATGGAGGTTATTGGGTACATCATTCTTACTATTTCTCAATGTAACAAGTTCATCCTCTTCGGATTATGCTAGATTACGGTGTAAATATATGTGGGATATGATTTGTTTGTGCCTTTACTAGTTTGTGATGTTGGGTTCTACTATTGCTTGATTAAATTGGTTGGGATTTATTGCTAAAACCCCCAAATACATAAATGGGTTTGATGGATAAAAATACCAAGCTCTTGAAAGCTCAAGCCATTCTTAAAATAGTGGTTTGGGTGAACTTTAGGAACCCTCATCATCCTTGAAAGGGGGATGTGGGAACCAAGGCAACAGTAGAAAATTATTGGGTTTAGTTTGATAATTGTCACTATCTTAGACATAAGGGTGATAATGAAGTTTATTATACTTAGGGCACCATCCTCGAAATAGGGGTGTCTAATTGAGGTATTAGGTGATTCTGATTGAAGCACTTATTAGGTACTCAAAGGCATCAATGAGTGACATCTTTGAGGTTGTGTTGACAAACTAGCCTTAAGGATTTCTGCCCTAGCCTAACACATCACCAATATTTAGAATTTACATCAAGTCATCACACACCCATTCATTATTTTCCCCTAGGAAAGAAGAAACTCAAGTTCCACTCCTAATGGATTAATATCTATTTATTCGTAACACCAAATTTATACTTGAAAATCCCAAAAATAGATACTAGTTGAGATACCATTCGACCCCCTCCCCCTTTTTTACATTCTTGTAATCTATGTTTGAATTTTAGCGAGTGTTCATAATTTTTAAGAAAATTTGATTGCCATTGACGTTGTTCCTCATAGATTCGACCCCGACTCTTGTTGGGTAATTATATCGACGACGACCGCCTTGCACTTAAATTATCGTGTAAGTTGAGAATTTTCATGACACTTTCTTATTGTACATTACAAAAGCATATGACTGAAGTTGAAGATATGAATCTTGGTTTCTAGTACTAAAGTTGAAGATCCTGAGAGTTGATAGTGTTTTCATCATTTTTCCATAACTTTGCACCCTGATATAAGATTAAGGCAAAATTGGGATCTTTGTAAAGGTAATTCAATTATCTATCTGATTGTTGAGACTTTTGCACTTAATATGTATGTATGGGTACTGATAACACTCAAATTACCTGTCAAATTAAGTTCAAGGTATTCATTGTCAATATAAGCTCTAAAAGAGTCGGGGTTGAATCCACGAGGAACAATATGAGTGGCGAACGGGTTTGTTCGAAATGAAAATTCTTAGTAAATTCAAACCTATGATACAAATATTTTGGGGAAATTATTTCAAAGTTGTTTGAACAAAAAAATCCTATGCAACCAAATGGTAATATAAATATATATGAATTTCAATATAAGAAGATTTTTCAATCCTTTCTTTTCTAGGGGAATATAACATGTGGGTACATGAAATTAGTAGTTAAATTCTATTCAATGATCATATGAGTAGGATAGGTCAAAGGTTTTTAAGGTTAATCTTTCAACAAGATTCCTATAATATCTCCTTTAGATTCTTTCAAATACCTTATGGGTGTAGCGAGTCAAGAAACCCATAACCTCAACTAGGCATTCCTATTTCTAGGATGATGCCCAAGACATACATAAATCACAACACATCCTTATTTCTAGGTAATGCAAAGAAAAATGGAAATATTTATTCTATTGTCCATAATTACTTGTGTTGTCCCCTACGTCCCTCTTTGATATAGGATCTAAGGTACCCATATCCCTTTTTCAAAGATGACATAGGGTTTTAGGAATATTGAATTTTCACCCACCAATCAAAATTTAGCTATAAAGTAATTATGAAACCCAACATCATTAACTAATAACACTAACAATCAACACCCCCAAACATTTGTTCTCTATTCATAGATAATCTCAGATTAGAAATTCAGCTACTCATGAGAATTAGGAATAGAGGTATATCCAAGTTTGCATTCAATGCCTCCACTGATGTAACTCAAAATTAATATGACTCAAACGTACATGATACGAGAGGTAAGGTCCAAGCCATATGTTTTCCAATGTTTAGACTAGAAGTTTTTGCTTAGTGTACGACTCAAATGGTAATAGACATATGGTTACGGAATGAATTAGGCTAAGGAGTCATATATTGGATAGAATATGATGTCCAACTGTCTGATCAAGGTACAAGTGAAAGGTACCACTTATATTATATGGGTACGAGTGAGTGGTCAAAACAGTACCCACCTGTGGGGACTTTTACAATTTAATTTAAAGCTATTCTGGATATTTCCCCTCTTAAATACTTTTTAACCCATGACAAAAAACACCTTTGGAGGATTTCTTAACCAATTATTCTCAATATGACACTCTCTAAGAACACACAAATCTATCTTAAGCTATTAGTTCAAGAAAGGCTAGGGTTTTAATCAAATAAATGAATCAAGGATCTAAAGGGCCATTTCTATCCATCTTATTTGTTTTCTAAGGCATGCTACTCCTCCCGCATTGATAGTTCAACTAAAAGCATGTCTTAATGCATGATTTTCATGCATCTATTGTGGTATTGTTTTGGGTTTTGAAATATATGTTGGGGGTTTTGTTTTTTCTTGGTTGGTATTTTCCCATTTTTTACTTATGGGTTTTATGTTAGAATTGTGATTTGAATAGATGGTTGCATGAGAATGGTCGATTGGTACTTGGTTTTTGTTTTGGTATTTATATTCCCTAAACATATTTGTTAAACTACCAATGAGAATGCTTTTATCACATAGTTTAACTATTATTAAAATCCTTGCATTGCATAAAAGGTATTGTAACTTAAGTTGGTTCAAATGGTTAGCTTGATTTGAAAGTCCTTGGTGTCCATGTTATTGGTTTAAATGAAAACTTTGAAGTCAAATTTGTTGAATTGCTTTGGTATAGCATAAATGGATAGACTTGCAAGCTCTAGTTTTGGTATGACGATACCAATGGTTAATGGATAATTGAAAGTACTCCTTGATAAATGGTTTGAATGGGTAAATAGTTATAATATAGGATTAAAGGGATATGTGTTAGAAAATCCATGGAAGGTGGAGGTCCAGAGGGACCTATACTTTAAACTTACATTTGTTGATGGGAGTTTTGGTCTTGGTCACTGTGTGCATGATGTCACACTTATATTATGGAGATATACTATTCATCTCTGGTAATTCTCCAGTTCATCGAATTTACACACCCCGGGTCCCTTTTAGTAGGGGGAGCTGAACCCATATAGACCATGGGTGGACTTAGGACGGTAGATCTATACAATCCAAGTTAATGGTATTAAATGCTTGCTAAACCCAGTTCCCTTTCCTAACATTGTATATATATATGTATGTATGTGATTGTATATGGTTATTTACTTTGTTTATGAATAATGGCATTATTTTATCCTTAATACTGAGTATATGCTAGCATTCAACCACTAAACCATCTTCATGTGTTGTATCCCTACGCGATTCTAAAACCGTCCATACTATGACAACTCCTGCTCAGTGACTTCGTGATTTAGGGATAGCCTGAGTCCAACTATAGTGGTGATCTTTCATTATTTGGAAGGCGTATTTCATATTATGGTTTATCCTATGTCTTTAATATTTCTTTGACATTGGTTTTCACTATAGTCGAGGGCATGTCCTGACTAGATATTCTTTGGTATGGTTTAGAGGCTTTGTATAGACAGCTGTGGACTTGGGAGTATTATGGTTTATTTGTTTTAGTTCAGAAGGTATGATGTTTTTGGGTTGTTCTTAGTTTTAGACTATTATCAAAGTCATTGAATTCTAAATACTCTATCTTATTATATGTTTGGAATTTATCTAACACAATTTGTATATTGGTTGGTGAAGTGGATATAGGGGTGGTCTCCGGTTTTTGTTAGATTGAGATGGCCGACATGACTAGGCCGTGGTTCTGTTCATGTCATCAAGCTGTACTAAAGCATATTCATACAACCAAATGATTACAATTACTTCAAACATGATAAACACCACAAGTAGCACTCAAGCATAGGCAAAACTATTGTCACAACTCCTCAAGAAATGAACAACAATATCAAAGATGTAAGTAATTTAAAGAAAAACAATGAAACAATCAATAACACTCTAGATGTGACTCTATGTAGAACTCAACTCCAGTATACTCCTTTTCCCTCATTTTTTGGTTGATGAAAATTTCACAAACCTCAATTGTCTACAAGTCTATCACAAGAATTAAACCCCCCCACACCAATTATATAATATGCAAATGGGTTTTAAGTGCAAAACTCTCTCTTACACAAAGACTCTCTTGATTCTAACAAATACCTTACCATAGGCTTGTCATTATTTTCAACCGCCACAACAATGAATACACGTTGTTGGAAATACAGAGGGCATTTTTGAGCTTGTAATGTTGGTTTGGAGAAGGGTAGAATATCATTTAGGAAAAAAGTGGAAACACCCTCCTTTAAAATCTATATCATACTATTCCATCAAACTTTTGGACATGGACCACTTTACTTGTTTTCACAGTTTACACATGTCTATTTTAGCTACCTTGATTTACCGATCTTTTTAAAGACATCTTCTCTTTTCTTATTTATTTTGCAATTAATGCCTCATTATTTTTTTCATCATTCAATTTTTTAATTGATTAGCATTATACGAATCCAATTAGACAATAATGGCCCAAGGCCATATCTTCCAAACTTACCACCCCTAACTTAGGCATTTGGCCTCAAGTTCAAGGCAGGTAGGGTTCAAAAGAGAAAAGAACATTGAATGGTTTGAAGCTTGTAATGTTTTATCCAAAGAAAGGCTTGAAGGATGGAAATAGGTAACTAAGGATACTATTCTATGCATGGGTAGGCAATTTAGGCTAAAATGGGTTCCTATGTTAAAAAAGATGGCCTAAGATCATTTCACCAACAAAACAAAATAATAATTAGCCTTGAGAGACTAACGAGGCAATCTCTAGATGGTAGTAGTATGCATGAGATTTAGACAACTATACTCACAAAACAAGGTATGTAAACTCTTCCAGGAAGCTGAATTGCAGTTCCTTCTTGAGACAAAATGGAGTATTTACCAACTTCTACAAAATAGAGACTTTGGAATCACAAAAATAGGTAAAGTATTGTTACAAAGTTGCTCATGTCCATGCAGTTATTTAAACAATTTTAGAATGAGAAGGGTGTTTGCTTCATATTTAGACAACGCGCAGTTTGCTATTGATGGCATCAGACTAAGTCGTTATATTATATTTTAGATCTCAAGAGGGAAAACTATATGACTACTCATACTTCACCATAGGTATAAATGACGATCCTAAATCCAAAATGCTACAGGTACTTAGATTTCCTTTGTATTTATAGCTTAGATGATGCGGGTACTCAAACTTCCCCTTCATCCACGGCTCACAAGCCAATCATAAAAATTTTGAATTAATAATATTGTCACTCCATCTATCATTGGGAAAGGCTCGTCCAACATCTTTATAAAATGAAATAGAAAGCAAAAAAATGAAAATAATTAATTCACAAAATTTACATGCTTCATATGAACTAGTTCAAGTATTGCAAACCAACGTGTATGAACAAATGGGAAGGATACAACCCCAACTACATAAACCAAAAGCATAAAAAAGGTCATAGCACTCCCTGAAATCATATTAATAACCAAGTAGAGAGCTGGACATAGTGCGACGATCGTGACAAAGTTAGTGCGATTGCAGTAGCTAAGGAATTTTTCTCTCCTATTTTGCTCTATTTTTAGGCATGGATACCGAACTTCTAAGCTTGATATTACCCTATTTTTTGGCTTCCAATCTATCCAAAACACATACACAAATTAAAAATTATATGACTTATTAAAAAATGCATGGTGCAAACATAAAAATGAAGGGTTGCCTCCCATTAAGTGCTTGATTTTATGTCATGGAATCATGCCGTTATAACTATCATTTATGTCTACATTTAGAGGATTTAAATCTATGACCCCATTTTTGATCAATACACCTTCGAGGAACTTAGGAAAAAGGTAAGGACGCAACAATATTACTTCAATCTCACCATTTTGAAGACTTGAATCTTTAACCCACTTCACATCAAACTTCCAAATAGGCCCGTTTGGTATTGGTGAGAACATCACATATTCACTTGTTAAACATTGAATTTAGCATTAATTTCCCTTGAAGTTAGGAACGTCATCTTGCCCTTTTGGAATAACAAACTATAAAATATTAGGATATTGTACCCCATCTCCTAAGTTCATCATTTGCTTTGGTGTTTCAACTTTCATCATATTTACCAAACATAATATCGAAAAGTGGTTGGAATAAGGTTGTATTCCCAATTTTGGAGTTATATTTTTCTTGAAATTCTTATCAGGAAATGAACTAGAGCCTTTACAAAGGATTTGCTCGGCTTTTTCTTTTGACTCTAGTACCATTTACTAAATTTTGGCATACTTCATTATTTTTTGGTTCGTTGGTTGGAAAATAACAAAGAATTATTCAAGTTCAAACCCATTATCAACCACATGTCTTGATATGTTTTCCTTATCAACCCCATTTTTTAGATTGGGAATATCCATGGCACTTGAAGGATCGACCTTTTCACCCTTCTCTTCTTATTTTTCACTTTTCTTTTCAAATGCCACCATGGATGGAAGAAAAATATACATGTCCTCCTCTATTCTAGTTACCCTATCCAAGATAGTTAGAAGCATTGTTTCAACACCACCATATCTGGCATGTTATTCTTTTTTTATCATATCATGAGACTTATCAAACTCATAAAAAGAACTAGCATTTTGGTTAACATAATTAGGGGAAGGGGCATTTAGAAAACTACTCCAATGTACATCTCGACCACTACATAAAGAACAATCATTTGAGATGGTACATGCACCTTTTTTCAGGAGCATACTTAAATTTTTTCCAAAGTTAGGGTCAACCACTATATAGACATAGGTCATCAAGATAAGATTGCAACCAATAAACTCATATTTATACCATGATACCATAGTAACAAGCAAAAAAATATAAAAATTAACCTAACATAAGAGTCAAAATAAAATCACAAATAAATATTTACAAGTTCGAATCAAAGCAAATAAACTTAAATTCCAAACTAACTCAAAACGCCAAATTGTTCTCTGACAAAGTTTCTATTTTAGATAATGCTCAACTAACGCATTAGATTAAATTCAAGGTGGTCATTGTCAATATAAACCTAGCATGAGTTAGGGTCGAATCCATGAGGAATAATGTGAGTGGCGAATGGGTAAGTTCGGAATGAAAGTACATACTAAATTCAAACTTAAGATAAAAATATTTTGGGGAAATGATTTCAAAGTTGTTTAATGAAAAATTTGTATACAACCAAATGGTAATACTATTGTAAATGAATTTCAATACATGAAGAGTTTTAGGATTTTTCTTTTCTAGAGGAAAATATCATGTGGGTACATGAAAGTAGTAGTTAAATTCTATTCAATGATCCTATTAGAAGGCTAGGTTAAAGGTTTTGAGGATTAGTCATTCGACAAAACTCCTAAAATATCTCCCATAGATTCTATCAAATACCTTATAGGAGTAGCGAGTTAAGAAATCCACAACCTCAACTAGGCATCCATATTTCTAAAGGATGCCCAAGACATAAATAAATCACAACACTTCATTATTTCTAAAATAATGTACAGGAAAAAGGAAATATATATTCTATTGTCCACAATTACTTGTTTTGACCCCACATCCCTCTTTCAAAGATGATGTAGGATCTAAGGTGCCCACATCCTTTTTTTAAGGATGACATGGGGTTTTGGGAATTTGGGGTTTTCACCCATACATCCCAATTTAGATATCAAGTAATTATGAAAACTAACGTCATTAACTAATAATAACATTAATAATCAAGACCTGCACACATTTTCTCTCTATTAAAACATAATCCCTAATTGAAAATTTAGCTACTCATGAGAATTTAGAATAGAGATACACCCATGTTTGAATTCAATGCATCAATTAATAAAACAAAAAATTAATAGCAAATCCAATTCAGATTGAATTTAATGATCTCTTCAAACATAGTAAATGATAATGCTTAACTTGCACATCAATTTAAGTGCAAGGCGGTAGTCGTCAATATATTTATCCAACTTTGGAATTGGGGTTGAATCCACGAGGAACAATATGAGCGGTGATGAAATTTATTCAGAATAATAGATATAAGTTAAATAAAAACCAATAGTATAAAAAGATAAAAATGGGGGAGATAAGTGTCTACACTAATGTTTCTTTTTGTGATTTTCTAGTAAAAATTTAGGGTTAACAAAAATTACAGTTAAAACAATTATGCACAGATCTTGGGATTATATGTTACTAAGGGAAGTGCTATATAGATGCTAATGGTTAACTTCATTATTACTAGATAAAGTATGGGTAGGTTTGGTTATGAGTTTTGATGCTAGTCTTTCAACAAAACACCAAACTTTCACCCATTTATTCTTTTTAATACCTAATGGGTATGTTTCATAATTGCTAACCACAAACTCAATCTAGGCATCCCTACTTATAGGATAACACCCACTGTATAGTCAACTTCACAACCACCCATTTGTCTAAGATAGTGATAGACTAGCCAACTGCATACATAATTGTCTACCATTTCTTTGGTCCCCACATCCCTCTTTTAAGGATGATATGGATTCCTAAAATTCACCAAAACCCTTCTTTCGAAGATGGCTTTAAGCTTTCCAGAATTCGGAGCTTTCACCCATAAAATCCATGTGGGTACTTTAGGCTTTCACCCATAAATCCCAAGAAAGTTAGCATAGCAATGGTAAAGCCCGTCAATATGTACTACCAAATAGAAGCTAACTAACGAACTACACAAACTACTAATCCCTATTCACACACAACCCCAAGAGGGGGATCTAGCTACACATAAGATAAATAAGTATAGATATACCCAAAATCTCCATTGAAATGACTTGTTGAAGATTAAGTAAATGTTAGTTCAAACATGGCACTCCCATAAATCAACAACAGAAGTGATATAAATCTCCACATAGAAAGTATCCAATGTATTCTTCTCCATAAATATACACAATATTTTCTTCTCCAAGTATGAAGGCTATGAACTCAAAAGTTAAAACTAAAGTTAGGGAAGATGGGATCTACCCAATGACTTAGGGTTTGAGTATTTCTACTAAAAATTTTGGGTTAACCACATGCATTTCAAGATTTTTCCCTTAGGATGCCATTTTCTGCTAAACTATGATCGCATGGGTCTGGCCATAACAGCGGCTATCCAATCGCGAATATATTCCACAGCTACAATTTCTGGACTTTTGCTTAGTTGTTGCGATCACTGTCTCTAGACCATGGCCGCGATAACTGAGGCTAGTTCCTACTCCAGGTCTTCAGCTGCACTATCTCGCTCACTTTTTTATCATTTTAAGCTCCAATCCATATCTTTCTATCCCTTAAACTCCATTCCTGTAAAAGAGTGGATAGTAGTGCATTTAATCATAATTATGTTTCATTTATTCTTTCAAAATAAGGTATTGTGCATGAATATTTTGTGTGGATGAGTAGTAAAATCACCAATCATCAACACCCCCAAATTAAAGATATTGCTTGTCCTCAAGCAATGATACATCTTACTATGAGACATAATCAACTACGCCCAAAAATTATGTCTGAAAGATCATAATGACCTCAACTTTAGTTATCACAATAGATAGCTCATTGCATATGTGCTAGGCTAGTTTCACTTTACCCCCGTCCCCTATTATAAAATTGCAATAGCTAAGGATGCATTGAACTTTAAAGAGAAATCAAGCAAAAACCACCAATGCTCTTGAATTGATTCACTTTTTTGTCAAAAACTGAGTTATACCCCATTTTCCACATTCCTTAGGAGGTGACATAATCACCCACCTCAACTTGTTCAAATACCACCATCATAAAAAAGAGAATTCCATACACCAAAATAACAAATATGAAACAAGGAATTATAAGTGCAAAAACTATCCCTCACTGAAGAAATCTCTATGCAATAAGTGTCATACCATAGTATTTCCCTATTTTCAATCGCCACTACAAAGAAAGTAAATTGTGTGAGATCTCAAAGGAATTTCTAAGCTGGTAACGTCGGTTCCAGTTAAGGTAGGATCTTATTTGGGACTAACATGGCTACACCCTTCCTTGAACATCTACATCACACTATTTAATCCTCATTTTTTACTATGGACCACTATTTTTTGTTTCTTTATTTTATCATGCCTACTTTTTGTTTCCTTTGTTTACCCATTTATATCATTTTTTTCATGCATGTTTTATGCTATTCTTTCCTATATTGGATCCTTTTTTTCTATTCCTTTATTTTCAATACTTTAGGTACATTCAACATTTTACTAACACTTTGCGACCCTAAACTTCCTTCCAAAAACTTTCACCACCCCCAACTTAGGCTTTTAGCTTAATATTCCATGTTCAAGTTCAAGGATGGAATGGATAAAAATAGGAATAAAAAGAATGGTTCATGATTTGTAATGAGTTTTCCAACAAAAAGGGTCTAAAGGTTTAAAGTGGGTAACTAGGGATTGCAATCATGCATGACTAGGATTTTTAGGCTAGAATAGTTTCCCAATTCACAAAGATGGCCTAAGATCACTTTTCCAACCCCATACAATCAAAATTAGTTTTGAAAGATTAATGATGCATGTTATAGATAACACAAGTATAAAAGAGATGAACTTAATTATCTCACCCAATATGGCATGAAAAATTCACCAAGGGATCTCGAATGTCCCTCCCGCTAGAGACAAAATTAGATATCTATTTCTATTCACAAGTCAAAAATTTATGAAGCCACGAAAGAGAAAAAGATTTGTTACAACATTGTGCACGTCCATGCCCTTGATTTTCAAAAATTTTGGACAAAAGGGATTGTTTATTTTGCATTAGCACCACGCATAATTTGCTAAACTATGGCTACAACTAAAGCCGTATTCTCATATTTTTGGTCAAAATAGGAAAACTAATCATATGGCTACTCAGACTTCGCTAATGGTGTTGAATGTGATCCCAAATTTGCACTTTACAATGCTACATGTACTCAGACTTCCCTTGCATTCATGACATTTATGCTACAGGTACTCAAAATTCCCCTGCACCTATGCCTCAAAGTCCAAACACGATGCTTTACCCTTAAGAATGTCGTCACCCAATCCATCATGGGGCAAAGCTTGTCATACATTTAAAAAAAATTATAGTAAAAATAGAAAAACTAATACTAGAAGAAGAACATGCCAATCCATAAAATATGGGAACCAATCGGGTACCCAAATATGTAGCATTTTAAAAACGAAATACAAATAGTACACAAAATATCATTCCAAAACAACATCAAAAAAAATATTCGACACACAACACTGAAACAACATATATCCGTGGGCATCCCCAACTAAAAAAATGTAGTATCCTCACTGCATGTGCAATCAAGAAAGAGTAAAATTGGTCTCCTTACATATGCATCAAGAGCTATACTCTCCTGCTGAATCTACACCATCACCTTCAGCATCATTAGTATACTAGTCAGCAGGGGCCTCATACTCACTATCCATCCTAGGTGAAGGTAGGTGATGGTGGGGCTTGAGAACCTTGATAATGCCCTTCACCCCATTACATAGATTCTTAAATAATTTATCTCACTTCTTATCCCTCTTCACCATTTTTTCATGTGAATCCCTGAGGTTTCTTCATGATGTAGATAAGGAAGAATAAGCTATCTCCTAATGGGTAATAGTAGTTCTCAGTTTCTTCTACTTCTTCATGTATTTCTAATAGTCTGACTGATCTATAGTACAAAGCGATGAAGGATTATCCTGGTACCTAAGGTAGTTTGGGAAGTAGTTTTCTCACTACCTATATTTTACCAGAGATGTAATTGAAGACGGTGGCTGATAAGTGTCTCCAAGAGTCTGTATCCTCTGGGACTGATTTACTCGAGTCCATCTTTCTCCTTTGACCTGGGGTACCCTAACCTCTAAATTTAAGTGAAAGATATAGGGGCCTGGGGGCTCCCAGATATCTATAGCATACTCCTCTACTTGTTCTCTCCTATATAACTTTGTGATAAGGGAATGGAGGAGAAGAAGTGTACGTCCATGATTTCTAAAGTACCTCTATTCTGAATGTACAATCTTACCCATATTCTGGGTGATGCCACATAGAAGACAAGCCATAATTTGAGCTCACATGCCTGTAACAATGCTCATATGAGTGCAAGATGATACTCAACTATAGATAATATTCAGCCAAAGTCTACCCTCAACTGTGAAATCATTCATCAGAATGTCTTTCATGGTAGTAGCTGAAGGAACCGTATTGCCAGCACATAAAATATCCGACATCCAAGTCCCTAGCTTACATTTGTTTTACATGATACTTCTCTATGTCAGCATCTGGGAGCCCATATACCTCGTTGATCTTCTCTGTCCCACCGTTCCCTTGTCGTCCCCTAATAATTATTATAAGATTTGTGAAAAAAGCTACACTTAGATTAGCGTAGAATTTACGTACCGAGTTCTTATTAGCAACATAGGGTTCTAGAGAAAAACACATCCACTTGGTCTTATTAGGTCTAGCATAAAAACTTGGGTCCTCTACTTTATCTAAGTTGATACCCCTTTAAGGGAGCAACTTATTTCATTGGAAGTCTGTATTATAAAAGTTCTGACATTGTGGGGTAATGAATTTGTTGTTGAAATATTCTTCTATATCTGAGGGGTTTTAGCACCTATAAGCGGTGCAACTCAGGCCAACATTAGTATTGTCATACTAAAAATATGCTAGATCAAACAGATAAGCTTATGTGGTAGTGTTATGAAAGATTTTGGGGCATCAAAGGGTGTGCAAAAATTTTTGTGTCTGTCAAAAACTACCCACAAGTATGGTGACCTCGGAGCATTGACAGCAATCACAGTACCTAAGACTAGGTTTGAAATTTTTTTGCACAGTGCTTGGAATGCAACTTTACCCCAATCCATCATTTCAATATTATAAATAATTAATTAAAGCCTAGAATGGGTGATTATATTCCCCAAACTTAAAAGATTTCAAATCAAACTCCCTGGGGCATTAAATCGTACACATTTTGTACACGATCACTTCAACCTTTTAAAGCTTAAGTTTGGGTACTCAAGACTTCCCCATTAGCATGTACACCAACTACAATAGCTAACCATAGAAATAACACTACTAAGCATATATTTAGCAATGAAAATACTATTTCAGGCCTTTCTCTATACTATGAGTTCTAAGCATTCAATTATATAAAAAGCAAGGAAATTAACATAATTTACTGAATTAGATGATGCAAGGGATGAATTTATGCTTTGATATGCAATGTAATTCCAAAAATTAGAAAGTATTTTGAGAGATATTTTATGAGAATCATGGGGAAAAGTGACATTCGGATGGTTATTTAATCTCATTTTTTTGCAATTACAGTCCTAGTCACACGGTCGCAGTCACGCAGCCTCTGCGATAGTGGGATGAACCATGATCATAGTAACTGAGAACAAAAAAACTAAGTTTCCAACACTTCTTGTTCAGTCCAAAATTCTAATTTCACATTTTCCTTTTTCAAATTCAATCAAAATTTCTCTTGGAACCAACATTTTACGGATTATGCATGCAAAAAAAAAAAAAAAAAAAAAATCTACTCTACAAGAATAAATCAAAAGAATATGTGCCACTTTTCATGGCGTGATGGGTTGCTACCCATCAAGCTCTTAGCTTAACTTCATTGTACGATGCATTCACCACTTTTTTGGTTCTTTCACTTAGAAGATTTGAATCTTTTTCTCAGCATTCATTCAGTATTCAATGAGCGGTAGAGGGACAGAAGATTCATATCTTTTAAGAGGAGGCTTGGAAGAAGTGATGAAATGGCAATCATGCTTTGATTTAGCCATTTTGAAGATTTAAACGTTTTACCAAAAATTTTGTTGAACATTTAGTTTAGATCCTTGTGTAAAAGTGAGCACATCAATAGGCCATTCTTTTTACATAATAAGTTGATTTCCTTGGCTATTGATGGGTCGGGTTCAATATGCTCCTTTTGAATGTCAAACTCCAAAATATAAG
This sequence comes from Capsicum annuum, assembly GCF_002878395.1. Classification (NCBI taxonomy): domain Eukaryota; kingdom Viridiplantae; phylum Streptophyta; class Magnoliopsida; order Solanales; family Solanaceae; genus Capsicum; species Capsicum annuum. The sequence goes on from NC_061114.1 coordinate 147,770,728, forward strand.
AACTGGACTCTTTCTCCCCATGATCCGTCATTTTTTCAAAGGGATGGATCTTCATCACATCCTCTATGCATAATGTTGAAAAGTGGTTTGAATGAGTCCCAACCCCTAATCCTAGATTAGCCTCCTCCAAAGCATCATCTCCCCGAACTAAACTAGAGTTATAAAAAAGGATTTCCCTTAATTCTCCTCTTGAATCTAGTACATTTCCTTTATTTTGGATTCTTCTCTCTTATATGACAGGGTAGAATAGGAAGTCATCCAAGAGTATTTTCTATCAAGCTCATAATCATATCTTGGTTTCTCTTCTTGATAAAACTCCTCTTGGGAAATAGGAAAGGTAGTGATAGTTTCAAGCTTTTTTTCTTTCTCATTCTTTCAATCCTCTTGATGCATATCTTCAAGATTCTCCACCATTGTATCAAACTATTCCAAACTAGCTACTAGCTTTCCATCAACGCTATTGGACTTGGTGTGTTGCTCTTCCTTCTTTTCATCAAAAAATCTATCAATCTCATAAAAAAAGCTATCAACACGGTTAGCATAAAAGGAGGATGGTAATTTTGAAAGTCATCCAATTTATTTCTCGACCACTACATAAAGAACATATATACTCTCCATAGGATCGAGATGGTGGGTCCATCTATCTCTGGGAAGCATACGTACAATCTCTTCTAAAGTGTGGTCATCCATAAATTAGACATGGGTCATCACGATAGAATTCCCAACTACCAACATAATACTTGTCGGAAGATGCTATAGAGAAAAGTAACATAAAATAAAAATCTACCTATAAAAGTAAATCACAAAAAATATATAAAAGCTTGAATTCAAGCAAGTAAGATAAAATTCCAAACTAACTCAAAACGCCAAATTGTTCACCGGCAATGGCGCAATTTTTTGATAATGATCAACTTACACATAAATTTAAGTACAAGGCGGTCATCATTAATATATTTACCCAACTTTGGAGTCGAGATAGAATCCATGAGGAACAATATGAGTGGCGATCAAATTAATTAGCAATAATAGGTACAATTAAATTCAAACCAATAGTACAAAAGGATAAAAATGTGGGAGATAAGTGTCTACACTAATGTTTCTTTTTGTGTTTTTCTAGTATAAATTCGGGATTATATTTTACTAAGGGAAGTGATATATGGATGCTAAGGGTTAAATTCATTTTTAGTATATTAAGTGTGGGTAGGTTTGGTTATGACTTTTTATGCTAGTCTTTCTACAAAACACCAAACTTTCACCCATTGATTCTTTCCAATACCTAATAGGTGTGTTTAACAATTTCTAACCACAACCTCAATCTAGGAATTCCTATTTCTAGGATAACACCCATGCTTTAGTCAACTTTACAATCTCCCTTATGTCTAAGATAGTGATAGATTAGACAACAACACAAACAATTTTCTACAATTTCTTTTGTCTCCAAATCCCTCTTTCAAGGATGATATGGATTCCTAAACGTCGCCCAAAACCCTTTTTTCAAAGATGGCCTTAAGCTTTCTAGATTTTAGACCTTTCACCCATCAAATTCATGTGGATATTTGAGGCTTCCACCCACAAATCCCAACCAAGTTAGCAGAGCAATGGTAAAAGCTATCAATATGTACTACCAAATAGAAGCTAATAATAAAAACCGATGCACACTATTAGTCCTTATTCACCTATAAACCCAAGAGGGGGATCTAGATACAAATAAGATAAATAAGTATACATATACCCAAAATATACATTGAAATGAGTTGTTGAAGATTAAGTGAATGTTACTTCAAACTTGGCACTCCCAAAAATAAAAAATGGAAGCGAGCTAATATTTCCCTTAGAAAGTTTCCAATGTATTCTTCACACAAAAAATATACAATATTTTTTTCTCCAATTATGGAGGCCATGAACTCAAGAGATAAACTTAAAATTAGGGAAGATGTGATCCATCCAATGACTTAAGGTTTGAGTATTTTTACAAAAAATTTGGGGTTAGCCACGTGCATTTCCAGATTTGCCCTTAGGCTTCCATTATTCGATAAATCATAATTGTGTTAGTTATTCTGCGACCTTGGCTGTTTGACCACAAATATCTTCTGTCACCATGGTTACTTGACTTCTTCTTGACTTTCATGACCATGGTCACCAGACCACGACCGCGGTAACTGAGGCCAGTTCCTTCTCCGGGTCTTCAACTGCACTCTCTTGTACCCTTTTTGATCATTTTAAGCTCCAATCCACATCTTTCTATCCACTCAACTCTATGCTTGCAAAGAGTGGATATTAGTGCATTTAATCACAATTATGTCTCATTTATTCATTCAAAATAAGGCATTGTGCATGAATATTTAGTGCGGATGAGTGGTAAAATCACAACTCATAAGGCAATAATCGTATTTCTCTAATTTTGTAGGGATTTCCACTTTGTACAAAACTAAAAAAATCTTCAATAATGGATAATACCAAAAAAAGAAAACATTTTTAGCATTAATTGGGATTTGGGGTCGGCTACACTAAACTATAAAATTTCTCCGTGAATAAACAAGCTAAATGACATGACCCAAACCCGGGCATTGTCATAATGGGTATCCCAAGCCCAACAAAACCCAAAGATAACCCCTGATAACTAATTTAACTGATCAACAAACCAAAAAATAATAACCAAATCCATAACTATTCCATAACTTACCCAAGTCCACAGTTTGTTCGTACAAAGCTTTTAAAAAAACATATCCAGTGGAGACAAGCCCACGACCATAGCTAAAATCCAGTATCCAAATCTAAACCAATAGAGACCTAAGAAAAACTAAAAGCAAGAAATAAATCCTTCCAAAGTATGGAAACTCACCACTTCAAGTTAACACAAGTTGTTCCCAAATCCAAATCACTAAGCAGAAGGGGTGATAGTATGACTAACACCTACATTACATGGGGATACAAAGTGAAAGGCAGTTAGCAGTTAGAGAGCTAGCATATAACTCAAAGGTATAGATAAAATAATGCCAACAGGTAAAAACTAGTCAACTAAGGCGTATAACCAATACACTATATACATATACTTATATATACCATACCGGCATAGTGATAAAGATTAATAGGAATTTTGAGATTATTAACCTCGATTGTGTAGCATAAGCATCATATAGCAAGTCACCCACGGGCTATATGAGCCTATCTCATCCTTTAATAAAAGCACCCCAGTATGTGTAACCGCACAAAGTAGAGACTATCCATAACCGTATATGCCTAGAAGGGGGACTCGGACCTCCCAATAGAATAAAGGTGACTTAAGCACCAATACATGTATTATGAATGACTAGAACTAATATTTACATATTCATTATGGGGGCTCGAATCACCCAGTGATAAAGAATCCCACACTAGCTAGCTCGGTTTCTAATGTTAGTCCTTTGGACTCCACATTCATGGTCCTTCTACACATCCTGATTTGAAGCGTAATTTAAAACAATCATTTCACATACAAAACCATTAAACCAATTACGTACCAATGGTCTTCATTTGTATCTTCAAACAAACACTACTTTGGAAATGTATAACAAGCCATAACGATTGTGATTCAACTTTGGGAATCGAACCAACTATCTATACAAATCCATCAATTCAATTCAACATTTAGGGACTCGAACCAAATATCTAGTAAAGACATAAATAAACTTAACACATAAGGACTAAAACACTTATAGCAAATTGAACCACCAAGGTTACAATTTAAATCAATACAAGGACAACAAAGCCTTCACAAAATCATTTACAAAAAATTCATATTCATTAGGTCAAATCCTTGGTTTAAAACACCATTTAACATGTGACTACTTTATTTTCTTAGGAATTTACACAAGCACTTTGAGGGCATACCACTACCAGGCCTAAAAAAAAAAGAAAAAACCATCAAGTTTAGGGCTACTCATGACCTATTTGTTAAAACCCAGTTACGAAGCACCCACATATGCAAACCATTATCAAAAACCATGTATAGTCATAATTTAAACAAAGAGTAAACAATACTCAATAATGTGCAACTAAACCCTAAACATTGGTTTTCAAAACCACCATTATAGAATTATCATCAATGTGTAAAACACATGATATTTGAAAACTAACAATGAGGGAACAGTCACATGACTTATTCACGAAGAATCACTGAAGAAATTTGACTCTTGGGCCTCTGGATGAACAATTTGTAGAAACTTTAGCGCAATCTTCAAGGGAGCATTTAGAGAGTTTTGGAGTGATTTGATATTTCAATGCGTTTTCTTAGAGGCCACAATGTGTTTTAAGATGTATGGACTTAGGGGTTTTAGTGTAGGAAATATCCAAAATGCCCTCAGCTTAGAAGCTAAAAAATGGTGTGAAGGAGGGTACAACCACACCACCCAAATCGTACCCCAACATACGAATGGTACCCACCAGTCGTACCCTAGGAAGCAACTTAGACCCCTCTAATATCAAACATATAACCATAAAGACCAACTCGTATCCAATCATATGAGTAGTACCCTAGAATTGTACACTAGGCAGAATAGAATCACCTAGGCTAGACATAGGACATCATACGATTTGGCATCATACTTCTTATACCCTAATATATAAATAGAATGTTGTTTATTCATTCCATGTACATAAACCAACTAAACCACACTGATAATCATACAAGCGGAGGAACCTAAATCATGCCACAACATATACCAAGTACCCATAAGTCATATGATGTCCAGTAGATCAAACTCAAGAAATTGTCTAAGGGTTAAAACTAGGGTGTTTTACTGTACCACAATCTCTCTAGCATAGTTGGATCACGGCTCTGCGGTCATAGTACTTAAGGCCAGATCTACCTTGGGTTATCTAGTTTTTCCACTACTTCTTCCCTTATTTGATCTCTTTTCAACACATGTGAGAAATAGTGCATTGAAATGACAAACTTATCCCATTCATATCGTTAAATCATAGTAGTGTGGATGAATTTAGATGTAAACAAGGGTTAATTTTACCACTCATCATGGACCACAGGTAGCACATGCAGGCCACATATGGGTAAACCATGTGCTGAAGTTAAAATCTTAAGAGCTAAAGTGCAAGAAATTTTTTCCTTGCCACATGCAGTCACTACATGCTTCCACCATGTAGGCCGCATGTACCACATGTGCCCAATGCTAGGGCTCACATAGAGACCACATACAGAAAGTGACCTCAAATTTTTTTGATTATTCTGATACTGTTTCATAGGGTTTCTATGAATTGCAATTACACTCCTATGATGTTTTTAGGTTCTATTAAGTATGGGTAATTAATTTTTTTTTAATTTTAATTATTATTTGATTTCTAGTATTTCTTGTAATCTAAAACAACCATTTAGGCATTGTTTAGTAAATTTATTCAAACATTGAACATTAAGACAATGACATTCACATATTGATTGATTAAGAAGGAGGCCCCTTTGGGTCCAAGTTAACAAAAATCTTATTATTCTTGGTTTGTTATTCAATTTAAGACTTAAGGATTTATTCTTTCATTATTGTGAGACCATTTTATAATTTTTTTTGTGGATTCCATGATTTATCAAATAACTATGAGAGGCTATTTTCCTTAGCTAGGGTTGTGGAAATCCTTGAATATTAATTAAGTAGAGGAAGTGCCAAGTCATTCTAGATAAAGATTCTTGCCTATATTGAGTTTTCCTCTTTCTAATTGATTTCTTAGAGGTAGCCAACATTAAAATCCCACCTAAACTATTGCTACTTACTCTAAAGAGTATTAGTGACTAGGAAAAGATAACTGCCAACATTAAAATCCCACCTAAACTATTGCTACTTACTCTAAAGAGTATTAGTGACTAGGAAAAGATAACTGCAACTATAATTTAAAGTTTCACTATTGATCTATGGTACTAGGTATTATCTGAGTAAAATGGTTAGCAATCATTTAATAACTAGACACTCAAAAGGTAATAGTTAATTGGGATTTAGATAAGGGTTAGAAAAGCGATATCATGAGACTCAAAAGATAAAAGGCGAAATCCATTTGGTCATCCAAAAAACTGTTAATGCTACACAACTTATTAGGTTCTACATGCATGGTATTAGAATAGTTCGACAGTGCACAATAATTCTATTATGTTCGGAAGAAAGAGGGAAATTAGCATAGGGTTTGTCTTAGATTGTTTATAACCAACAAAAACCAATTTTTCTCCTTTTTCAATTTCAACAAATCCCCCTTTTAGTATCCTGTCTACCTAATGATTGTAAAAAGTTCGAGAAATATTTCTGACCTTTTCCCTATAGGATTGACCCCAAACTAGTTTGGTTACGATATTTGATAGAGACCTCTTCTTCCTTAAATTGAAGGTGTATTTTGGACATTATAAGCCACCTCTAAGAAGGACCATGTAATGACCCTCTAGGTCATTCCCTCTATTTGTATGAATTTTCTTGATTTCAAACCTTGACATATAGGCTATAAGTTATTTATGACTTGCTATAATTGTCGATTTGTTTATCAGATAACTCATTTGGGTTTTAGGATCATTTTTATTCTTTGGAACTTTTATTTTTTAGGATATGGACTCATACAAAATATCATAGTAGATGACCTCAGGTAGGATTTCCAATTACAATATCAGCTTTGAAATGTTGATTTTATGCTTGGGGACACTTGATTCAGGTCCTAAGAAATCCAAACTCATTTGGGGGCTGATTATGCAAAAAATAAAACAATAGGTAGAGTCCCCATATTGAATCAAAATGTTCACTGATGAAAGTTTTGATGATTTTATGGAGTCCAAAATGTAAATTTTTGTATTGTAGCAATGTTTATGCACATGAGGTTCTAAAAAATCTATAGTACCCAATCGGTATCTATTTTTGACAAAAAAAATCTAATACATCAGGTTGTTGATGCAACTACTTAAGCAATCATTTGACTGCTTAAGAGGTCTTCTCTTATATGACATAGAATTACTTTAGCAACCTTAGCTACATGTCCAAGGGCCTTTTAAGATATTAGTGTCTGCTTACGCAGCCTAGGTATCAATTAAGTGGTACTCATTCCTTCTATAATAGATCTGTTAATCAATTATGGTAATGCTTAAGTGTCTATCCCTTAAAGAGTTGGGTGATAACTTTAGGGACTATAATGATGCATCAGGTCATTTTTTATATTTCCAAAAGTTCTTACTGTTAGTGATTTTTAATGGATGCCCCAAGTCATTTATGACTTGTTGGAATTTACAGTATAGTTATCAAGTATTTTGTTGGGCTTTTAGAGATAATTTTTTATTTTGAAGTCGTCGTTGCTTCCAAATTTCCACTGGGTGAAAACTTTAGTCAAATGACCTTGACTGTAACTTCTGACTGTGCCAGTGGCTGGAATGTTCTTTTTAGGCTAGGTTGACCTTTCGTTAGAGTCCTAAGAATGCCAATCTCATTTTGACCTCTTGGTCAGAAAGTTATGAAACTAAAAATTATATGTGGGACAACTTTTCATTGAAATAACCTAGAATGGAAATTTCACTTTCACCATTGAGTCTGAAATGTTAAATTGGTGTGGTTAGATAGTTCATTTTCATATACAATATTATAAATGAATCCCAAAGGCTTGGCAGAGACTTTGAAAAATTCCAAGACTCTATTGTCTGTTAGTACGATTGCGAACCAAAGGTCACAATCAAAGTATCCTTGGCAAGGAATTAATGCGGCGACAGTGTGAAGTTCATGATTTCTACAGCTATGTCCAGTCCTAAGATACCGTAATTGCGGAGCCTGAGGTCGCAATAGAGACTACTAGGGATGGACTGGGCATAAATAGACAACTTATGTCGCAAATTTATCCTTTTAGAATCCATTTAATTAGATTGTAACCTATATATTATGATGTAAAGTGAGTGTGAATCTTGTGGCTGATTAGGAATATTTATTAACACTTGTTTATGCGATATCCTTCTAATTTGAGGTATGATACCTCTAAATTCATTGTAGATTTTTCCATTTTATTGATAAAAACCCCAAAGCTTGAGGGATTGATTTTAACCCCATTTTGACTTAGTTTCCACCTATTTGTTAGGGTAATGATTCCTTGAACATGTAAGGATATGCGTTGGCTTTGAAAATGTGATTTCCATAAGTGGGACATAAATGTGGTTCTTGTGTGGTTTTTGAACCCTAATCATAATATTGTAATATGGGAATTGTTATTCTCATATTAATTAATAGAATGTTTTTATGATAGCTTTTTTAATCATGATAAGTCTTCTTAGAAAGAAAAAATGATTGTTTAGTAGTTCATTGAGATTTCTATGAAGTCGAGGCAGGCTAGGTTTATCCCTTGTTAGATAGAGCTATTTTTAGTATTCTTAAGATATTGTGTTAGATTTGGGATGTTTTTTAGTTGTTGGATTCATGAAATATAAGACATGGTTTAGTTGTACCATTTAGGGTATTTTGAAATCATAGAGTTGAAACTCTTGACTGGTTTTCTTATGCCTTAGATGAATTTAGCTTCATGTTTCTTGTTTAGCATGAGAATACCTTAGATCACTTAATTTATATTAAAATACTTTGTAAACCAATACTTAGGGTAAGATTGGTTTTAGTTTATTTCCTTAAAGGAGGTTGCCTTAAATACTATTTTTTTCTTAATTATTGTGTTTGGGAAGTACCCTTACCTTAGGGCTAATTGTTGCTTACTAAACATCTAAGAGTGGATTTAGATACCTTAGCCTAGTCTGTGGTAGAATTAGCCTTAGAATGTATTTTGGAAATTTAAAAATACGCTCTTCGACCCACCTTAAGTAAAGATTGACAACTAGTTCTCTTGAAACCCTTATATGCTTATTATGTGCCTAAAGAATGCCCTGTAGGGACCTTAACACTTGATTGTTATGGTAATGATGACAATAGAAGTAATGTATATAGACTAATGGATTAGATTGTCACTTGTTCTTCTTGAGATATGAATCATGTTGTGACAAGTTATTGGTTATGTCATGTATAAGCTATTTATAATGATAATGATAAGCCTTTGACCACGTTAATAATTATTTATTTCCTTTACCTTTACTTATGATTATGATCATGCTAAAAAATTTATGCTCGTAATCATGATAGAAAACATTCTTATTGATGATGCTAGAAATTGTGTTATTAATTATTCTAGAGCCATACTTATTGATTTTAGGGGAAGTTATCATATAAATATGCTAGAATTCATGAAACATGACTTTATTAGCACTTATGATATTGGTTATTCTACCTACCATGGTGATATGGCTATAGATTAGCATCCTAATATTTAGTGTATATATATACATACTCATATCAATTCCAGACAATGATGTTAACATTGATTATATTCAATTAAATTTCAAAAGATAATGATGATGTTGATTATACCTGGTTCGATTCCAGAGGATGATTATCATGATACATTTCTACCTGTAAAGGCAGGAGTATGATTATGATTTTAGATTTATACCTGGATGTAATACTCTTGGTTTTTGGTCCTTGAATTTTCATTGAGTCTTGATCACACTTACCTATACCATTTTTGTTATTATAGGATCACTGTTGTCAATAAAGATCACCTTACATTAAAGTCGAATCCTCGAGGAGTGAGTCTAGTATTCAAATTCTATAAGTGTTGGAAGTGTCTGAGTATATGCCCATAGTGTAAGCAAAAGAAATGCATAACATAAAATTTGGAGGGAGGGGGTTATAGTTTATGAAATTGTTTAGACAAAACTATTCAACCTACCAATTAAGAGATACAATTATAAATGATATTTTAATAGGAAAAAGTCATTGGATTATGTCTTTCAAGGGGCAAATAATGCATGTGTTTATGATAATTAAATGTACATTCTAGTTAACAACTACATGGGTAGGCTAGATTGGAGGTTCTTGAGATTTGTTTTTTTCCAGTATACATGCTATGAGATAGAAAGATGTGGATTTGAGCCAAAAAACGATAAAAGGAAGAGAAAAGAAGTACAACTGAAAGACCTGGAGTAGAAATAGGCCTCTGTTACCGCAATCAGAGCCTGAGGGTAGTGATTCCAGCTAGCCAAGATGGTTAGTAACCGTAATGCCATGGATCTACATACAGTTGTGCTAGCCGCGATCGCGGTGAATCAGGTGTGATTGTGGTCATGCAGGATTTAGCTCAGGAGCATTTTCATAATTTTCAGTTGCCGACCCAAATCCTTTAAATTCTTAAAACCCTTTTCCATTTTGGGCATTCAAAAGATTAGCAATACTTTGAATTTGAAATTGAAAACCTAAATTGGGAAAGAAATGTAAATTTGATTTGGGGATTTCGATTTTGGTATTTGTGAAGAATGGATGCCTTGAAAAACCCATTCGGTATTTGTTTCTCTCTTTTCTTCACGAGTAGCTAAATCTTTCAGTCTTGGGATTATGTTGAACTAAGGTGTAAATTAGTTGTCCGTTGTGAGGCATTTATATATAATCTAGTTAGATGATAATGTGTAATACTATTACTTGAATAAATTTGTTGGGATTTGTGGGTGAAAACCCCAAATACCCATATAGGTTTTTTAGTGAAAAATCCATGCTCTTGAAAGCCTAAATCATCCTTTAAAGAGGGGGTTGGGTGAAATTTAGGAATCCTCATCATCCTTGAAAGTGGAATGCGGAAACAAAGGCAATAGTATATAATTATTAGGTTTAGTTTACTCATTTTCAGTATCTTAGACAAAAGTGTGACTTTGTAGTTGACTATACCTTGGGTATAATCCTAGAAATAGGGATGCCCAAATTGAGGTAGTGGGTTAAATAATTGTCACACTTTTTAAGTAGCCAAAAGGGTCAACAATTTAAATCCTTGAGGTTTTATTGAGAAATTAGCCACAATGGTCCTTGACTAAGCATACCACATTAGTAACTTTTGATCATTTGGACCAAATCCCACGTACCCACACCTAAGTTTTTCTTAGGTAGACGTAATCCCAAGATTTTTCAAAAATAAAAGTTGCATTAAAGTTAGTTTCTTAGTTTATGAACTCATGTTACTAGTGATATACATTTTTCTTTTACCAATAACCCCCGCTACCCATTTTTAACTATGTCGTTTATTTTACCAACACATCAAAATTATCTTAACAGGACGTAATTTCCCATAAGAATAATACTCTATCTTTCACTCCTTGTGGATTCAACCTAAACTCAAATTAAGGTATTGACAATGACCGTACTCTACAAATTTAAATGGTATAGGTGACCATTATCAAAAATTGGCGTTGTTGCTGGGGAGTGAAATATAGTTTTCATTTATACGGTGTTGATTTTTACTTAGGGTATAACTATAGTGGTGTGTATTTATTTTTGTTTTAGGTTTTTCTTCTGTATATCTGATCTTCGTAGTATACACGAAAGCATGAGAGACAATGATAGTCAAGCTAGGTCATGTGACCTCCCCCTCGATGATGATGGGAAACTCAATAATGTTGGTCATTCAAGTGCCATCTAGAACCCACCTATGTCTGGGAATAGTGTCTTTTATATCACAAGCATCATGTTGCACATGTTACAAATGAAGTGTGTTTTTTGGGGGGCAAGCTTATAAGGACACCAACCTTTATTTGAAGAATTTTGTAAAGATGTGTGCACCTTTTGATATTGCACACATAACTAAAGAGTTCACTAGATTTTGTCTCTTCCCATTTTCTCTGACAAGAGAGGCGGTATTATGACTCCAATCTCTTCTGGCTAGGTCTATCACTTCATGTTTGAACTCACCATGATCTTTCTTGACTCATGTTTCCCACCATAAAAAATGCTTCAATTGAGGGGATAAAATCATCAATTTTAGGGAATTGAATGGAGAGCCTTTGTATAAAGTATTGGAAAAATTCAATGGAAAACTAACATACTGTCCAAACCATGACATCTCAGAGAAGATGCCATTCTAAATTTTCTACTTTGCTCTTGACCTACTCAACAAAACGGTGGTGGAAAATGTTATAGAGGGATCTCTTGTGAAGTTGCTTTATTATGTCGCAATGAATTTTCTCATTGCATTTTTTGAGGGGGTTACCAAGAAAAACCAAGGATGGTATACCCTAGATTCCGAGGTTCCTCAGTGTTCTCTGACTACATACATGGTTGACATGGAACAAAGGAAATTAGATAAAGAAAGAAAAGAGAACATGGCTAAAATGATGATGCAACTAGATCTTTTAAGAAAATATGTGACAGGTGCACCTACAAAAGCAGTGAATGCCATGGAATAAAAGGCCTATGAACATGATTAAAAGGCAAAAATGCTTTATGAGGATATTAGTACTTGGAAAACTATTTGGGGGTTCCCACCTCGCCTATCAAAGAAAAGGTGGGAATTAAGGTTGGATGGACCGTGAACGTGACCATGATTGGAGGAATAGAGGTCATGACTATGAGAGCTATGTGCCTCCCAATCATTGGGTAAATAACAACAAGCATGAGTGCTATGTACCTCCCTATGATCGGGCAAAGAACAAAGAGACGAGATCAATTAACCTCGGTAAGTACAAGTCCAAAGATGTTTTGGAAATGTTTTTTATGAGAGTGGAAGAAATGGAAAAAATGGTTCATGAAATGAAAGGTGATTTTTCAAAGATTAATGAAACCCGGATGTCCCACCCTGCCTCTATTAATAAATTGGAGACTCAAATTGAGAAAATTTCTACTGAATTAAATTTTAGGACAAAGGGTGATCTCCCTTGCGACACTATTGTGAACACAAAAATAAGGCTCAAGTTTTAGCTATAGTTACTAGGAGTGGGAAGACCCTTTGAGATAACTTATAAGAAGAGTTGTGTTATAATATTCCTAAGGGTAAGTCAAAAGGAGCACCACAAAAATCTCAAGATGAAAATAATGAAAAGGAAGCGGTGGAATTTAATAAAGAGGTGGTCAAAAATAGTAAACCACAAAGTGATGTTATACGTACAATTTAAGTCCCTCCACCATTCCCTCAAAGGCTTCAATTAAAACAAGAGGGTGATAAACTAAAGAAATTTATGGCCAAGCTTAGAAACCTCTCTATCAATATCCCATTGCTTGAAGCAATTAAAAGAAATATGAGATATGCTAAGCTTATGAAGATGTTGATGTCGAATAAAAAGCTCATTAAAGTTGTCACAATTGAAGTTACCCATGGTTGTAGTGCTATCATTAGTGGCAAAATCGGTGAAAAGAAGGAAGACCATAGGGATTTTACCACCCCTTACAGCATAAAAACACATTTGTTATTTAAAGCTCTATAAGATCTCAGTGCAAGTATAAACCTCTTGCCTTTTGCCATCTATAAAAAGGTCGTATTGGATACTACAACTCAAATACTTTTGATGTTGTTAATGATGGATTGGTCTATCAAGAGACCGTTTATAATTTTATTGGATATCCTAGTCAAGGTAGAAAAATTTATACGTCCAGTGGACTATACGGTTTTTGATTGCAAAATGGAGCAAGAAGTTCCCATCATTCATGGTCGACCTTTCTTTGCCACTAGAAAGGACATTATTTATATAGAATTGGGTGAAATGAGGTTTACAGTTCATGATGATGAAGTCTCTTTTGGAGTATGAAAAATAAAGAAGCAACTTGTGGAACTTTAAGTAATATCAATTATTGATGTTGAAATAAAAAAAAGGAGGGGACCCTTGAGGACCCAACTTGAGAAAGGAGGAAGACGTTGTTCCACGACATAAATTAATGTGCTATGCAGAAAGCAAGTGGCTCTTACCCTTTGTTTTTTTTATGGTGTAAATTTTAATTTTGATAACTGAATAACCCATGCATTTGTTGAACTATTAAATATGTTGGAGAAGCTTGGAAAAGGAAAAGTGTGAAAGTTTTACACTATGAACTAATAGGGGAAAATCGAGGTAAAAAAATTCCCTCAGTTACTGTGATCATGGGACCTAAGCTGCAATTGCATCACCCATATGTCTGCAATTTCGGGAACTTTACTGCGATAGTGGTCATCTTAAAAATATAGCCATCTGATTCCCCCATTTTATTCAAACTTCCTTTCCAACTTCACTCTCTGATTGGACTCATTTCTGGCAAAGATTGTGAGTTCTCCAACAGCATCCTTGCATCTTTCTTACATGACTTGCCTGGTAGTTCTCATGAATCTATGGTTTTATTATTGCAAATAGTCCATAGGATACATGTTGTTGAGTGAGCCTAAATCTTTTATTTTCATGCTTAATATTTTCATAAATTGTGCTTGCATTGTGTTTAGCTGCTAGATTATTGTGTGCACATAAGCAGAGAAGTCTCGGTTACCCAAATTGTGTGTGGAAATAGAGACAAATGAAGAGTGCTCATCAAGATCTCAATGTACTACCCAAATGAATGATCACTAATGGCTTTATATTTTATGGGTATAATCGAGTACCTAGTAGGCTTGTTCCATGCTATTAATGTGGATTCTTCTTGTAGCCTTAAATTTTAAAATTTTTAACATGGAAAATGGGTTTGAAACTAGTCTCAGTTACCGTAATCATGGTCATCGCTAACGTAATCATGGTAATGGAATCACGGATCCATGGCTTGAAATTGCGGTAACCAAGTATAATTTTTTGCCCAGCACAAAAAATTTTCACTTGAAATTTTTGCATGAAAACCACCAAGCAACTATCTAATGGACTTTGTGAGCAACATAGATACTTTGTGCATAAAAATGTTAATGATGGTTATCTATGTTGTATGTTTCTTTCCAAGATAATTTCATTGATAAATACAACCGCATCCAATTCATTTGATTCGCATGCCACACACACTACTATGGTGATCTTCTGAGAACAAAGATGCTCCTAGAGAGAGGCATATATTTTGATAAAGTATCGGAAAAGCTCTCTACATTTCCGGATAAACTTGAGGCTACAAGGTTGCAATTTTTTTACCCCAGATCTATGCAATGAAAATGAGGAATGGGTTCGTGAATTCTATGACAACCTAAGCGTAGTGTCTTTCTTGGACCCATCTAACATGACTATATAGATCCGTGGGAAAATAGTGAACTTCGGGAGGAGTAAATTAATAACATCTATGGACTCCCAAATGATAACATGAGTTAGTTTGAATAAAAAAGGTGTGAACTTTTAAGCTAGTTGGCAGAAAGATTGTGTCCTGAAAAGAAAGTCTCGTGGGTGGAAACCAAAAGTAACATCCACACGAATGACCTCACTTATGAGGCATGGATTTGGTTGAACATTATATGCAACCGAGTCTCCCATTGGACACACATGACATCATTCCCATACATGTGGCTTCTAATGGTTGCTTGCATTCTAGATGACATTCCTTTTAATGTTAGTCAGCTTGTTGTTTCTAATATGTAATTCTTTAAGAATCAAGGTGGTAAGCATCTCTTCTCCCCTTATTTGATTAAGAAGCTTTGTAGGATAGGTGGGGTTGAAGAGTACTTTAGAGACACTTGTGTGCGCCTTGGTACCCCCATCTATCCTTTGAGAATCTAAAGAAAAGATGCACTAGGTAAAAGTAAGAAGAGAACGATTGACTTAACGAAGTCAACATGTGAAGAGTCTTAGTCTTGTATACCATCCACCGCCGTGCCTCTTGAGGATATTAGAGTTTATATTATGGTAATAAAAGATCTTTTGTCAACACTACCCCAGGGACCGGGAGATCCTTCAACCACTCAACATTCATATATATCACAGGCTGATTATGCAAATTACGAATAAGATCAAAAGAAATAGGGATCTACAATTATTAGGCTTGATAAAACCTACTCATCATTAGCGGTATCACATCGTGATCTCTGGGTTGCATATAAAAAGATGGTTATAAGGGAAATGAAGAGAGATAGGTTCTTTAACAAGATGTGGAAGGGGGTGAAGGGCCTTTGAAAGGTCCTAAAACCCCATTATCGACTTCCTTCACCCCAAGTAGACAGTGATGATGAGGCTCCATCCAAGTGATACGGTCATGAGGAGGATGTGATAATCCAGAGTCCGAGAGTAAGAGTATCTCCTGATACAATTTTAGGAAGCATCCATATCTCTCTTTATGCTTGATTATTTATAAGGTAAGAACCCTACCACCTTTTTATTAGGGGTGCCTTTCTCCGTATTCATTTGACCTTGTCCTGTATTATTATTATTTATGAATATTTTGCTATTTCTTTTTGATAACTTATATTTGGGTTTTGATATTCAGGCACTCTGATGGTGTCCACATTTTCATGGATCATTTATTTTGTTCTTAGATGTTTACTTTTTGTTTAGTTTAATAATGAAAATAATAGACGATATTTTCCCCATGATATATAGTGTGATGACATTCTTAAGGGAAAAGCATTGTCTTTTGGTTTGTAGTCATGGATGCAATGGAACTCTGAGTAACAGTGGATCAAAGTTACAAATGCTAGTAATGTTTGAGTACCTATAGAGTCTCAGATTTTTTTTGAATCATAGTTAAACCTATAGTGAATATCAAATAGACATATGGTTGGCTGGCCCGTACGAAAACCCTAATGTGAGATTAAGGCTTGGGTTTGTGCCATAATTAAAAAATCCTGCATGCTGACCATGCAAAGTGTAATACCTCGTATTTCTCAATCTTAACTTATCTCTAAGTATATGATTTATTCCATATAGAATTTTAAAATACTCAGTATTTTTCAATTTAGAGATTACCAATGCGTAGGAAATTCAGTAAGCTTTCAAACAAAATAAATTTCTCCAAATATGATACCTGGGCAAAAAGTTAGAGCCATTTCCATAAAACAATGTGCCAAAATGCATGTCAGTGCGTTGCGGAGCAAAACAAAATGGCGGTTATTAAATGTACTGACTCTCCGTGATTCTGGCTCGTTGCGCCAAGGCTCATTTGTGTAGTTATCCTTTATCCAGTGAAGCAATGAGATGTCACCACGTCGTGGTGAACTTCCAAGTCTTATCTAGTGTGGTTATGTGATACCACCATATCGCGCTACCTTTCATTTTCTCAAATGTCAATTTCAAGAGACACGGCGTAATAGCACCGTGTTGCGCTAGTATGCTGAATCGAGAATTTTTGTTAATTCTGAGTTGTAATTCTTAGGGTATTAAAGTTTTTTTCCCTCATCCCAGTCAGTCCTTAACACAAAATATAACCCTAATTAACTTAGTTATACCATTATTTACTCAATTTCCCTCAAATTAAATCATTATTTCTGAAAGGGAAAAACCCTAGCTCCAAGAAATCAAGAATGAACTCAAGGATTTCACCAAGAACCTTTAATAATTAATATTCCCAGGAATGTTAGATGTTCATCTATGGGTTTCTCTCACCCATAGAGTCCAAGAATCCATTTTTAAAACTACAAGATTATTGATTCATGATTTACATGCTTGAAATTGGATTGTATTCATGATTCATGACATTAATTGAGATTAAATCCATGATTATGTGTATAATCCATGAAATTGAAATAGCATGTATATTGAATTGTGTAATTCCCATGTTATAATCCTTGAATTAGCAAGTTTGGGTGTTGTAGTTACAATGTTTACATGTTGTCCGTAATTATATGTATTAAGTTGTTCTCCCTATGTTTTTGATGGAATGTCCACATGAATTAAATGATTAAATCAAGACATACTAGTATATGTACAAGTATATGCCCTACAAGTGTTTGATAAAATGTCTCTATGAATGAATTATGAATAAGTAGACATTGCTATGGTTTGCAAGATCATGTTATGCTTTACTTTTGATGCTATCTTGTCCTGGTGTATCTAATACCCAAAAATCTCGCTATTTACCTAGATCTACGATAGTTAAAGAATAGTCTCAATCATGTTATGATCAGTAGTGCTCAGTCAGTTACAGAGCTCAGTGAAACTCAGTATTAGTCCAGTTCTACTCAGTTTAGTAATCAGTCTATAGTCAATTCAGTTGGGAGTAGGATTTAACACTGAGTGAACCCAAGGATGGGGGCTCACTTGCCAGTAGAGGGTGTGATCCTTAGAAGCAGTCCTTGAATTCTAGAACTACGTAGCCAGTGTAGGTTAAGTTATCAACCTACTAGTTGATGGTTGATGAGTTGTTTTAACCCGTCAGTTGAAGGTACCACCATTCTCATTCAGAGCACCTGCCAAATTGAGGGTGACTCTTTAGCCTGTCTTCACTCGTGGTACGGTACTACACCCTTCCAACTAGGGTTACATATTGGACCCTAATTATCTTATTTGGGGCATGTCGATTAGATTATTACCTCCTACAGTCTCAGTTTTAGTCTTCAGTATAGATATCAGTTCAATTCTACAAAATCAGGACTGTTAGATGCAGTCAATCAGTCTCAGCAACTTAGTTATCAATTATTTAAGAGAATCAGTTACTTAGAAATAGAAATAAGTACTTAGCTATAGAAAAGGTTAGTTACAGTATACAAACTTATGCATAGTATGCGTACTCAGTATTTTACTGCAGTTTTAGTTATCCATGTACTCTCATATATAGTTACTCTATATCATTTCGGTCAGTTATTGTTTATGCATTTGATCACTTGCATTCAGCCTCACCTCATCTAACATACCAGTAAATTTCATGTACTGATGCATACTCTTTCTTTGTGCTATGATATCTTATATCATAGGTTCGAATGCTCAGGTTCCCGACCGCACATAGATAGATTCAGATTCAGCCAGCAGTGTAAGCTTTAGTTGTGAGTCCTCATCTATCAAGGATATTCTTTATTTTAGTATTTTCAGAAGCTTCAACATTTCAGTAGTTGGAGTTAGTTGGGGCTTGTCCCATCAGCTCTGTATTCAGACAATTTCAGTAAGAGGCTTTTCAGACTAGACTTTCAGACAATATTTAGTTTTGCAGATTATTAGTATAATTGATATTCTTTATCAATATTTATAGATTTTGAACCTTATGACAATTCAGCCTATTTTTTGCATTAATTATAGTATTATTATTCAATGCTCACAGCAGATATTAGTCATAAGTTAGCTTGTTTTCCTTCATGGTCGTAAGTACTATATAGCATCTAGGTATAGACTCGAGGAATTACATACTTAGTATTAGAGCCTAATTTTCAACAAAATCCTAGAGAGTTTAAAAGTCGTATCAAGTAGAGTCTTGTGTATGGCTGTGTAGCATGCCACACCATGGTCAGGAGGATATGAGATGTTTATAGGAAAAGTTTCCCTTCTTTTAGTATTCATGTCATGTGAGTGATCATTATCTCAAGTTAAACTCTAGGTATAATCCTATCTTACTTCTGTTTACAGAACATGCTTCCCAAAAATACCAACGGAGGAAGAACAAGAAACCAGTCAATACCTCAGGCCGTTTAGGTAGATCCCCTAGACAAACATATCTTCCATGCAGAATTTAGAACTGTGTTTACTACTCTATCCAGTTCCGTAGCTACTTAGAATGAATGACCTACTGCTATTAAGGCCAACCCAATTGCCAATACTGCTACAGCCAGGATTTGGGACTTTACCCAAATGAATCCTCCCCTATTCTCAGGATCTAAAGCATAAGAGTATCCACAGAAATTCCTTGATCAGGTTCAGAAAGTCACTGATATCATTGGAGTAGCTTCCGATGAGAGTGTTTAGTTAACTACCTATCCTCTACAAGATGTGGCTCATATGTATTTTAAGTAGTGGAAGGTAGATAGGGGTACAGATGCAAAGCCCTTAGAGTGGGACATGTTTGTTATTGCCTTCCAAGATAGATTCTTTCCCTAAGAGATGAGAAAAACCAAGGTGTTAGAGTTCATCAAACCCAGGCAAGGTAATATATGTGTGAAAGAGTATTCCCTCAAGTTTACTTAGTTAGCCATGTATGCTCCCCATGTAGTAGTAGGCAGTAAGTCCAGAATGAGGAAGTTCGTATTTTGCGTGTTAGAGAGTGTTGTTAAGAAGTGTAGAAATGTGATGTTAAGGATCTGGATATATACTAGCTCATAGTCGATTCCCTGTAGATAGAAAAAGCTAATAATAAGGAGAGAGAGAGGGAAAACAAGAGAGCTAGAACAGGTAGCTTCAATTTCAATCAACTAAAGTCAGAGGGCGGTAACTTTCATAGTTTCATCTAAAGTCTTTAGTTCCATCTTTGTCCTCAGCCAGTGCTCCAGTCCCTAAGTTCAAAATTGGTAGCAAAGATAGGGTGCCAGGCTCTAAATTTCAAGATAGTGTAAGCACTACTCGAACCAATACTCTTACTCAGATAGGTGGCAAAAACCATCAATGTGTCGTTAGAGCTGGAAGTGATGTTTGTTCTGGGTGTTCCAAGCCAAGACAAAAGGCCAGCGATTGTCCTCAGTCAAGTTCTCAGGATTAGCATAATCTTCCTTCAGCTTAACATAATCTTCCTTCAGCTTAATCCAGTCACCCGAATAAGCAGTTTACCACTTCCAGTGCCACCAGTGGGCAACACCCAAATAGGCTTTATGCACTTCAGTCCAGATAAGATTAGGAAAATTCTCTGGACATGGTCACTGGTACATTACAGATCTTCCATTTACATATTTATACTTTTTTAAATCTATGAACTTCTTTGTCTTTCATAATTTCTTATATAGACGTTAAATTTAGAGTTAGTCCCAAAATACTAGTAGAACCTTTCTCAGTCTCAACTCTAATGGGTCAGTCTATCATAGCCTGGTGGGTATACAGGAACTGCCTGGGTATGATATCTCAGAAATTCACTGCAACAAACCTTTTTGAGATAGAGATCGAAGATTGAATGTCATTCTTGGTATAAATTGTCTCCATTCATGCTATGCCTCAGTTGATTGTGGAATCAAAATTGTTCATTTTTCATTTCCAAATGAACCAGCCCTTGAATGGAGAGGTAGTACTACAATGCTTAAGGGTTAGTTGATTTTATTCCATAGAGCGAGAAGAATGATATCCAAGGGATGTATCTACCATCTTATGTGAGTCAAAGACTCTAGTTCAGAGACTCGTAGTCTTGAGTCAGTTCCAGTGGTAAATGAATTCTCGAATGTGTTTCCTAAAGATCTTCCTGCAGTTCCTCTCGAAAGAAAAATTGACTTCACTTCTAAATTCCCAGCCCATATCTACTCTTCCATATATAATGGCTACAGAAGAACTCAAGGAATTGAAATAATAGTTAATGAATCTCCTACATAAGGGATTCATCAGACCCAACATTTCCACATGGAGCACACCAGTTTTATTCATGCATAAGAAAGATGGTTCTCTCAGAATGTGTATAAGTTGAACAAAGTCACAGTCAAGAATAAATTCCTACTTCCTAGAATCAATGATTCATTTGACCAATTTTATGATTCTAGTTACTATTCTATGATAGACCTCAGATCAGGCTATAATCAGCTTAGAGTCAGAGAATGTGACATTTTAAAAATATCTTTCAAAACACCAATGGTTCAGATGGGTTTGTTGCGTATTGTGATGCATCCAGAGTAGGTTTGAGTTATCTCCTCATGTAGAGAGATAAGGCCATATTGTATGACTCTAGATGACTTAAGCCCCATGAGAAGAATAACCAATCCATGATCTTGAGTTAGCAGCTATAGTGTTTGCATTAAAGATTTTGAGGCAATATTTGTTGGGGTGCATGTGGATGTGTTTACATATCACGCAAGCTTGCAGTATGTCTTCACACAAATGATTCTAATTTACATTAGATAAGGTGGTTAGAGTTGTCAAAAGATTATGACATGAGTGTTCTATATCATTCGTGCAAGGCCAATGTAGTGTCAGATGCTCTCAGTAGCATCTAAGGAACAGACTCGGGGCATTACACAAATTGAACACCTCCTCCGTCAGAAAGTTTTTAAAAATTAAGGGAATGGACATGAGCAACCTTGTCCAAAATCTTTTTCTCTTTTTGCGACTCTGAAATTTTGACTTATAAAAATTGGCAGATACTCTATTTTTTGTCTCCAGTGAAGGGGAAAATTGAACCTCCTTGGCAAATTTTACATGTCGTATGTGGTGAGCATATTTGTCCAAATCTGATGTGCACTTTTACTATCTATAACTTTCCACATTAGTCTTTCAGGGATAATTTTTATTTTACTTAGTTGGGGAAAGAATCTTAGGACATCTTTGTGACATTTGAAGTCCAGTTTAAACAAAAATTTGCTACCCTTGGGTATATGTTATCCCTAGTTACCTAATTTGAGCCTTTAGTCCTTTCTTTGACAAATATATTACAAGATATGAGCCTTTAAATCTTTATCTTTGTTTTGAACCCTATCCTTCTTGAACTTAAAATTACAGCTTCAAGCTACAAGCCTATGCTGGGGGTGGTGATGATTGAAAGAGGTAACGTTTGTTCATGAAGTTGTAAGTTAGTGCCTTTATGCATAAGCATTGAGAAAAAATAAATAAGAAAAAAAATGATCCAAAAACGGTAAGAGGAGCACAAAGGGTGCAAGAAAAATAAATGAAAAGAAAAATTTGTTAAGCAAGAAAATAAAAAAGTAGGCACACGTGTAAAAAGTGAAAACAAAAGAAGTGTCCCATGATCAAAAGTTAGATGGAATAGTTTGATGTAGATGTTCAAGGAGGGTTTAGCAATTTTGTTCTTAAAAGATATCTACCCTACCCCAAATGTACATTACAAGCATAAAATGCCCTTCATGATTCCCAACCTAGTATGTTCATTATAGTGGCAATTAAAAATATGGGCAAGCCTATGACATGGTACTTATTAGCATTGAGAGTTATTTTGAGGGGGAGAGCTTTGCACTTAAATTCCTTTTTGCATACTTGGTAGATTATTATGTGAAAGTGTCCTTCTTGTGAGGAGGCATGTGAACAAGTTGAGGTGGGTGATTTGTCATTTTCCACGAAAAGAGGCAAAAAGAAGTATACTGTAGTTGAAGTCAAAAAGTGAGTAATCCTTAGAGTATTAGTGATTGTTACATTGTTTCTTTTTGAAGTCTTTTGCATCCTTGAAAAATCATATTTTATTTTGAGAGGTGTTGTGAACATAGTATTGTCCATGTTTTAATAGCCAAATTATGGTATTTACTAAGCTTGAAGTCATTATAATCATTTGGGTCATTCAATATTGGTATAAAAATGCATAGTATCATGGTAAGAGGTAGTGCTGCTTGAGGACAAGCAAAACTTTAAGTTGGGGGTGTTGATGAGTTGTGAAAGTTCCACTCACTTACACACGACATTCATGCACATTACCATATTTAGAATGAATAAAAGATACCTATTTATGATTAAATGAACTAATATCCACATTCTGCATGCATACAAGTTATGAGACAGAAAAATATAGATTGATATTAAAAGGATCAAAGAAAGAGGGAGGAATTGCAACTGAAAGACCTAGAATAGAAACATGCCTCGATTATGGCGATCGTGGCTAGTCAAGATTGTCAGCAGCCGTGATTGGTTTTATCTACAGGTGGTCCCACTATCTGCGATCACAGTGAATCTGGTGCGATCGTGGTTTTATGGGCTTTAGTTAAGAGGCAGCTTTGTAATTTTCAGCAGCCGACCGCAAATCCTTTAAATGCTTAAAACCCTTTTCCATTTTGGGCATATAGAGACTAGAAATACTTGGAATTTGAAATTGAACCCTAAATATTTCTAGAATTATAAATTTAATTTGGGGATTGTAATTTTTGTATTTGTGAAGAATGGATGCCTTGAACAACCCATTTGGTATAGGTTTCTCTCTGTACTTCATGTGTAGCTAAATCTTTCAGTATTGGGATTGTGTTGAACTAAGGTGTAAATTAGTTGTCCGTTGTGATGCATTTATGTATAATCTAGTTAGATGATAATGTGTATTACTATTACTTGAATAAATTTATTGGGATTGGTGGGTGAAACCCCCAAATACCCATATGGGTTTGTTGGTGAAAACCCCATGCTCTTGAACGCCTAAATCATCCTTGAAAGAAGGGGTTGAGTGAACTTTAGGAATCCTCATCATCCTTGAAAGAGGAAAGCAGAAACAAAGAGAGAGTTGGGTTCTTCCCCCTTTTTAATATCTTTTCAGCCCAGTTCCAATATTTTCTTATCAGCACCTGTATACCAGCAAGATATATAAATTAGTTCATTTGAATGGAAAAATTTGTCTGTTAAATATCTGTAAGTGATAGTAGCGTTTATGAATTTGGACGTAAATGAGTGCTAAATTTACCAGTCATCAACACCCCCAACATAAACCTTTTCTTGTCCTACTAAAACACTAACTCTTATTCAATGAGGCAACGAAAATTTAAGGCCATTTGTACGATCAAATGATTATAATGACTTCAAACATGATTAGTACCAATAGGTAGATCTCAAGCATGATAAAAGCTTTTCTCATGGCTAACATCCAATGTAACACAATTTCAAAGATGTAAATGACTTTAAAGAACAACAATGCAATATTCACTAACTCTTGAGAAGTGACTATCTTTCAATAGCCACTCCACTCCACTATGTTTTCCTTATTTTTAGGAAGATGACAATTTTAACAACCTCAATTTGTCTACATGACTCCTAAAAACAAGGAAATCCCACATATACCAAATTATATACTATGAAACAAGTGCTTTATGTCCAAAACTCTCTATCTAATACAAAGACTCTCTTGATGCTACAAGTACCATACCATAGGATTACTCCTATTTTCTATCGCCACTACAAGAAATACACTTTGTTGGAGATCCCAAAGGGCTTTTTGAGCTTGTAACGTAGGTTGGGGGAACGGTAGTCTATCATTTAGGAACAAATGTATACACCTTCTTTGAACATCTACATCACACTATTCCATCAAACTTTTGACAATGCACTACTTCTTTTGTTTTCATGATTTACACATGCCTATTTTAGAGATCTTGATTTACCCATCTTTTTCAAAGAATCTTTTATTTGCTTATCTCATTTGCAATCTATTCCTCGTTTTTCTATTCTTCTATCTTCCTTTTTCACTTTTTCGTTGCTTATCATCATAGGCATCCACTTACACTACCATGGCCCAAGGTCATCTCTTCTAAACTTACAACCCCAGACATAGGTATTTGGCCTCAAGTTTAACCTTTCAAGTTCAAGAAAGGTAGGGCTCAAAAGAGAGGAAAACTCTTAATGGTTCTAGGCTTGTAATTTTGTTTCCAAAGAAAGTTTTGAAGACTCGGAATGGGTAACTAAGGATACTATTCTATGAATGTGTAGGATATTTTATGCCAAAGTGGGTTCCTACATTCATAAAGAAGGCCTAATATCATTTCCCCAATCCAAACATAGTCATAACTGGACTTGAGAGACTAACTAATGATGATTTAGATGAAACAAGCAAGAATAAGAGTTAAACAATTTAACTCACCATGCACATGAAATGACATAGAAGGAGGATCCATTTTATTTCCTACAAGAGACAAAATGAGGTATTTACCAAATACTACAAACTAAGAACTTTGGAGTCACAGAAAGAGGTAAAGTATTGTTACACAATTGTTCATGTCCATGCATTTGGTTTTCAAAAAATTTTGGATGGAGATGGGTTTTTCTTTGCATTTACCCAATGTAAAATTTACTAGTAATGTCACAAATATATGTCGTCTCACATTTTGGCTCATAATGTGGCAAACCATATGGCTACATAGACTTCACAATAGTCATAAAGGTTATACCAAAACTATAATGCTATGGGTACTCAGAATTCAAATGATTTTAAAGCTAAATACCCAATCATGATGATTTTTCTACGAGAATGTCATCACTCAATCCATCATTAGGAAAAGTTCATCTGAAATCAATCAAAAGAGTCACAACAATCTCTACGCTTGGGGTGATATGTATAGATGGTGTTCGAACACAAATGTAACCCCACACCCCCAACTTCATAAGTGAAGTGTCCTTACTAAAACATGCAAAATAAGTAGAAAGGTTAAAAGGGACTCTCTTAAGAAACAACCCTAACTTTTTACGGACTGTCACAATCTCCATAGGGTGTATCATGATTGCATGACCACGGTCGTAGACCTCACACCGCGATCATTCTAACTGAGGCTGATTTTTCCTCTATTTTTCTTCACAGCTGCCAACTTTCCAACTCTATTTTTCCCTAATTTTTGGACCTCCAAATACTGTCAAAATATTTCCAAAACATAAAAAAAAATGCAATAAGTGTGTAAAAGATGGGTTTGAAACGTGCCAACTCGACCTTGTCCGCCTCAGGAATTTTCACATTGTAGTTTTCACCCTTTTTCGTTTACTAAAGACCTTTTTTTCTCATGATTTTCTAATTCAATAGCACCACTAGGGTAAACATTCAAAATCACAAAGAGGCCCGACCTCTTTAATGAAGGTTTTTGAAAGACGCTTCAAACGAGAGTTATAAGTAATTACACAATCGCCTAAGTAATTACCCAATCGCCTACATCAAATTCTCGCATATGTATTTTGGCATCATGCCATTTCTTCATTTTCTCCTTATACAACGCGGAACTTTCATTGACCTTGAGTTGGAAATCCTACAATTCATGAAGATTAGTGACCTTGACTCTAAAGCTTTTTCTCAATTCATGTTTAACTTCGTGAATGTCAATAAAGTTTTATACTCAATTTCAACGGGCATATGACATGCATTTTCAAATACCATTTTATAGGGAGACATACCAATTGGGGTTGTGTAAGACATCGTATACGCCCAAAGTTCCTCATCAAGCTGCCTTGCCCAATTGGTTCGGCCCATATTTACGGTCATCTCAAGTATAGCTTTGATTTCTCGATTGAAAATTTTTACTTGTCCTTTTTTTGGGGGGTGATACAGGGTAGTTAATTTGTGATTCACCCCATATTTGTCTATAAGGGTCCAAAATACTCGGTTGCAAAAGTATGAGCCTCCGTCACTAATTATAGCATGTTGTATTCCAAACCGTGTAAAAATTTATTTCTTCAAAAAGAAGGAGACACTTTTGTTCTTATTATTCAAAATTTTTAAAGCTTCAGTGTCACGACTTGAACCAGGTCTTGGACATGGCGAGTATCTCAAGTCCCACCAGGATCAGAGGTCACCCCCTCCTCCTAACCTAGTCAACTCAACAACCTCTAGAGTCGGATGAATTCATATAACAAGATAACATAAACAACGACTAATATTGATGCATGAAATGCCCAAGCCAATCATCGGTAATGGGACAACCATCTATCACAAACAAACCAACCAAAACAACACACCTAAGTACATAGTAATCCAAAAAAGCCTCTACAAATCGAAACTGAATAAAATGTTGGGACATGCCCCCTAATATAGCAAAAACAAAAATCTAAACAAAGTCCAAGACATAGAATATAAGAAACATGAAATGAAGCCTTCTGATGTATGGATGCTCACCACTTAACTGTGAACTCACCAACCACCCGAGCACCTGGTCACTGTGCTGGAAGAGCTCTAGTGAGTATAGCCACACAAACTATAGAATATTGATATCCGTATATACCTCTATGGGGTACTCGAACCTCCCAGCATAATCAAGGTGACTTAAACTCCAATGTATACATTATGGGGGACTCGAACCTCCCATTCATATATTGCGCTTTTTCTTATTAAACAAAGACTGCAGGCTTTTATGAGGAGAAAAGATATCAACATACACCCCATACAGATAACGGTGCAAAATTTTTAAATTTGAAAACAACAGCTAATAAGTCAAAGTCATGAGTTAGATAGTCATCTCATGAACCTTCAACTGCCTCGAGAAATAAGCAACCACCCTGTCATGGTTTATCAACACATAGCCCAAAAAAACCCTGGACTCATCATAATAGACAACCAAACCCTCTTTTTTCTCAGGTAAAGTCAAGACTAGAGTTGAAGGCAACTTATCCTTTAGTTTCTCAAAGATTCTATCGTAAGCATCAGAACATAGGAACTTTAACTTCTTTTGTGTCAACTTGGTCAATAGAGCAACAATTGAAGAAAATATCTCCATAAACCTCTTATAATACCTAGCTAAACCCAAGAAGCTCTAAATATCGAATGGAGTCATGAGTCCATGCTACTTTTTAACAATTGTAACCTTCTGAGGATCCACTATAGTCCCTTCACTAGATATAACATGACCCAGATAAGTTTAGGCACTCAACAAAAAATTACATTTAGAGAACTTAGCATACAAATGTTGACTTTAAAAGTCTACAACTCAAGGCAGAGGAGATCGATAAGATCGTCCTTACTATTATAGTATACTAAGATGTCATCAATGAAGACAATCCAAGAAAATCAAAGAACTGATGGAAGATCCTATTCATAGAATCCATAAATGTCGTATGGGAATTAGTCAAGCTAAACAACATCTCCAAGAACTCAAAATACCCATATTAGGTATGAAAAGCAGTCGTAGGGATATCCACCTCCCTAATGTTATACTAATGCAACCCAAATCAAAAATCGATCTTGGAGAAGAATTTGGCATCATGAAGTTGGTCCAAAAGATCATTAATTCTAAAAAATGAATACTTATTCATTAACATCACTTTATTTTATTACAAGTAATCAATACACTTTCGAAGGGAACCAACCTCCTAATACATAAATAACAATGGTGCCACCTATGGAGACACGCTAGGACAGCGCAATTTCTAGTGTTAGTCCTTCGAACTCCATTTTTATGGTCCAGCTATGCATCCCGCTTTAAAGACCAATTGAAATATCCATCACACACATATATCCATTAATCCAGATACTAACAAAAGGAATCCTATTGGTATATTCATACCAACCCCACTTACAAGCGTACAACATGTCCTAATGATTATTAATTAACATTCACACTCAAACCCATTGTCTAAATAAACACATAAATTCCATTAAACGTTTAGGGTCACAAAACCATTTAGTTAATTAAAACACCAATGTTACAATTAAAATTAATTTATAACTAACAAAGCCTTCATGAAACCAGTTATTACCAATTTATTTTACTAGGCTAATGCCTTTGTTCAAACATAACTCAGCATGTGATAAGATAATTCTCATAGATATTTTCACAAACAGGATTAGGGGATATCATTTTTTAAGCCGAAAAACATCAAACTAGGGTAAACCATCACCCATAAGTTAAATCACAATTCCCAAGCACCGACATGTGCAAAATTATTATTAAAAAGTGTGTAAACACAATTTAAACCATTAGAAGCCAGTGTTCAACAATATGAAATAAAATGCTCAACCTTGGTTTTCAAACCATCATTAATGACTCATGAATAATGTTTAAGAACATTTTCTTTTAGTGAACTGTTAATTAAGGAAGATTCACATGCTTGAGTTTCTAAAATTCATGGAGTGAATTTGATCTTTAGTCCTATAGATGACCACCTGAAGAAACCCTAGCCCAATCTTTCTTGAAAAGTTTTGTAGAGAGTTTGAGAGTGTTTTAACCTTGCAAAGTGTAAAAGAAATGCCCAATAAGTGTTATAAGATGTGGGGTCTAAAGGGCTTGGGGTGGGAAATGTCTAAAATACACTCAGCTTAAATGTTGTTCAAAACTCGAAGTTGGGTACGAGTTGACCCTCCATGTCGTCTCCACAACATATGAGTGGTACCTTCAAGTCGTCACTAAATCAGAAGGTTGGAAACCACATTCTGTCTAACATACGAGTAGCTTTCCCAACACATAGAAATACCATGCGACAAGTACCCTTAAGTTGTATACGAGGAAGAACATCAATGGCTAAAAACTGGATAACATACGATTAGTCCTATCCTCTCGTCATATTACCATACAACTCGTATGGCGCCTCACATATTTATGACAAAATTTGGTGAACAACACATTGACTAACATATGACTAGGGTTCCTAGACTCATCACTACACCATACAACTTGTGGTATGAGTCATATGATGAATAGAAAGATCAAGACTCAAGAATTTTTCAAGATCTAAAATTTAGGGTTTTTCAGTCTACCCTGTTAGGATCATTCATCCTCGAAAGATAGGGCATGGTAGTACAATCAAAATTAAACCTCTGACATCTCTACTCTTACCTTTAAGATACAAAAGAAGATACCAAGGAATTTACAATCTGCCATCAACAAAGATAAAAACAAAGATGTTAAGAACATTACATACCAAGAGCACGAATTTATGAAATCAGAAATAGGAATGGATATTTTTAGTTTATGTCATGCTTGGCTTCCCAAGTTGCTTACTCAAAATTTTGGTTCCGCCATAGTACCTTCACTAAAGGTACATTTTTCGTTCACAACCTACGAACTTGTTGATCCAATATACTCAATGGGACTTCCTTATAGTACAAAAATCCTAAATATCAATGTTTTTAAGGGAACCACTAATGAAGGATGACCCACGCACTTCTGCAATATAGACATATGGAATACCGAATGAATTGAACTCATGATAGAGAGAAAATCCTACTCATAAATAACATTAGAAACCCTTATCAAAACCACATGCGTACTAACATACCAGGGGCTAAGCTTTCTCTTCTTTCCAAAACGCATTACTCCCTTCATGGGAGACACCGTCAAGAACATCCAATCTCCAACATCAAATAATAAATCCCTTTACCTCACATCTACATAGGACTTTTGCCATATTTGTGTGGTCTTAAGCCTATACCTAATTACTTTCATATCTCTATAGCTTTATGATCTAAATCCTGTCAAAATATCTCAGCTTCACCAACCTCAAACCACCCAATATGTGTCTACAACTTCTACCACACAACGCCTGAAATGGGGCTATACTAATGCTAGAAAGGTAACTATTCTTATAAGCAAATTCAATGAGAGAAAAGAAGTAAAACCAATTATAACAAAAGTCTAACACACAGGATCGCGGCACAAACACATGAGCATAGTCGGGGTACAAGAGACAAACTCAAAGGTTAACCAAATGGTGAATATCCTTCGCCAATTCCCCCATATCCTTATCCACATGCAACAAGCTACCCACTGACAACTTACTAAGAGCAACAAAAACTATATTAGCTTTACTTAAGTGGTAATGAAGACTGATATCATAGTCTTTCAGCAACTCAAGACAACTTTTTTTCCTGAGATTGCACTTTTTCTTATTAAACACGTACTGCAGGCTTTTATGATGAGAAAAGATATCAACATACACCCCATACAGATAACGGTGTAAAATTTTTAAATTTGAAAACAATATCTAATAACTCAAAGTCATGAGTTAGATAGTCATCTCATGAACCTTCAACTGTCTAGAGAAATAAGCAACCACCCTGTCATGGTTTATCAACACATAGCCCAAAAAAGCCCAGGACTCATCATAATAGACAACCAAACCCTCTTTTTTCTCAGGTAAAGTCAAGACTAGAGTTGAAGGCAACTTATCCTTTAGTTTCTCAAAGATTCTATCCTAAGCAACAGAACATAGGAACTTTAACTTCTTTTGTGTCAACTTGGTCAATAGAGCAACAATTGAAGAAAATATATCCATAAACCTCTTATAATACCTAGCTAAACTCAAGAAGCTCTAAATATCGAATGGAGTCGTGAGTCCATGCTACTTTTTAACAATTGTAACCTTCTGAGGATCCACTATAGTCCCTTCAATTGATATAACATGACCCAGATAAGTTAAGGCACTCAACAAAAAATCACATTTAGAGAACTTAGCATACAAATATATACTTTCAAAGTCTACAACTCAAGGCAGAGGAGATCGATAAGATCGTCCTTACTATTAAAGTACACTAAGATGTCATTAATGAAGACAATCCAAGAAAATTAAAGAACTGATGAAAGATCCTATTCATCGAATCAATAAATGTCGTATGGGAATTAGTTAATCTAAACAACATCTCCAAGAACTTAAAATACACATATTAGGTATGAAAAGCAGCCGTTGGGATATCCACCTCCCTAATGTTTTACTAATGAAACCCAAATCAAAAATTGATCTTAGAGAAGAATTTGGCATCATGAAGTTGGTCAAAAAGATCATTAATTCTAAAAAAAGAATACTTATTCATTAACATCACTTTATTTTATTACAATTAATCAATACACTTTCGAAGGGAACCAACCTTCTAATGCACAAATAACAATGGTGCCACCTATGGGGACACGCTAGGACAGATAAAACCTTTGTCTTAAAGATGTTATAATTGCTTCTTGAGTTCTTTCAACTTAGCTAGAGCCATTCTATAAAGAGAAAATAAGATAAATCCCAAAATCAATCTCTTTATCAGGAGAGACACTAAAAAGCTCTTTAGGGAAGACTTCAGGAAACGCATTTACCAATAGGATATATTATAAAGAAGTACCCTCCGAGTTAGAATCTTTAAACTCGGACAGATAATAGAGACACCCATTAGAGATTAATCTCTATGCTCTAAGATATGATATGAATTTCCCCCTAGGAGCTAGGAAATAACCTTTATACTTAATAACCGACGCATTAGGGAATTCAAAAATTACCTTATAGGTCTAACAATCTAAAGAAGTATAACATGATTAAAACTAGTCCATTCCCAGAATAATATCAAAGTCAACCATGTCTAACTCAATCTCGTCTACCAGAGTTATTTTTTCTTCCAACAGATACTACACAACCCCTATAGATATTTTTGATAACTATAGAGTCTCCTATAGGGGTAGAAATTTAAAAAGGCTCTAACAGACACTCAAGACCGAAAGAAAAATGCACAACCATAAGTGGGGTCATCTAAGAGTGAGTGGACCCAGATCAAAAAAATAATACACATCACGGGAAAAGAGTTTCAACATACAAATAATAATATCCAGAGATGCCCCAGACTTCTGACAAGTAGTGAGAGCATATAGACAGTTTCAACTAGTACCGGAACCATAAGTAGCACCAATTAGTACTAGAGTTGATAAAGAGGCAACAGGAACCTTGTTTTCCCTACAATTATTTCTGGAGGGATAATCCTATTGCGTTTGACTAATCTGGCCATATATAAAACATCAGTTCCTCCCCTTTTCATACTGACCATAATGATACTGACCACAAAATCTATAGAGATGGTAGGATGTTGCTAATTGGGCCCTACTAGCATGAGATTAGGCACTCTATACCCTACAAGCATCACCAGCCTAAAAGGACAATCACCAAATAACTTTAGGTAAGGAGCACTAGCCATCGAACAGGAGTCAGGACCCTTCCAGGTGTTCTTCTTAGACAACTTTTCACTCTACTATTGGCCTCCACCTAGTTCTAAATACTGGAATTTCTTACTCCGCCTATCACTAATCTCAGCCTAATTCTTTTTCTCCTCTTTGAACTGCTGTATATACACCCGTATCCTGGTTGAACAAGGAAGCCTTACTCTTAATAATCAATTCAAGAGAAAATTCTATAGTGAACTTTCTCATCTGGGTCATCATATTAGATACAAGTTAGGATCATACCTAGAAAACTAAAGGAATTTGAAAGCATACTCCTTGACTATCATTCTTCCTTGCTTTAAGTTAAAAAAAATTCCTCCCGCTTTTGTTTCCCTTAACTCCTATGGGAAGAAGTAATCCATAAATGTACTAGGGAAATTATCCTACAAGGAAAAGCCATCATCATTGCCTCTCAACTATTCCCACTCCCCATACTATTTATATGCCATATATTTCAATACATAGGCAGCAAACTCTACCCTTCAACCGCCAAAGCATGCATAACTCAGAAGATTTTCTATATCTCATCAATAAAACTTTAAGGATCCTCCTTAACTTTATACATATAAATAATAGAGAATACAATCTCATATATTGGCTAGCTTTATTGGCCTCAAACAAACCCATAGCAACACTAGCAAAACCTTACTATTGTCACTGGGATATCACCAACTGAGTCAATAAGTTAATGGAGCGATGAAACTCAGGATTAGTAACCTTCCCAAGAGAAGATTAAGTATTGGTGTCACCCTTAAGAGCAAGATCAGTGGGTACATGTGGGACCCCACGAGGAAAGACAGAAAAATGGTCCTTTGACCATGTCTGGACCTCAGGAATTAGACAAGCTCTGTCCATATTGTCCTCAGATGGGACAGAAGATTTCATAGGGATATCAGATCTTCTTGGTGGGATGATTTGAAAGACGAGCAAACAAATATTAGAAGGATTAAAGGCCATAGACTTTATAACTTGGAATTAAGCAACAATAAAGCGAAATATTCCTAAATGTTGCATAGCCTATCTCTTATTAGTATGGCATGCTACATACCCATAAAAGAGACTCTGGTTGACACAACATTATGGACAGTGAATTGACCATACTCTAATACCAACTTTGATACAACCCAAACAAGGGCTTCACTAAGACGGGTATCTCAATTCTCACATAGCCTGGAGATTACCCTCTCTTTCTAACCTAGTCAGCTCAATAACCTCAATAGTAAGATAAATTCCAAACATATAACAAGTTAATGTATACTGTTACTATTATTTATGTATGAAATATCCAAACCAGTCACCGATAACTGGACAATCATCCATCATTGAACCAACCAACCAAAACAACATGCTTCAGTCCATAATAATCTAACAAAGCCTATATAAATATAACGTTAATAAAATTTGAGGAGATTCCCCCAACAATAGACAAAACCAAAGTCTAAACAAAGTCTTAGATATATAATGTAACGACCATGAAATGACTCCTTCCTAAATATATAATATCAACACTTCAATGTTAACTCACGAACCACTTGAACACCTGATGACTGCATAGTAGAAGTAGAAAAAGTTTTATCGCCTGTATTGCATGGGGGATACAATGTTCAGAGATGATTAGTGGTTGGAGTGCAAGCATATAAATCAGGGATAGAGGAATAAAATAATGCTATCATTCAAAACTAAATAAAACAACCATATGTAATCTTATTTATACATATATATCATGTCGGGGTATGAGACATGACTTAGCATAGATATTAAAAAATATTAACCAGGGATGTGTAGCATGATAATCATATAACAAGGAACCCACCGGCTATATGGTCCTAGATCTCCCCTAGATGGACAGGCCCAGTGTATGTATCCATACAGACCAAAGAATATACATATTCATATATGCCTCAATTTGGGACCCAAAGCTCCTAGCATAGTAAATGTGACTTAAGCACTAATGTATACTATATGGAGGACTCAAACCTTCCATTCATAAATTCATTCATTAACTTGAGCCTCCCAATTAGACATACACCCACAATGGTTATCGCAGTTTCCTGTGTCAGTCCTTTAAACTCCACTTTCTCGGCCTGGATACAGAACCCACTTTAAAGCCCAATTAAAATATCCATCACACACATACAACCATTAATCAAATTACTTACCAAAGGCATCCCACTCGTATACTCATGCAAACCTAACTTGAAAGTGCTCAACATATCATATCCATTATTTATCAACTTTGTGACTCGAACCCATTGTCTAACCAAAGAAATCAATTCAATTCAACATTTAGGAACTCAAACCCATTTAGTCAACTAAACCACCAAGGTAACCATTAAAATAAATTTATAACCAAGAAGGCCTTCATGGAACCATTACCAGCAATTTATATTACTCAGCTAATACCTTTGTTTAAACATAATTCAACAAGTGAAATAATCATTCTTATAGACACTATCACAAGCAGGTTGAGGGCATACCATTATCAAACCATTATTTAAGCCAAAACTATCAAATTAGGGTTAACCATAACCCCTTAGTGAAATAATAATTCCCAAGCACCCGCATGTACAAAACTATTAGTAAAACATGAATAAACATAATTGAAATCATGAGAAGTTAATGTTAAACAATATGCAACCAAACCCACAACTTTGGTTTTTAAAACCACAATAATGATTTATCAACAATGTTTAAAAATATGTTTTTAGTGAACTAACAAAGAAGTAAGAGTCACATGTCTAAGTTACAAGTATTCACTAAGAGAATTTGATATTTAAACCACTAGATGACTACCTTGAAGATACCCTAGGATAATATTTATTGATAATTTTTTGAGAGTGTTTTAATTTTTCTAAGTGTACAATGAATGTACAACAAGTGTTATAAGACGAAGGGTTTTAAGGGCTTGGGGTAGAAAATTTCAAAAATACCCTCAGCTATAAGCTATTAAAAACTCATAGGTGGGTACGAGTTGACCCTCAAAGAAATCACCATAATATACAAGTGGTACTTTCAATTCATCACTAGATCAGAAGGTTGGACACCATATTCTATCTAATGTATGATTCTCTTTCCCATCTAATCACAACACTATATGACTAGAATAATTAAGTAGTATCTAAGGCAGATCATTAAGGGATAGACATTGGATAATATACGATTAGCCCTACCCTCTTTCACATCACCATAAAACTCGTAAGGTGTCTCTATTTACTAGGATAGAATTTGGAAAACGACACACTATTAAACATATGAATACGGTACCTATACCCATCACCAGAATATGACTTATGGTGTGAGTCATATTATGAATCGAAAGTCCAAGACTCGAGAAATCTGCAAGGGGAAAAGTTTGGGCTATTTCATTCTACCTATTTGGGAACATAATAAACCTCCACCAATGTATACATTATTACCAAAAGATACAAAAAAAGGGACAATAAACTCAATTCCCCAATTGTCAAAAGGTTTAACATCAGGATTTGGTTTAAGGGGCATTTCATGTCTTTACGAGATGCCACCATGCATTTAACATTGGTGACATACTTTTACCCACTCAATGGCATCCCTATGAATGTTGGGCCAATACTAACCATATTGGAGAACTTTGTTAGTGATTTAAATCCCCCATGGTAACCACCAAAATATTAAGAGTGATATACTTAAAGTATATCCATTATTTAAACTTCCATAATGAAATGCCTTATCACGTCATCCGTGCATTCTCGAAATCGAAAGGGCGCATCCCAAAAATATTTTTTTACATCAAACAAAAAATGCTTCCTCAGATGATAGCTAAGCTTCCTAGGGAGTGCACCACTCACTACATAATTTGTATAGTCAGCATACGAGAGTGCACCTTTCTCCGAGAATGACATGAATAAATCATTAGGAAAAACATCATCAATCACAATATCACCATGCTTTTCATGATTACCCTAAAGATGTGAAGGATTGTTAGCCATTGTGGTTTTACAACCCTTTCCATCCTTCACCATAAAATCAAATTCTTCTAGAATAATATCCATCTAATTAAGTGAATCTTAGATTCCTTCTTTTCCATGAGATATTTAAGGGTAGCATGATTCATGTGCAACACTATTTTTGTGCCTAAAAAGTAGGCACAAAACTTTTTCAAAGCATACACCACCGCTAATAATTCTTTCTTGATAATGTTCTAGTTACGTTGAGCATCAGTTAAAGTCTTGCTTGCATAGTAGATAGGATAAAATAGATTTTCTATGCATTCAACTAACACCTCTCCTAATGTATTTTTGCTTTTATCACACATTAATTCAGAAGTAGATAACCAATCTGGGGCCACAATAATAGGGGCCGATATGAGTAACTCCTTGAGACAATTAAAGGACATCAAGCATATAGTATCAAAGTTGAATTTTTCCTCCTTTTAAAGGAGTTTACAAATTGGAAAAGCTATTTTGGAGAAATCCCTAATAAATAGTCTATAGAATTTGGCACGCTCAAGGAAACTCAAACACCCTTTAAAGAGGTGGGGGGCCAACTTATCAATTACCTATACCTTAGATAGATAAACTGGTATACCCTTACTCTAATTTTTGTGGCCAAAAACAATACCCTTTTTGACCATAAAATAAGGTCTGACTAATTTAGGACAAGGTTGGTTTCTACACATATCTCGACTGCCTTCCTTAGATCCTCAAGACATGACTCGAGTGTGTTTCCTACCACCAACAATTCCACCATGACGACTTTAATTGAAAAATAAACCATATCCATAAAAATTTATAACATACACCATTGAAATATTGTCGGTGCATTGCGCAAGCCAAAAGGCATCCTCTTGAATGTGAATTTTCCATGTGGGAAGTGAATGTTATCTTCTCTTGGTCATTTGGGATAACATAAATTTTATTGTAACCTGAATAGCCATCTAGAAAGAAATACCACCCTCGCCCTACAAACCTATTAGAAATTTGGTCCATAAAGGGCATAGGGAAATGGTCTTTTTCGGTACAAGTGTTAAACTTTATATAGTCCATGCATACCCTCCACCCCATAACCTGTAAGATGGGAACAAGGTCATTCTTCTCATTTAAAACCACCATAATGCCTCATTTCTTTAGAATTCAATAGATTGGGCTTACCCATGTGCCATCATATATTGGATAGATGACTCCCGTATTAAGCCATTTTATGATTTTTTTTTACCACTTCTTGCATAGGGTAATTTAGATTTCTTTGATGCTCAAAACTCGGTACATGATCTTTCTCTAGTTTTATCCTATGGTAACAAATATCGGGGGCTATGCCAAACATATCCACAATTGTCCATCTGATTGCTCAAATAAAGTTTTTCACAACAACCTCCAAAGCTTCCACTTGGTAGGGTTTGAGATCAACTTTAAATGATGATGGGAAGGTGTCTCAAAACCCCAATAACACATATTTAAGGTATTATGACAATGTATTCAACTCAATTTGAGGTGGCTCAAGAATAAAAGGCTCTGTGGGTGGATTATCGGGTTCTTGGTGTATGATTCAAGTGCCGTCAAAAATGGAACCACTTCATCAAATACATTAACTTCATCTTTCTCATAGTTCCACAAAACACCTACCAATGGGTCATCCACCAAATTTATATTGTCATAATTCATCACCTCCACATTAATGGCAACAATCAACAAAACTACTTGCAAGTCCATCGGTTGTTTTATAGACATGTCAACATTGAAAGAAACCTCTCCATGATTTAGGCAAAACTTTATCTCTCCATATTCTACATCAACCAATGCTTTCCAAGTATCTAAAAATGACCTTTAAAGAAAAATGTGAATTTCATGATCTAAAGTACAATCAAGAATCAAGAAGTCAACAAAGAAGATGAAACGGTCGACTTTAAATAGCACATAATAAAGTATCTACATAGGTTTCTACAGGGTTTGATCATCCATTAGCAATCTCGTTATGGTAAGTACTAACTTTGCCAATGTTAGCTTGTGAATATGGTATATGGCATTAAATTTACGCTCGCCCCAAGGTCACAGAAAGCCTTTGCAAACTTAAATATTCCAATGGTACACGGGATTATGAAAGAACCAGATTCTTTTTTTGTTTTTATCAATTGGTCTCAATATGATTTCACTACAATGATGACTTATATCAATGTATCATCTGTCACAAGTCATTTTTTTGAGTCCATTTACTTCATAAACATAGTGTACCACAACATCTTTTTCAATGCTTCTATCAAAGGAATGTTGATGAAAAGGTTGCTAAGTTTATCAAGGAACTTTTTGATCTTTGCATTTTCCCTTTTTTTTCTCAAATCATTATGGAAAAAAAGAGAGAGATTGTGATTAATGGCATGGATACGTTTTGACATTCTTTTATCTTTGCATTTTAAAAGATAACCTTATTTGTATTTAACTCATCCTCATTTGGTCTCTTTCTTTTAACATTATTTTTCTCATCATTTTCTTCTTGTTGATATTATCATCAATCTACATACCCTTGCTAAGACTT
Organism: Capsicum annuum; assembly: GCF_002878395.1. Lineage (NCBI taxonomy): Eukaryota > Viridiplantae > Streptophyta > Magnoliopsida > Solanales > Solanaceae > Capsicum > Capsicum annuum. Next base: position 147,810,346 of record NC_061114.1, read on the forward strand.
TTTCTACTTTGACTGAAAATAGAATTTGTTACCATACTGCTTTGCATCTCTTTATTTGTCTTTCCATGATCTACATCGATATTTGATTCAATATTTCCTCTAATGTTTGAATGGTGGTTGAATGAGACTGAACCAATTGATGTAGCTTAGAGAAATTATTCCTTATTTTCTTCACTATCTTGTCGGTACTCTCGACTTCAATCAAGATTTGAGCAGAAATATCTTTATTAATACACCCCTTCTTCTTATATTAAGTCATACCTCAATTTTCATTATTCGAACCTTGATTCCGACATTGCCCTTGAGAAGCAACATGGAAACCCATTGTATAAGTAGGAAAAAAAATCATCTTGTCTTCATGTATCACTTCTTGCACATCTTCACATAAATTAGTATCCCTTGCATTTATATTATTAACACTTTCAATGGGGGATCACAAGACATATTTAGTATGAAGTTCAAGGTTTGACATCACCTTATTCATATTTGCATCTCTTTCTTTATCTTGACATCTTTGATCTAGAAATACAAACGATGAGGAGGGATCCCCCACTACCATCTCAACATCCTGCGTGTGCCAAAAGATAGAAAAATTAGACACTTTATCTAACACACTTGAAGCGACTCCATATGATAATTTATCAAAGGACCCATTGATTTTATTTTTTACTGTGGATTTGATTATTTGGTACAATGCCCTACAGATATTTGCAGTAGCATCTTCTTCAAGATCTTTTGTGAGGGAATTGCAGAAGCTTATTCTTAAATCTTGCTCATGCTTTATACAAAGGTTCCCCATATAATTAACGAAAATAGATGATCTCATCCCATAATTGTAACATATTTGAAGGTGGGGAGTATTGATCCAAGAAAACCTCCATAAGTTTAACCCACGAGGTGATGGACCAAATGGAAATATATCTTATACACAACACCGCATTACCCGTTAGCGTAAATGCGAAGAGACGCAAATGTATGAACTCTTGTGATATACAAGCAATGTTTAAAGGAGCACATACTTCCAAAAAATTCTTCAAGTGAATGTTTGTGTCTTCATGAGCTTGACCCCCTAATAAACCCTTCAAATAAAGTAATTGGATAATTACACTTGTGACATAAAACACTCAATTTTCCTCGGTTGGGGGAAAATGGATGATACTAGCATGGTCTTCGTTGCCAAGATAATCCATAATTACAATAAGTTAATATGATGAGTTGTGCATGATTCCCTCTTAAATTATCAATATTTGGAACAAATAATGATCACATAATTGAAAAACAAAAACAACAAAAACATTAATAGAAACCATTATGGATAAACCCAAAGCATCAATCAACTTTGGACAAGTACAAACTAAGTCTCACTCCCCAATAACAATATTAATTTTATCATGCTCACCTATACCATTGTTGCATGTATAAGTCAATCATTGTCAATAAATATTAACTTATGTTGAGGTCAAATCCTTGAGGAGTTAGTCTAGTATTCAAAGCCTATGGGTGTTGAAAGTGTCTAAGCATATGACCATAGTGTAAACAAAAGAAATTTATAACATAAAAATTAGGGGAGGGGAATTATTGTATCTAATATTTTTGTAGAAAAAAACTATTCAACCTATAAATAAAGAGTGACATTTATAAATGATCTTTCAATAGGGCAAAAGTCTTGCCATTATGACTTCTTTGTGGAAAATAATTCATGGGTTTTATGATAATTAAATGTACATTCTAGTTAGCAACTACATCTATAGGCTAGGTTGGAAGTTCTTGAGGTTAGTAGTTTTTTAACAAAACCTCAAGGTTATCATCCATGGATCCTTTTGGAAAACTTATGGATGTGCCGAGAAAATCTACCCAATACCTCAACTGGGCATTCCTATTTCTAGGAAGATTCCCAAAATCTAGCTAATTCTTAATTCACCCTTATTTTAAAAATAATTAAATGGGAACAAGCCAAATCTACCTATTTTACACTAATACCTTGTTACCCATATAAATTTTCAAGGATGACATAGGATCCAAAAGTATTGTTACTTCAAACTTTCAAGGATGATGTGAGATTTTAGGAATACGGGGTTTTCACTCAAAAATTCCTATACAATCAAACAAGCATTAGTAGAAACTATCATTATTAAACAAGAATCTATACTAATAAATTAAAATCCACACATATTTGTGTGCTATTTCCACATAATCCCAAGATAGAATAACTTGTAACTCATGGAAGTAAGGAAAATAGCATTACCGAAATTGACATTTATTTCCTCAATTGAAGGCAAGCCTAAAGTAATTCCAGAATTCCAACCTCCAATTGACAATAAAAATATATTTTAGAAAGATTAGGTACAATAGTTTTCCACACTCAAATTGGAAGTTTTCTTTCCATGAATTTCAAAGATAGATTCAATATGATTATTAAGTTAAAGGGTTTTACCCCTTTGTAACATTAGTTTCAGCTATATTACAAATTTTTACCTAGGCTGATTTCTGGTTCACCGTGATTGCCCGTACTAGACAAAAATCTTAGAATATACAATCGTAATGATACTCCCACGGTCGATGGCCTTGTCTAGATTATAATAATCATAATTGTGTGTAATTTATTATGATCATGGCTACCACGATTGTGGTAACTCTCTCACGATTTTTGGCTTTGTCTTACTTAGAATGAACTCCATCGCGACCCTTAGATCACGATCTCAAAAATATAGAGCAAGTCTTGCTCCTTATGTTCCACTTTTTCACCATTTCTTTCCCTCTTTTAATAACTTTTAGACATGTTCCCTTCTTTTCTTATTAGCATCTGTATACCAGCAAAATATGGTAATTATTGCATTTGAATGTCAAAAATTGTCGCATTCATATCATTAAGTCAAAGTAGTGTGCAGTAATTTAAACATAAAAGAGTGCTAACTTTACCACTTATCAGGTTTCAGTTCATTGCCATGACTATAACTTGTTATGGAGACTATTGATTTTGCATTATATGATCTAAAAGACCTAACTCATATTGGAACACATAAAGGAAGGACTAGAATAGTAGAAATATAGCTCTAATAACTTCGTATATATTTGTTGTAGTATTTCTTGATTGTTTCTTCCCAAATATTGTAGTGTTTCTAGCCACTTCTACTACAGTTGATGGTCAAAACTAGAGTGCTTTTATGCACTTTTATCCTACTAGTATCATGATTGTTCTCAGAATATGATCGTTGGTATGTGACAAGTCCTTTATCATTATGTTTATGCATTGTTATATCTAGTGGACGTATTATTTTGGGAGAATCTCCATGTTGCAGTAAATTATGGTGTCAGTTAAGAATGACAGATTCTAGAACCCTTATCTATCGCTACTCCAACTGGAGAGTTAGTCATATTAAAAAGGGTGGGAAAAACTTTTCATGTTATAGGCCTCTATAATGTTACATCAATTGATTTAATAGATCTAGATATGACTTATTTTGATATCATTCTAGGAATAGGTGCGTTTCATTGATATAATTCCACTTCCATAATTGATTATAGAACTAGAGTCATAGAATTTTACATACATAATAAACAATACATAGAGTTGAAGATTAGTCATACAATACCTTTGGGTCATTTTATCTATCATCCGAAGGCCAGGAAGATGAATTTTATGTTTTCAATACATCATCTAGTTTGTGTTAAGGATTCTACAACAAAGACCTTAAATCATGAGTCTGTTGTAATAATAAATAAGTTTCTTGAGTTTTTTTATGAGGATTTTATTAGAGTTAATCTTAAGTGAGAAATGGACTTCGGTTGTGATCTTCTTCTAAGTAAACAATACATAAATGTTCTTTCGAACACAATTTTAGCAATTAAGGTTATTAAATTAATATTTGAAATACCTATTTGATAAAGGTTTCATATATGTAAGTATTTCCTAATGAGATGCTCTAATCAATTTCGTGTGAAAGAAAGACAATTCATTCATAATGTGTGTCATATACCATTAGGTGAAAGAAATCAATGTAAAAAATAATCATCTCGTCATATGAATTAATGACTTATTTTACCATATTCAGGTTGGTAATTATTTCTCTAAGATTAACCTCAGATTTCCTTATCTTAACCTCAGAGATAGGAAATGTGACATTATAAAACAACCTAACTAAATTGGTAGGGTAACCACCAGTTTATGGTTATGTATTTGGTCTAACTAATAATCATGGATCTTCGAGAGTATTGTTTTACTCTCAAGCACCATCAATTGTTCACTAAGTTCAATAAGTGCGCATTTTTGTTAAAATTCATAGCATTCTTTGGTTTTGTTATTTCTTTGAGGGTATTCTAGTAGTGTCTCAAATGATATAGACAGTAAGGAATTAACCTAGACATACTTCTCCATTAGGCATTAGGTGGTTTTAGGGCTTAGTTGTCTAGTTTAGGTGGTCTATTCAGGGATTGTCATCTATTTCTACCCTATTGAATATGTTGACACAGAAAATGTTTATGTTTTAATGGTCAAAATAATGTTAGAAGAGTTTTTAAGAGTTGAAGACTTGATTGACTTCTTCTCTAGTTTGGACATGTCAATCAAGCTTCAACTTTTTCAATGAAAGTTGTCATCTATTTCTACCCCATTGGTAATTTTGTTTAAAAAATTGTACGGTCATTGCATATGATTATAGACAACTTAAAGTTCATGAGAAAAAATACACTACCCATGGTCTATAGTTGGCAGTATTATTTTTTTCCTTAAAGATTTGAATGTAATATATGTATGGTGTTCATGTTAATATGTTCACGAATCATAAGATCCTTTAATACACTTTAGGTTAGAATAATCTTCAACAAAGGAGATAACTTGAGCTTTTCATGACTATGATGTGAGTGTTAATTCAAATTGTGTAAGGCCAATGTAATAGCTAATACACCATGTAAGTTGTCGATGGTTAGTGTGGCCGATGTTGAGAAAGGAAAAAAGGAGTTGGATAAAGATATTTGTAGGCTTTAATGTTTAGTGTTTCATCTCACAAATTAAATTATTGTGTCTGTTAATGTTTAGACTGGATTTGTAAAGCCCCAAAATGTGGGTCTTGAGACGTCACACGGTGCTTAGGGGCGCAAGTGACCCCAAGCTATCCCTCCTACTAGCATAACTCATAAAAAACTGGATAAAATTCTTAAATCTATATAAAGTTAGCAAAAATATAGAACTTCTCTGAACTTGATTAATATAAACATGACCTTTACAAGATTACAACTGTACTTTTACAAATAAAACTGAAACTGAATACATCAACTTCTACTGACTGTCTATGAAGCCTCTACTGGTACTGACTTCAGATAGATGGATCATGACTCCCAACTAACCTATCTCAATACGAATAAACTAAGGAAATTCAACACTTCTCGAAATCTATAATTGAATAATGCCCTCAAATCAAAAGGACTCATCACCTGCTGACTGGAAGCTGCGAACTAACTAAATATTGTATCTGCATTATAACTTGTACCTACATGATAAGGCACTATTGCATATAGAAATATATAGGGGTCAGACCTTTAAGGAATGTACTGAGTATATGGGGGTGCAATGCAACATTATAAATAATATCATAAATGATTATGAAAATCATGCATGCTAACGATAACAACTTTCTTCGCTTGAATTAACTGAAATATATTGCTTGTAAATCATCTATAGTAATACAAGCATTATAAATCTCATAAATCATTATACTTAACTCAAACTCTTTAAATCATGACTTAGAGTGACTCCGTAACTCATGAAACTTGAACTCTTATGAACTTGGGAGTTTCTTATAATCGAATAACTACTCCAACATAGGTGGGGCTGTCGTACTCTTGCCAAGGAGTAAAACCTCAACTTCTCAATCACAATCCCATACTCGGTTTCTGGCCCATAATTATCAATATCAATCTTACGGTGGCACATAGTTTTGGAGAAATTTCATATTTCCCGCTCATTACTAAATACTCCTCCCAGAATTAGCTCAGAAGGCATTAGGAAATCCAGCTTAATCAATATCAATTCGTGGGTCCATTATAAAGACCAAAAATAAATGTATATCTCATCGGTAAATCATATACAACTGTGGGTTCCTAACTCAACTCAAAATCAAACAATCTTTCTCAACATCAAGATGTATCAATTCATTTAGTCATGGCAACATCAATAACTTTGAGAAAATATCAAGACTTATTATAACAACTCAATCTTATGAATTAATATACTCAATAATCCAGTTTGTCATAAGGAAGCTTAAAACTTGACATATGTCTTGAAAGCACTTGAAATACCAACTCATGGTAGACCATGAAATTCACAATATTAAATATCAACTCATAATTTGTATGTTGTAAAATAATCATGTATGAAAAACTTCAAGTACATATGTCTGATCATTAAACGTAGCGCTTGAAAATTAGAATTGAACATATCAAAAAGCTTGAGTACATAAGTCATGCGTTGCATGACCTAAATTGGGAATTCATAACTATGAATTGTGATTCCAACCGGTGAAAGATTTGAGACTCCGCATTTCAGTAACTAAGTGAGGACATGATTTTCTTATGGCATGCTTGGACATGAATCATGATCATGGAATCAAAACGCAAAGCATGAATAAATACAGGAATGACTGAAAATAGTAAAATAAAAATAGGTCGAGCAGTATCCCTTCTCACAGCTGTTTCACAACTTATTGGCATACCCACTAGAACCTGACAAACTAACCTGGTCACTTGTTCTACTATCTCCCTCTAAGACTAAAGCCATTACACTTCTTAACTCAATTATTAGGAACATCATTCATTGCCTAACTAGTCTTCCTCCACCTAGCAACTCCATAACATTTACTAATTACGCCATATACAATGACCCTAGAAAAAAATAAAGCAGCCCCACAAAACCTTGGGCAAGATGTCTCACCAAGAACACAAAATCAAACTTAATTACATGTTGATCAAACTCAAGATCTCACATACACTATCCAAGACCATTAGATCGCTTCCCTGTAAGTAGAACCATTAACCAAGAAATCATCACATCCATATTCATAGACACCATTCATCCAAGCTTAATGCCTAGCACTCAGTATAACTTACAACTCTACCTCACACACACCATTCTCACTTGGAAACTATAAAATAAAATATCAATAAACACTAGTCCACATAAACCTCCTAATAACAATAATTGGTCATAATCATATGGCCTCTCTCATTTATAATCCATCAACATGCCCTTCTTCTACCCATCATTACTATCTATCCTTCATACACAACTTAACTTAGTTCATAACTCTTTAACCCTGAACTTAACTTTCCCTTGCAATCTCAGGAGAATCTAAGTTAACAACACTAATTTACAAAGTATCATCATCCATAACTTATACTTATTTTGTGCAACACACCATTAACAACTCTTTTTATACCTTAAGTAAACCATTATTTAGCTTCACCAATAACTCCTTCTCTTTCATCCATGAGCTTTCACATAAGAATGTTATCACTTCATCACTAACTCGATCACATGCAAAAGGCTCTGCTATACATACTTTCAATAAATCACACTTTCCACCCTTTCTTGCCACAACACCTCTAAACTAGTTCTAACCAGCACGAGGAGAAAAGATACATAAGGAGTATCTAGTGAATCAAAATAGGCCTCACCCGGCTTCACTAGTCTTTTATTTGCATTTTGAAAAAGAATTTGAGATGGATAACAAAGCAATTATTCTAGTGAATCGAAAGAGCCCCACACGGCTTCACTAGACTTTTAGTTCCAACTTTATAAAGATAACAAGGTTACAAGACACAAAAACTTGCCATATAATATTTGATAATCTAAGAATACACATCTTACTCTATCTTAACTGAAAAAATCATAAGCGAGAGAGAATAACATTGAACTTAGGAAACTTATAGCACGTTGGTAAGCTCTTCTCAGACCGCTTTGTGAGACTTCTGAAATTTATTTTTTGTAGGTATGGAAGCATTATCAGAGAGAGAAAATTAGAATTCACTTATTATGTTACCTCAAGAATAGTACATAGATAAGGAAGTATAGATTATCAATATGGATTCTGAGAAGAAAATCTAGAAGCACAACTGACTTGGGCTTATTGTACAATTTATAAGTGTAGCTTGATAAGGAACTAATAGGGTACTTTATAGCTCATTTACAACTTCATAACTATCTGTGGGGACTGTTTAAGAAAGTACTATCTACAAAGAATTGAGTTTGACTGTCTCTAATACCTTAAAAATAAGGCGGGGATACCAAGAATATGGTAAGGTGAGAATTTGTATAAGTTTCTCAATGAACCTTTCTATAGTATGATCTAAGACTTGAAATAATGGAGACATTTCCTAAATGCCATAGCCTCTCAAAGAAAAGTATAGACGTCTCCATACCATTCTATAAGACTCTACTAGACACAGCTTCATAGACACCCTAGGACACTTGAACTCTGTGCTCTGATACCAAGTTTGTAACGCCCCAAAATTTGGGTCCTGGGACGTCAGCGCAAGTGACCGCAAGATAACCCTCCTACTGGCATAACTCATAAACAATAAGATAAAATTCTTAAATCTACATAAAGTTATTAAAAATATAGAACTTCTCTGAACTTGATTAATATAAAAATGAACTTTAAAAGATTACAACTCTACTTTTACAAATGAAACTAAAACTGAATACATAAACTTCTACCGACTGCCTATGAAACCTCTACTGATGGGTCATGACTCCCACTACCAATCTCAATATAACTAAAGTAAGAAAATACAACACTTCTCGAATTGTATAACTGACTCATGCCCTCGAATCAAAAGGACTCATCACCTATTGACTGGAAGCTGCGAATTGACTTAATGCGGTATCTGCACTATAACTTATACCTACATTATAAGAAACAGTAGAATATAGAAATATATGGGGGTCAGTACTTTACAAAATGTACTGACTATGTGGGGGTACAATGCAACATTACAAATAATATCATAAATGATTATGAAAATCATTAACGCTGACGATAACAAATTCCTTCGATTGAATTAACTGAAATATATTCCTTGTAAATCATCAATAGTAATACAAGCATTATAAATCTCATAAATCATTATATTTAACTCAAAATCTTTAAATCATGACTTAGAGTGACTCAGTAACTCATGAAACTTGAACTCTTATAGACTTGGGAGTTTCTTATAATCGACATAACTACACCATGTGAGTCGCATGGAGTCTAAATTTTTGGCCTCCTAAGGAGAGAACCCCATATTAGCAGGGGTGTCATACTCTTGCCAAGGAGTATAACCTCAATTTCTTAATCTCAATCCCATACTCGGCCTCTGGCCCAAAATCATCAATATCAATCCTACGGTGGCACGTATTTTTGGGGAAATACAATATTTCCTGCTTGGTTCTAAATACATCTCCCAGACTCAGCTCAGAATGTATTAGGAAATTCACCTTAATTAGTATCAATTCATGGGTCCATTATAAAGACAAAAATATAAATATATATCTCATCGGTAAATCATATACAACTGTGGATTCCTAACTCATCTTAAAATTAAACAATCTTTCTCAACATCAAGATGTATCAATTCATTTAGTTATGGCAATATCATGAACTTTGAGAAAATATCAAAACTCAATATAACAACTCAATCTTATGAATCAATATACTCAATAATACAATATGTCATAAGAAAGCTTAAAGCTTGACACATGTCTTGAAAGCACTTGAAATACCAACTCATGGTAGAACATGAAATTCACAATATTAAATATCAAGTCATAATTTGGAAGTTCTAAAATAATCATGTATGAAAAAATTAAAGATAATTTGGAAGTTGTAAAACAATCATGTATGAAAAACTTAAAGAAAATATCATAGAACTCATTCTTGACTCTCAAGCTCAAATATCAATATATATATATTCAATGATAAAAATTCTCATAGAAAATCTTAAATCATGAATCTTATCTCAAATCATTCGAAAATCATTAACTCATAATAATAATATTCAACTCATGGCATAAGTTCTCAATTTAAGAAATAAAATAATGAAATAGTCATGTGTATAGATTTTGAATATATCAAATATCATAAATAATTAATAAAGTAATTTGGGTGTAAACCCACTTTGCAAAATAATGGATTTCAATAGTAGAAATTAAATCTTTACACACAAGAACGAAAGAAGTGTTCTTGTTCAAACCCCACATACCTTGATTAAGGATTTGAATGAAGAAACTTGTTATAGACTCCTTTTCCACCTTTTTAGTTAGGGTTCTTGATGCTTTTGACTTGGGTACCTTGAATCTTGAACAAATTTATAAAATCTATTGTTGGATTGTTGATGTTCTTACAAAATTTGGATTGGATTTTTGAGAGAGAAACCATAGTATTCTTGATGAAATGGAAGAAGAATGAAGTTTTGTTCTTTACTTGGATATATATAGAGGGTAAAAATTGGTAGAAAAGACCAAAATACCCTTTTAAAATTGCCCCCTAATTGCTGAAAAAAAAGGCTGACGACATCCGTGATCGACTGTCAGACCCGTGATAGGCCATCGTGAAATGTCATCACAAAAAGGTCAAATTTTTAAGTTTCTTCCTAAGGATGATGATGTCATACGAAATGTTATTAGAAAGTGACGACGCCGTCATAAACGTGACAGCCCGTCAGAACCGTCGTCACCGTTTTCTAGCTTGACCATGTTGGAGTAAAATAGGTATAACTCTTTTCTCCGATATTGCATTTTGGCTAAATTAGTATAGTTTGAAATCTAATTCAGCTATCTATCTGTTTATAGGTTATGAGCTCAAAAATTCCAAGTATAATTAGAGATATACTCGTTTGAAGTAGACTAAACCAATATCCTTCCTATGAACTCAATCGGTAAGAAATGTTTTCATTCGCCAAATTTTTAGGACATCTTTAAGGCCTTAATTCACACCATACTTTATCGGAAAGCAACCAATGCACTATAATTTATTTCTCAAGAGCTTGATTCATGGTTGCACTATTGGTTAGAGTCTCGGGGAATTACAAAATGGCTTTAACTTCCTCACCGGGTGTCTGATTCGGGTGAATATTATGTCGATCGAAATATTATCCAATTCTCCACATGATTGAGACTACCATTTATGGAAATACAACATAAGATAAATAATAATAAATTTGGAAGTTATCTATATTTACTCAAAAGATGAATTTAGGCTTAAGAAATGATCGGGGTATTACAAGATTAGATTTTTCCTTTGTGATGGATGTTAAGGGAAGACAAAAGAGTGATCCTATCTACTTATGGTGAAAAAATCTAAAAAAGTTTAAAATGATAGGGGTTTTCTACATATAGGTAAATGGTATTCTTCAATATATTGGTTAGTTATGAGTTGCAGAAGTAGATGATTTAAGGTATCATATTTCGATAGGGCCTCATAAATCTTAATATTTGATTCATACAGGTGTCACCAATATTTTCAATGATTTATGGCATATATATTAATGGAATGACATAAGGAGGGTTATTGCTGATTTGAGTCTAAGTGTACTAATTTTTAGTAGGTGAAGGTATGATAGAAGAAACTAGAATGTATGACAAAACTTATAAAATTTCCTACATATAAGAGGGAAATGGTTGGTAAAGATTTCAATATAGGTTTACCATGTAAAAGATAATTGTATGATATCATTTGTGTGGAAGTAGACTTTAGACTAAGTCAAACCATTTTTTTATATGTAAAGACTACATATTTAGTAAAGGTCTATGCAATACTTTATATCCTTGAGTTAGTTACAATGCATAGAAGAACCTTAGCTACCATCTCATATGTGGGTACTCATTTTAGCTCTCTATTTCGGAGATCTTTAAAGTAGAGTCTTGGAACCTGAGTAGATCTCAAAACAATATTTATATTTTAGAGAGATGGTTAAGAAGATCATACTATTTAAAAATTAGAATATATGTTTAGATCATGTGTAATTAACTTTAAAGTTAATTCGATTATCTGTTACCTCCAATTAAAATTTCATAAAATAATAATTTCCACTCAAATTTTTGGATTTACCCATTTACGGGACTTCATGGGTAAAGGTATATATTTTTTATTCATTTATATTAGATAGGTGGTGGTACTTTTATTGATACATATTTAGTTCACAAGGATTTAGGAATATTTTAGTTGATTTGAGAGAGACTTAAAATTGCTCAACATCATCAGAAATATAATTCAATTGTGAGGAGGAGAAAACTTGAGAGTGTTGTTCATGCGTATGTGTTCCTTAAAGTTTTACTAATGAAACGACTGATAATATATTTAAAGAAGGGGAAACTTATACATACAGGACATTGACATGTATTGGGGATGTGGCCATTGAGTAAGGGTTGCTCATAAAATCACTAGCATTGCATTCTATTTTCCATGTGTCCTTTTTGAAAAAAGTGTATTGGTGACCTAACTTTGGTTATGACTTTGGAGAGTATTGGGGATTCCAATAGTCTTACATGTGACGAAGTGTTAGTTGAGATATTTGAAAGGAATGTTCTCTAGTTAAGTAATAAATAGGTCACTTAAGTAAAGGCTTTCTGGTGGAATAAGTTTGTTGAGGGAGTTATTTAAGAAGTAAAAGTAGATATGTTGGCCATGCAACCTTATATTTTTCGTCCTTGTACTGTAACAATGTAAGGTCTATTTTTCTACTTTAATTTCTCCACAATGTTTCATGCTATTTTCAATTATATATGATTATATGTATGTTTTCATTCTTTACATGTTTCACCTAAGTCAAGACTTTTATCTAAATATGTCCCATTCATGTGATGTGTTTTGATTAAGAAAAAATATATTTTCATGTTAATTATTCCTTCCTTATCTATCGAAATTAGTTTTAGTCTTTATTCGGGGATTAATGATCCCAAGGGTAGAAATTTTAGCTCCCTAAAAGGCTCCTATGATTAAACCCAACTTCGATAAAAAAACTAATGGAATATCAAATTTTCTAGACAAGTAAAACTCATATAATGAGCCATAGAATATGACCAGGAGTCATACTACAAATAATGGTAAGTTTTCTTGAAATCGGATAATCTCTAGTCGCGATAAGTCATGTAAATTTAGTATGAGTTGTAAACTTTCTTATGTTGATGAGGACGTGAGAGATGAAAATTTCTCCAAGGAATGACGAGTAAGAACCATAACCTGTGGATTTACATCAAGAGTTATAGGAATGAATGATGGTCTCTAACGCATAACATAATCAAAAGGCGTAATAGATCAAGAGTCAAAGATGACACACCAATCGATCATAAGTGACACTGTGGAATGGTGTAAACGATGTCTATAACCTATTAAAGGTGGCTTTAGGAACCCCAACTTAGTCCATGAATTATGGACTAACCTATGATTCTTGCAACTACTTATGAAAAATGTAGTAGAAAATATCATGTATGATTTCAAAGGGGCAACACGGTCTTCTCACGCCCATTAAAATCCTCGATTAAATCTTTTCATGTAACTTTTGGTGGATTTAAATGGAAAAAAAAAAACTAAATACTTCATCCTTAAGCATAACTCCAATAAGTCAAAAACTAATAAATTCCAAAAGATCTGAATCGAAGCTGGGGTTCCATTCTCAAGATTTAGACTTCAAGCTCCTTAATCTGGAATTTTTGTAAATATTCTTAAATAAAAATGTATATGGGTATTTAATAGGCATTTGATTAACACTTACAACTAAACTAAAGCTTATAAATTATGGTTTTCATGATTTGAAAATTAGGGTTTACACCCAATTGTATTAATTGTAATGATTTTTGTCTGAGCATGTTTCTCATGATTTTCTATCATGTTCTTTACCCCAAACATGATTTTACCAACACAGTTATGGTTTGTTGCCTTAATATATTATTTAGGATGATTTAGAAATTTATTGTGCATCAATTGATCATCAGTCTTAGATTTCCAGTAAATTAAACATGACTAGAATCATTAACTCTTGCAAACCTATTAAATAGAAGAATTAAACTAGCTCATGCTTATTTTCATATAATTCATTAATTATGACCTAATAGTATTTGAATTTTTGAGTTGTATTTAACATTGAGAAAGTTTGGGTTCTAGATAATCAATGTCCTAGATATATGTTGCAGCAATATAGTAAGGGTTCATTCCAGTTTAGCGTGACTCCTTTAGCCAGAATAGGATCAACTAGATGATCCATAAAATATATGGATACTTTTATTAAGTATAGGGATCTACCCAATAGAGGTTGTCCATTCAACTCTATGTTAGGTTACATAATTTATTTCAGTTGAATGAAATTTCGAAAAAAATGATCTAAGCATACCAAATGTACAAGATCGACTCTTTTCACAATTTACATGATAGATTATGATTTAGTCACATGTTTTCAATTACAACTGAATTTTAAAAATTGTAGGTCATTGTGCATCTGTTTAAATGTCTTTAAAATTATGCATCTATGTTATCATGATTTTAGCTTCCAATGTAATTTACTTATTTTATTTCATGATTTTAATATCTCAAATTCTCATTACATCCTATGGTATTGTTAGTATGACAACCAAAAACTCATTGCACTAAAATTAAAAGCAAAATCTTAGTTTAGTTCTTCCTTAGTGAAAATTTTTGAAGTTTACGGAAGTCCTAGTTTTAGGATTATTTTAAAAATGTTGTGTTCAAGGAAAATCAAGGAGCTCTTAAAGTGATGATTTGTTGTTTTTAGAGGATTTGTGTTATAGGATAATTATAAGAAGTTCAATAAACTTTCACTACACAAAATAAATTAGTGGAACTCTGGTTATAGAGGTTACCTTAAAATCGTTTATTAGTAATTCAATGAATCAGAAATGTATTATATGATGGCCAATGTGGCAATGAATCTCAAGCTACAAGTTTTGTGTAATTATGGTGATAGAGTTTTTTCATAGTGATAGACCATATTAACCTAGGTTTTTCTACAATGACAGATCCAATGCAGCGACGTCGCAACAATAATTAAAAATAAAGACAAATCAATTTTAAGTTAGAGACAAAATTTTTGTTCCAATTTTTTTACTAAAAACTAATTCATGGGATATGTTAATGTTAGATAGATATATAACATTGTTGATTTTTAAAACTATTAAAATAGGCATGTTTCGTAGGATGTTTTGATAGATATGATGCGTTTTGGGTATGTTTTGCAGGAAACTAGGTTTTAGATGTAATTCTGAAGAAAAGAATTGAAGTGATGGTTTTGGGTACATACAAAGTCAACTTTGGGCATATGTGCTAAATACTTAGTGTATGCGAGCAAAGTATGTTGAGAAACTGAAAGTCTAGAGGATTAGATGCAAGTAAAAATAAGAACATCAACTTACTAAGTAAACATAAGGTCTTACTATTAAATATACAGGCCATACGTGGAATTAGTCTATCGAAAAATACAAAATTCTAGAGAGTTGAAGATCCATGATTTTGCAAATTTTATGGTAGAATTTTCCATTTCTTGTCTAAAAATCTCAAAACCTTGGAGGCTTGATTTTAGCCACAAATTAGCTTGGATTTCACCCATTTTAGAGGGTAATAACTCCATGATCATTAAGGAACATTGGGTTAGTATCTAAAACATTACTTTTACATAAATAGGGCCCACATGAGATTTTTGGGTGTTTTGTAGACCCTATGCACATTAGTGTAATATGGGTATCGTTACTCTCATATTAATGAGTAGAATGTGATTTTGATAACTTGGAATATTGTCAAATCTTCTCGAAAAGTAAAAGTTGTGATTTAGCTGATCTTTTGAGCTTTATTTGGCGTCTAGGTAGGCTAGGTTTTTTCTATTATTAGATTGAGGCTGGTTTATTGTATTTTTATAATATTCTGTTAGAGTCGGGATGGTTTTAGGTGTTGGTATGATGAATTGAAATACTTTGGGTTAGTTGGACCACTTCGGCTATTCCAAATCCATAAATTAGGAATGACTGACCTAGTTGCTCATATTTTAGGTGAATTTCCTATCTTGATAATTGAAGCTTGTTTAAATTTAGATACATTAATCCACGTTCGGGTAGAATTTTCCCAAAATAAGACTTCGGGATTTGAATTATTCCATTGACCCACCTTAGGTTAAGATGTATGTTAGCTTTTGTAGACCTGTACATACTTGTTAGACTCTTTGAGATGCTTATTCAGGTAATATTGATAAACTTTGACACTTGATAGTTATGTTGGTTTATACGAGGATTGACACCTATTCATTATGCTACTGTTAAGGCTATTGATGATACCATTAGTTATATTGATATATTGATGTTTATCGGTTTGAGTCCGGAGGATTGCTATGATATGGACGATACTTATGCTATTTGAGTTTGGAGGATGATTATGATTTGCATTATATGTTTACATGTTCATGAATTAATGCTACTTACCTAGTTTGATTTCATTGGGATGATTATGATTTTGATGATATAATTATTAGTTCAAGTCCGGCTATTGATTACATTACCCATTGAAGTATGTTATTAATTATATTTACTGGTTGAAGTCCAACTATTGATTATACTTATTGATTCGAGTCAGGATACTAATTATATAAACCTATCATGATGAGGCTACCCCAATTCAACACAACAGTGCTTACGGCTACAAGCTAATCCATTAACTGGTACCTTCTGTAATAACTAAGTAAAATAGTAATACAACACATGTGCGAAAGATAAGATGATACGATACAATAAATATGAATACTAAAATACATAGCAACGACATGATAGAAGAAATGATATGACAAGAGGAAACATACAAATATGAGAGGAAAACAAGGGGAAACATGAGCTGACAAATAAGATAATGAGATATAAAGATAGACACAAAAAGATAATGAAAGGGAAAATATAGTGTATATCAAACCCTAAATGCTACCATAAAAAATACCAACTGAACCTAACTCTTACATGAACCTCAAGGGAATCAGATTCCCAAGCAACCTAAGTTTCCAAACAATGTATCAACACAAGCAAGTCCAAGATTTCCATTCACTCATAAGAGCATTCATTCATAAATCATCAAAAGTTGTAAATGAAATGACTAAAGCATCTATTTATAGTGTTTGCCTTTGCATAAATTAACCTATAACAAAAATAGTCCAAAAGATTTTATTTTGGAAATAACACACATGGGCTCGTCAAAGCGTGATCCAAGGTCCAAGCACTTATTATCACGTGGAATTGTGACCTTTGGAGCTTAAAAGTGGTCCACCAATTGCATCCTTGATCTCTTTGCTTTACCATGGCTTGGACATCTTTGAATTGGATTTAGTGATGTAATATAAAGATTTAAGGCCCCTTTGGCTTGTATCATCCTTCTTTCTTAAAAAGAATTCATCCTTGATTCCAAACCTTGCAAAAATAAAGGAAGGACAAGCTAACACAAACTCCTCACGCCATGAGTGTTAGGATTAGCACAATAAATCATAGCATTATGACAAGGTTGCATACACATAAGATATAACGAAGCTTTAAAATGATCAATGAATGGTGTATAATACCAAAAACTAAGAACTACTTGGTCATGCAAGTGCTTTGAACTAAAGGGTATGTTACACCAACCATGGTAGTCAATAGACCACTTAAGAAGGTTCAAATGGGTTCTAAATCTCAATGAGCATAAAACCCCTCTATGACACTCATTTTTGTGGGAGACTCTTCCCTTACACAACTTTGGTCACTAAAGTAGATTAGAAATCTCTAAGAAATACTTTTCTTTAGAGGGATAAGTTCTAACATCCTCGCCTATGGTGGTCTTGTCTTCTTGCCCAAGCACAAAGTTGTGTGGAGAAGAACCACCATATTTCAAATAATCACCGGGATCAAATGGGTTAAGTGTCCATGGATATTAGTTTAGGAAATACTTTTTTCACCCAGGATTACCACAAATACAATCATTTGTACCCTCTGTACTAGTATGATCATCAACTAAGGCATTTAGAGGGTCATTCCCATTCAATCGACCAACATTCTCAGCTTCACCATTCACTTAAGGACCTTTAAATAATTCAAAAACATTCTCAAGTGTTGGTTAGCTTCATACACAAGTTGGTCCTCATGACTTCTACATTTCTATGTACTATCACCTGT
The DNA here is from genome assembly GCF_002878395.1 of Capsicum annuum. Taxonomy (NCBI): domain Eukaryota; kingdom Viridiplantae; phylum Streptophyta; class Magnoliopsida; order Solanales; family Solanaceae; genus Capsicum; species Capsicum annuum. The sequence goes on from NC_061114.1 coordinate 147,828,506, forward strand.
GATAATGGCTTCTACACTAGGTGACACAAATTGATCTTGCTGGAATAGTCAATTTTGTCATCATTAGGATCAAATAGTGTATTCACACTCACAAGTTGTACATTATCATCTTGAAGTAAAGAGAAATTAGGCTCACCTAAAGATAAACTATTATTCACACTTAGTTGGATACTAGCCCCATTTACTAGAGTGCAAGAGTTAGCTTTGTTACCATGAATTTAATTTGGAGCATGTCCTTTTAAGGAAGCTTGAAGATTTGGTGGATTGGGAAGGGTGGAGGTAGGGAAGCTTAAACGATATATCATGCTGGCTATCACTGGCATCAAACCTTTTCATGATTGATATACACTACTAGGCATCTCACCTTCATCCACCATTGTACCTATCAAAATAAATAATAAACAAAACAAAAACAACAAACAAATTAAGGTTAGGAAAATAACTTCACAAGCTCTTAAGGTTCACGTTTGATTGTCACTCATTTGGCGTCACAAGGGCTGATAACTCATTTGTACTCCAAGGAGATTACTTGGTATCAATTATGGATTGAGGTTGACATGGATTCTTGTTTGAAGGAATCAAATAACAAAATTACGTACGAACTAGAATCAAGATGTTACGACAAATTAAAAATAAAAAAAGCACACAAAGTAAAGGATGACGAGAAAAAAAAGGGATTCAAAAACTAATTCGCAAATAAGTATGTGAGTACTAGTTGTTAATTAGCATTATAATCAAGAAAAGAAACCTAAGAATCAAAGGAAAGAGACTAAGAACCTAAATTTGATCTTATGATAATGTGACAAGTTTAATTGATATGGTTGCCTCAAAGTGACGACTAAGGTTGGATGATGACTTGTTGATCACCTGTAACTTGCTTCCAACTTGTATTTTAGTTATTATTCATCTTGGAAGTGTTGTATGTTTGTATGGATGAAAATATACAAGGAATTGGAACCCTTAAATTGGTCTTTCAACTTCAAGAATGTTTGAATTTCTTGTGGTCCCTTTCTTTGTATTCTCCTTTGTCTCATCCTTGAGAATATTCCTTTTTGATGCTTTTTGATTCTTTATTTTGAAGACTTGGAATATTCTTTGGAATAAACTAGTACTACACCATATCTCACCTCCTTTTTTGTATCAAACACACTAATTTTTGAATGTTCTTCAACAATGTATGAAGATCAAGAAGAACACCAAGAACATTCATAATTAACCCAAAAGAAATAATCTCGAAATTTGATGAAATTCAAACCCCTAGCTCACGTCAATCTTCCAAACACAAATAACATAATTTAAAGCACAAAATCTAACCAACAACCTTCCAAATATGAGAACCCAACTTCAAGTTTCTTCAACTCAAGCTCAACAATGGTAGATGACTCAAATAAAGCTAAAATAAGCACAAATTTGAGATCTAGATTCTAATAGTTTAGGGAACAAGGTTGTAACACTTGAAACATAAAAAGACAAAAAAACCTAAAACTCAAAATTTTGACCTTGGGGTAAAATGGGAATAACATTTTTTTTATTGCGATTTTTTATTTTTAACACAAATAAACCCAAGATTGAATTCTTGGGAATGAAATCAAACTTGGCTCTGATACCAAATGATACAAGAAAAGATACGAAAAGAGGAAATACATAAAAATAAAGGGAAAACAAGGGGAAACAAGAGATAACAAATAATATAATGAGATAGAAAGACAAACTCAAAATGATATAATAGGGTAAATAGAGGGTATATCAAACCCTAAACCCTTCCTTAACGACTACCAAATGCACCTAACTCTTACACGAACCTTAAGAGAACCGAATTCCCAAGCAACACACATTTCAAAACAAAGTATTATCACAAGCTAGTCAAAGATTGCCATTCTCTCTTAAGAGCATTCATTCATAAATCATCAAATTTTTTAAATGAAATAACTAAGGCTTCTATTTATAGAGTTTGCCTTTAAATAAATAACCTATTTCAAAAATAGCCCAAATGTGGATATTTTGGAAATAACCCACATGGGCTCTTCAAAGCATGCTCGAAGCTCTAAACAATAATCGACACATAGAATTGTGGCTCTAGGAGCTTAAATGGGGTCCACAAAGTGCATCCTTGTGCTTTTATCTTTTACCATGGCTTTGACCTCTTTGTATTGGCCTCGAATGATGTAATTAAATCCTTTAAGGCCCCTTATGCTTGTATCATGACATATTTAAAATATCGGATAAAAATACTAGAAGCTAAATTGTCTATCTGAAACAACTAATAAAAATGAACGAACTGATTGAATGTCTAACTGATTTTCTGAAAGCCTCTAAACATCATGAGTAGTTTATAAGATAGACCCTAACAAACTCTGACAGAATGAACATAAGGTAATACTAAAATAACAAAGAAAACATATCATGTCTTCGATAGATGAGGACTAATCGCTACTACTGCGGGCTAACACTAAGCTTTCTAAGAATAGTCGGGGAACTAAGCATCAGAACCTATGTTATAAGACAACATAGTGCAAAGAAAAGTATGTGAGTAGTACTTTTAATGTACTAGTTTGTGAGATAAGGATTGACTGGAATGCATGAGATAACTAAGCAGGAATGCATTAACATGTAATATCTGAGAATGGAAGACCAAGCATAAACATGGTTTTGAGATAATCTATAATTTGAAAGACTAAAATCTGTATAACTGCATGATTGAAAATCTGTAAGCTTTGGTCTAGCAAACTTAAGCTGAGACATACTGAATACTGACTGAGATTGTTGGGGTATCATGTAACCAACATTGACCAATCTGAGAAAATTAGGGTCCAACCTATAACCCTAATTGGAATAGCATAAATACCGTGCTATGGGTACTAATACTGGGTTTGTGGATCCACTAAAATATTTTCCTAAAGGACTAATGAGTCACCCTCTACTGGTAGTTTCTCTCATGAGATATGTATAAACCCTCAATAAGAATAAAGACATCTCAAACTATGCTGGCTTCATAGTTCTGGAACATAGGGACTACTACTATTGGTAACACCCTCAACTGGCAGGTGAGCCACCATCCCTGGGTTTGCTCGGTGCTAAATCCTACTTCGAATTGAACCGACACTGGTACTAAACTGAACTAAGTGTAACTAGACAATATTTCTGATATTACTCATCACGATCATAAATATCTTAGTAAAATGGTAAGATTCATTGCTTAACCTACTTATTACTTAAAACTGTAAAATCATGAAAAACACCTACATAGCCAGTCATTGGAATCTAGTAAACTTAGTTTAGCCCTGCTAAACAATACCACTATTTTCAGTCCAGTTAATCAGTATCAGTTTAGTTATTCAGTTCAACTTAGTTATTCAGTTCAGTGTCCTTCAGATGGGAGTAGAAGTTAGCATCGAGTGAACTCACCCGCCAGTTTAGGGTGTGATTCTTAGTAGACATGCTTGTGTTCCAGAACTACGTAGCCAGCATAGGTTGAGACATCTTAAATCGTTAGATTAGGGTTGATGAGGTGGCTTAACCCATCATCTTAGGGTTCCCACCATTCTCATTGAGTACCTGCTAGTATAGGGTTCTCACAACTATCCTTACTAGTGGCGTGCTAGTGACATCCCTCTAGTCAGGGAAGAGATTGGACCCCAGCTTAGCTATTATAGCATATTTGGGGCATGTCGGTTATATAAATACTTCCCATAGTTTTAGTTAAAAATTTTAGGACTGTTAGCTATAGCTACCCAGTCTCAGTAAAGAACTCAGATAGTTCTTCAGATTTTAGTATATCAGGGCTGTCAGATACAGACAACTCAGAAATAAAATATACCTGAGATAGTTTCCTTCAGATTTATGGACTGTGAGATATAGTCACTTATGCTATTAATCACAACAGTTATCAGAACTCATGCTATCAGTACTCGGCTTCAAGACTGTCAGATACAGTCAGTCAGACTAGTTCTTCATAATTCGAACTTTCAGAAACAATTATTCATTTATCAGTAATGCAATATCAGTATCTTAGTATTCAGTAATACAGTATTAGATCCATCACTTATTGGTGATTTATATATCAGTATTAGAAAACTTAATCTTTCAGAATCTCATTATCAGTACACTCATGTTGTTAGTATTCAAACTCAGTAGTCAGTATCTCCATGAGTTCATTTATAGTTACGTATGTAGGTATGTACTCTCATGTTTATATCAGTCAGTATTTTCATACATATAACCCTTTTCGTTTAGCCTACTTCACTCGTATACTCAGTACATTTAGACGTACTGAAGCATTTGTGCTATGGTGCTTTCTCTTATGTTACACCATAGGTTTATAGGCATGAGCTCCAAATCAGCAGTAGATTCTAGGATGAGTAGTCTGAGTTAGACGTGAGTCCTCATCCTTCGAGGACATGATGATGTCATTTCTATTTCAGTTTTCACTTCATTTCAGTAGTTGAAGTTAGTTGGTGACATGTCCTATCAACTCCTTATTTAGTTCAGTTAGAGGCTTTTGGACTAGATATCAGATAAGATGTTCAGACTTCAGTATTTATGTTCTTTTTTGGTATTGTTATACCATATTTTTTGAATATGTATTATTATTGAACGTTATGGCCTTACAGTTCATCTTTTTGCATATTTTATGAGATATTATGCAGTTTACAGGTACAGATATCAGTCATGGGTTAGCTTGTGGTCCTTCGGGGGCATGAGCACCGTGCAACATTTTGGTTCAGAAAATTGGGGCATTACAAACTTGGTATCAAAACCTAAGGTTCAACAGTGTCCTAGGAAGTCTGACAGCTGCATCAAGTAGAGTCTAGTACATGGGCATATTATGCACCACACGTATGTGCAAGAGGCCATGAGATGTTTTATGAACAGTTTTCTTTCTTTCAAGTCTCAAGATTATGCTATAGCAAGTTTCTTTAAGGAAACCATGTAGATTCATATCATACACCCCTCATGTTAACTTTACCTTACTTTCAAGGCAATAGAAATAGTGAAGTTCAAATTCCTAAAGACAGGGCTTTCTCAGACAGTCCCTACGATCAGTTATGAGGTCAGCAACAGACTCAAATAGTATTCGCTCAGTTCATTATTGTTCCAAGGTCGTACAAATTTTATTCATGATCATGAGAACTCATTCTTGAACCTAAAAATTTAGCAGTAGTAGAGTTGGGATAGTATTATTCTATTTCATCAGATTATGTATTCGTGGGGATTAGATCAGTAGGCTTGAACAGTACGAGCTAAACACTTAAGTTTATTGACTCAAGATTAAGCATGAAGGTGTGAATGTCATATTAGCAGTATATAAGGAGACAGAATCAGATGATGTGTTTAGTAAGATAGACAGGTGTTGAACATAATGTAGGTATGTGATGGTAGATCAAGTACCTAAGCCAGGCCCTTAGATTTCAATAGTAGAGCCAGTATGTATAGAAAGCAGTAAGGGAAGACAATTCCGGACCCATTCTTATGTCAGTGCAGAGTTTTTCACTTTACCTATCACGAAACCAACTCAGGCATTGCATACCAACTCTATGGTCACGGACTATAATCATGTATGAATTCAATTTCCAGCATAATGAGTCCCTTTTACTCTATAGTACGAGTCATGTTCAATGAGGAAACTCTACTTTCACAAACTTTCCATAGGATTATGTGCACCTTCAGTTCCCAGTATCAAGGGTTCAGTTCTAGCTCCCTCAGTTTTAGAATCATGTCCCACCATAACAGAAAATTCTAGACTCAGGTCATGCAGCTCATGACTCATGTACGCATATCATGCTTTCCAGTATACTTAGCTTCCATGACTCATGCTATGCCCCTATAGATCAGATACATTTAAACTATGTTATGTATATCCTCAGTTCAGACCTTATTGGTAAATCCAACCTATTGATATTTTATTCCTCAAGTTTCATTCATGTGTCAAGTTTAGTTTGTATCTATTCATGTTTCAAGTCCTCCTAATTTACTCCTTCAGTTAGCTCTCCTTATGGAACAGTGTAGTGATGAGCAGTTGTTTAGGTAAGACAAGATTGTTGAATGCTTACTTTGCACGAGGGTGTACTAGTGAAGATAGGCTTGAATGTCATGATAAATGTGCAAGTAAGAGTGTAGCAAGGGTTTGTATTTAGAAGTTGGGAAAGTACATAGGGTAAGTGTATATTTAGATCCTTGACTTATGTCAGTCAGCAGCATATAGCCATCAAAAACTTAGTTACCAAATCAATTATAGCTTCAATATCCAGCACTCAGTGATTAGTGTTCAGTCCTAGAATTCAGTACTTCTGTACTAGCTATAATCTTAGTGATAATGTCATCTTCAGTTCAGTAACCAGATTTGAAACTCAGTTTAGTTCCAAACATACTTGACCATAGCATTTAGGTTGTCAGTACTCAGTTATCAGTGTTTCAATAATAGTCACGCATTCTAAAATAATACAGACTTTATGAATCCATGCTCAGATACCTCATTCTACTCATTTAGTCCTTATCTCCTATGCATAAAACTCAAAAAACTCTCAGCTCAACTATTCAGACTAAGTACAGTTTAGCTTTGCAGATCTAGTATTCAGCTATTAGTTATTCAATTAATTAGATAAGTTACAGTATTTATGCACTTGTTTTTAGCTCAGTAAATGTATCATGTCTCAGTTTTAGATTCTAGCTATTCAGTCATGACTCAGTTCCTAGGTGTCTTGGGCATCGCCTTAGTTTCCCTTAGTAGCTCATCCAAGTCAGTATTCTTTGACGGACATAGTGTCCCAAGGGGGAGATACATCATACCCCAAAAATCCTACTGCTAACTGAACTGACATTGGTACAGAACTAAACTAAGTGTAACTAGATATTATTTCTAATAGTGCTCATCATAATCATAAATATCTGAGTACAGTAATAAGATTCATGGTTTAACTGTCTTATTCTTTGAAAATCTAAAATCATGTAAAACACATTGGTATCGGGTGTTTAGAACCCTCTAGCACTGAATGATCATAAAATACAATATCAAAGATTGAAACTGTTTTATAAAATCATGGTTTGAAGACCCAAAACATAAAAATTTCACCAAATGAGTGAGAATCATGAACTTGAACATGAGAATGTGCTAAACATGAGGAAATAACATGATTACATGGCTAAATTCATAATTTGGTATTACCACATGAAATTCACTTGAACATGACATGGGGGATTGCAGTTTAAAACATAAATTACCCTAACATTTCATGGGATCATTGGTGGACATAAAATTATGTTTATTAAGTAAACAAAGACATAAATTTACCCATCTTGAACATATAAAATGCCATAATAAAGCAAGAGCCCATATTTTAATTAGAGAGAAGATTTTTGGGCTCAATGGTTGAATGGATCTCATTGATGAATACCCCAGATAATTGTTAGGTTCTTGATGATTTATTGTACTTGGAAGCTTTAACTATTGGATTCTAAAGAAAAGTACTAGGGTTTTGTTCTTGGGAAGGAGAAGGGTTTCTTGTGAGTAATTTCGAGTGAAAGGGGTAAATAATGTACCTTTGGATGCCCCAAATTGTGCTACGAATGAATTGGATTGAGGGTAAAAGACTTACTTTCCCTTTGATTTCATTATTCAAAGAGTTGGATGGGAGAGTGAAATATGCAACACCCCTCTTTCTGGAGGAGAAAGCAACACACCATGTCACTTACTCGGGTGGAGAAAGAAATGTGTTGTGGACCTCATCCCCATGTGATAGCCCAATGCACTGTGGGATTATCGAGTTGGATCACTATTTTAGGTATCTAAACATGTCCTAAACCTCATTCAAAAATCCTAAAACTGACTCAAGACATACGACCGACCTCCTAAAACTTGAATCAACTCAAAAACCTATATCTCAAGTTTAGGAAGACCAAAATGAAAACTCGTGAACTTTAGAGGTCTTCAAAATGATGAAGTCCTTAACACTTACTAAAAATTTCAAGCCTTGGACCCCCTAAGCATAAAACTACAATGAAACCAAACTAGGATCTTTTGGGGTATTACATAGCCAATTTGATTTTGGCTATCGATTATAATCATATATTGATTATATTTACTGATTCAAGTTTGGATATGCATATTATGTAATGATGAGACACGTATGTAACATATCTACCAAAATTTTAACATTTGGTTCCCGCGAACGAATAATCATTGAGTCTTCCTCTTTATAGACAACACATAAAAAGAGACCCACCAACAGTCAAATAATTAGTGAACCTTAGAGATATAGAGATATTTCTATAATTAGTTCCTTTCTCTTCTATTTTTCTATCTCCTATCTATCTATTTTCTTTCGTTATTTACTAGAGAAATTATGATCTAGAATTTGATCGTACACAAGTGTTCAGATCTATTATGACATAGCCTTGAGGCGCTCAACGACCTCTTTAACCTTTTAAAAACCTTTTTGGGCTTTAATTTTTTATCTAGAAGATTGTAATTACTCTATTCCAAATAACTTCTTGAGTTTTTTGTCCTTGAAAATTTTCTAAAATTGTATTCCACAGTCCTGGATACAATTCTCTTTACGATTTATAGGGGGTCTTGATGAGTCGTAGGGCCTTGGTCGCAACTTAATACGAACAAGTGGATTAGTATTCTACTATGAGTACTAGTGGCTCTCAACTAGTCGTCAATACTTCTAATAGCACTAAGTCATAAGATTTGTCAAAAGATTGTTGAAAGACAATGTCTTCGTTACAACGCGAAGCCACGTGTTATAAAAACTCATGACATATCATTATGTCCCAATCATAGGGTGCCAGTGTGTTATCCCAAATTGTTGTTGTATTAAGTATGATAAATTCTTAAAAATCATTAAGTGTGGTTACATGGAACACCTTGGATTATGAACCTTAGAAAATTCTTCATTTTCAGCTCATTGGACACCATACGACTTGTGGGTACTAGTCGTATGATGTGTTATAATTTAGGGTCCCTCCACTCATATGGAAATCAGTGTTGTTTTGCTACATTCCATCCAAGGTACCATCAAGGATCTAACTAGACATAGGATAGTGTACGAGAGGTATACTACTAAATTAGATGATGTCCTATATCTAGCCTAGAGGATTTAGCCTAGCGTACGATATTGGAGGGTACCAATTGCAAGATTGGCTACGAGTTGGTCTAGCAACTCATATGTTGGAAAGTATTGGAGTTCATGTTGATGCCTAGGGTACTAGTTGTGTGTATCAATCATATGCCTGTGTACAAACTAAGGGACGAGTCATACCCTCCTATGTACATTTTACATCTTTTAAGATGAGTACATTTTAGACATTTGCCTCCCTAAAACCCGTTGGTCACCACATTATATAAAATGCTGTGGACTCCCATAAAATACTTTGAAACATCAAAACACATCAAAATCCTTTCTAAACTCTATCATGAAGATTGGGCTAGGGTTCTCCAAATATTTATCTAAAGGGTCAAGAGTCAAGTTTCATCTATGAATCATTGTGAATAAGTCATGTGAATCTTCCCTCATTATTTGTTATTAAATTTAATTTTTTTTAAACATTGATTATGGTTCATTAATGGTGGTTGTCAAAACCAATATTTGGGATTTTGATGCCTATTGTTGAGTATTGTTTACTCTTGGTTTAAATTGTGTTATACATGCTTTTGTTGATGGTTCACATTTATGGGTTCTTGGTAAAGGAGTTTTACCAATTAGGTAATGGTTCACCCTAAACTTGATGGTTTTTACTTTTGTTTTCATCATGGTATGCCCTCATAGTGTTTTTGAAAATGCCAATGAGAATAAACTAGTCACATATTAATGGTGTTTTGAACTAGGGTAATGGGATAATAAAAATGAAATGTCGATAAGTGGTTTTGTGAAGGCCTTTTTTGCCATGTAGTGATTTAAATGGAAACCCTGGTGGTTCAATTATCTGAAAAGGTTTTGATTCCCTAAACATTGAATTGAATTAATTACTTTGTAAAGATAGTGGTTTTGAGTCCCAAAGTCGATTAATAATAGTGATGGCATGTTATACGCTTGCAAGAGAATTGTGTAGCAGGGCTATGAAAGTGGAGTCCAAAGGACTAACACCGAAAACTGCACTAGTCAATGTGGGTGTCATATGACTGGGTGGTCCGAGTGCCCCCACAGTAATTTTATTGGTGCTTAAGTCACCTTGATAATGCTTATGAAAAGTAGGTAAGTGGTTTTGTGAAGGCCTTTTTTGCCATGTAGTGATTTAAATGGAAACCCTGGTGGTTCAATTATCTGAAAAGGTTTTGATTCCCTAAACATTGAATTGAATTAATTGCTTTGTAAAGATAGTGGGTTTGAGTCCCAAAGTCGATTAATAATGGTGATGGCATGTTATACGCTTGCAAGAGAATTGTGTAGCAGGGCTATGAAAGTGGAGTCCGAAGGACTAACACCGAAAACTGCACTAGTCAGTATGGGTGTCATATGACAGGGTGGTTCGAGTCTCCTGAATGAATATATGAATGGGTGGTTCGAGTCCCCCCATAGTAATTTTATTAGTGCTTAAGTCACCTTGATAATGCTAGGAGGTTCGAGTCCCCTATATAGGCATATAAGGTTTTGGATATTCTCTGGTTCAGGCGGATACACGTACTGGTACCCTTCTAGTTGGGGGAGAACTAGTCCCATATAGTTCGTGGGTGCCTTCTTTTACGAAGACTGTGCTACACAGACTAGGTTAATGATTTCAAAGTTCATGCTTATCTTTTTCCCTACCCCGGCAGGTATATATGTACATGAAAATATTACACTGGTTATATGAATTATTTGATAGGATTTGAACTGTTGGCATTATTTTATTCTTATCCTTGAGTTATATGCTAGCACTCAAACTGCTAACAGTCTTTGACATTTTATCACCACGTGATGCTGTTGTTGGTCACATCCTTACACCTTCTACTCAATGATTGGACTCGAGAAAAACTTGCGTTGACTTGAAGTGGTTAGCTTTCATACTTCAGAAGCCTCAATTTCTTGCTTTAATATTTCTTATATGGTTTTTGGTGTAGACTTTGACATTGGTTTTGTATATGGTCGGGGGCACAACACAACTAGACGATGTCCCTAATCCTCTACAAAATGATTAGGCCTTACGGGCAAGAAATGATCAGACTTGGTCATCCTATCCACGTTGACCCAAATTGAATCAAACTTACGACGGGACCGCGGAATACCAATAATGAAATCTATGTTAATCAATTCTTATTCCCACAAAAGGAACTTGATTATTGGGGATATACCACTAGGCCTCAGGTGCTCGACCTTCACTTGTTGGCAAATCATACATTTAGCCACAAAATTTACCACATCCCTCTACATGTTATTACCCCAGTAGATCTTTTTCAAATGATGATAAGTCTTTATAAAACCAAGATAAACCATACACCTCAACTCCTGCAACCAATTAACATCGAGAACACACACTCTACCTTTGTACCTCAAAATACCATCACTACTAATCTCAAAAACCTGGTCTTTATATTAACTTATATCATTCTTGATCTACATCAAAATAGTATCCAAAATCAACCTCTTCTTTACCTCAACACAAAGAGATAACTTTACTATCTCATGAGGAATCACACCACAATCCATGAAATCTAAAAGATGAACTCTAAGATTATCCAAATGGTGAATATTCTTCACCAAACCTCAGTTTTCCTCATCAATATAAGATAAGCTCCCCATGGATAACCTGCTAAGATAATAAGCAACCATATTAGCTTTACCTGGGTGATAATAGTGGATCATGTCGTAGTCTTTGCGCAACTCAAGTCATCTCCTTTGCCTTAGATTTAAATCCTTTGTGATAAACACATACTACAAGCTCTAATTAACGTAATATATGTCAAAATGAACTATATAAATGTAATGGCAGCAAATCAATGAGGTGAAGACCACCACCTACATCTCTAGGTCATGTGTTAGATAATTCTTCTTATGCACCATAAGATGCCTAAAAATCTATTCCACCTCCTTTCAACATTACATCAATATACAACCTAGACTTACACAAGAAACATCATAATAAACAACAAAGCCATCAACATGCTTGATTAAGGTCAAAAGTATAGCAATGTCAACTTATCCTTCAACTTCTCAAAGCCACCCTAACAAGAATCAGACTACAATACTTTTAACTTCTTCTGTGTCAACTAATGAATGAAGCAGTGATCGAAGAGAAACTCTCCACAACCCACCTATAATACATGGCTAAACCCAAGAAACTCCAAATATCAATTTGAGTCGTGGGTCTTGTTCTTTTCTTAACAACCGTAACTTTCTATGGATCCATCAGGATCCACTCACATTAAAGAACATGACTAAGAAAAGTAACATCATTCAACAAGAACTCACACTTGGAAAATTTAGCATATAAAAATTGATATTTTAGAGTCTAGAACACTATATGGAGGTAATTGTCATGATCCTCTTTACTCTTACAATACACCAATATATCATCAAAAAACACAATGATGAATGGTATAGAAATTAATAGAATACCTGGTTCATAAGATCCATAAATACTGTTAGGGCATTAGCCAAACAAAAAAACATCACCAAGAACTAATAATAGCCATATCTAGTGTGAAAAGTGGTCTTAGGGATATCAACCTTGTAACGCCCCAGGAACCTATCCCAACACGTCACACGATGCTCAAGGTGACACGTGGCCTCAAGCTAACCCTCAAAGCCTGACATCACTTTTAGAACTCACTATAACACTAATCATGCTAAAATAGGGAAGAATAATCATGTCATGAACTTGAGCATACTTAATTATGAAGAAATACTGGCCTGTACAAACAAAATATTAAAATTTCTGTACATACTGGTACTCCAGTCTAACAAAAGCCTCTACTATATAAGACTGAGGAGCAATTAGGACAGATCCCCAACTGAACTCATACTGAACAGAAAATAAACAACCATCTACTAATAAGGTAAAATCAGGGACATAGGTCCTCAAACTATGAGGACTCACCAACTGCAGAAATGTACATAAAGGTGCTCAAAAATTACTCACTATTGAGACTGAGCACCTGAACCTACATCATGTGAAAATATAAAACACAAAGGAGTATGAGAATCATTACTTAGGAATGTACTGAGTATGTGGGGGTGTATGCAGCATTATAAACATTATCATAAATATATAAGAAAATCATGCATGCTGTAAATAATAACTCTCTTCGCTTGAATTAGCTGAAATATATTCCTTGTAAATCATCAATAGTAATGCAAGAATTGTAAATCTCATAAATCATTATACACAACTCAAACTTTTCAACTCAACACTTAGAGTAACTTTGTGAATCCAGAAATATAAACTCTTATGGACTTGGGAGTTTCTTAAAACCAACATAAACCATGTGAGCTTACATGGAGTGCAACGTTTTGCCCATGTTAGGGAGAGTTGTCCTATCCTTGCTATCATAGTAGAACCTTAACTTTAGTGATCACTGTCTTCGTCTTTGGCCCTTAATCTTTATCCTATGGTGGTGCATAGTTCTGGGGAAGCAGGATGCACTGAACCCACACTTCCCGCTCAGTGCTAAATACTACTCCCAGACTCAAGCTCAGAACACGTTAGGAAATCCACCTTAATCAACCCAAGGGTCTACCATAGTGACCAAAATCATTAATATATCTTATCGGTAAATCATAAATAATTTCTAGATTCCTAACTCAACTCAACTGAAAATAATCTTTCTCAACATCAAGTGGACTTGCTCATTAAATCATATCAAATGTCAAAACTTCAAGAAAGACTTACAAGATTCATTCTTGACTCTTAAAATCAAACGTCAATATATATATTCAATAATTAACTTTTCATGGAAAAGCTTAAATCATGACTCTTATCATTTATCACTTGGAAATCGTCGATCCTAATTAATAGTAGCAATATACAATTCATAGCATAAGTTCTCAATTTAGGAAATAAAACAATGTAATAGTCATGTATATCAATCTTGAATATCTCAATTCTAATAACTAAATAATAAAGTAATTTCGGTATAAACCCACTTTGCACAATCATGAAATTCCAATAGAAAAATAAATTCTTTGGGCACAAGAATGAAAGGATATTCTTGTTCAAGCCCCACATACCTTGATTATGATTTTGAGATGAAGAAACTTGATTGAAACTTCTTTTCCCAGTTCTTAAGTTAGGGTTCTTGATGTTATTGACTTGGAAGTTTTGAATCTTGAACTAATTTTGAAAACTACGGCTAAATTTTGAGATGTTTAGACAAGAATTGGATGGGACTTTTGAGAGAGACCCTAGCTTTTTGATGGAATGGAAGAGGAAAATGAGGATTTTCTCCTCTATTTGTATATATAAAGTGGGTAAGGACGGGTGGTAAGACCAAAATACCCTTAACAAAATTCTAGAACTAAACCCTGATTTTTGTCACTTGTGCAACGTGCCATGATTGCGGACCTTTACTAGATTTTGACAATTGGGAAACTTCACAGTGGCGCGATACGGTGAAGTAGCCTTTACCACCTTCGTCGTGACCTGGAAGGGCAGCGCTATGCGATGGAATCACGTTGGTGCACTGGAATTTGAAAATTTTGATATTGAAACTTGGTGCGGCTCTCCAATATCGCGTAGGATCACTGGAAAATGATAATTGTCATTTTGGTTGTCTTCGCGACGCGCTAAAGTGCCAGGTGGCACACTATTTCACTAAAATGGCTCTAACTCTTCACCCGAGTGTTAGATTTGGGCAAATTCGATATCGATAGAAAGCTTATTCAATTCTCCGTATGAAAAAACTTGAAATTAGAGAAATACCAGATGTTTTAAACATCAATCACTTTGGAAGTCTTACCATTTGCTCAAAAGACGGAGTTAGTCTTATGGAACAATCGGGGTATTACAACCTCCTTAATCTTCAACTAACGATAACTCGACTGAACATCAATTGCAATAAAGTAATTTGCACCCTAAACCTTGTCAAAAAGGTTCTCAATCCTTGGAAGAGGATACTAATTCTTAACCATTACCTTATTCAATTGGAGATAATCTATACACAATAGAAGGAAAGAATCCTTCGGGCACATGAAGAAAATAAGAGCACCCCACTTAGAAAACTAGGGTGAATAAAGCCCTTATCAAGAAGATCTTTAAACTTCTTCTTAAGTTCTTTCAACTAGACAGAGCCATGATATAAGGAGGGATAAAGATAGGATGACTACTCGGGTGTAGTTCAAACCCAAAGTCTATTTCCTTATAGGGAGGAATACATTGAATATCCTTAGAGAAAATAATTAGAAACTAATTAACTATAGGAATATATTTCAAAGAAAGGCTATCAATATTAGATTCCCTAACGTGAAATATATTGTATAAACATCTTTTTGTAAAAATCTTTTGGACTCTTAAAAAAGAAATGAATCTTTCCTAGGTACTAGGGAAATCTCTTTTTAATCTATGGCCGGCTAATAAGGAAATTTGAAAATGACCTTATGTGTCCGACATTCTATAGAGGCAGAACATGAATGGAGCAAATCCAACCCCAAGATAACATCAGAGACTAATATGTTAAACTCTATTTGATCCATTAACATCACCGTAAAACAAATAGATTCAACAAAACCCTTACATACTCTTCTAGCTACAACAAATTCACCCACAAGGGTAGACACAGAAAAGGATCAGGAATGCACTAAAGACTGAAGCATAAATTCATAACCACATATAAAGTGACATAAGATAGACTAGAACTCGGATCATTAAACAATACATATCATGAGAGAAGAACTTCAACGTACCAGCGATAATGTTGTGAGATGCCTTAAATTCCTGATGGGTGATGATGTCAAAGAGATGATTCTGGCTAGTTCCTGTACTAAAAGGTGCACCCTTTGGTACAAGAGCAAGTGATCCAGCAACTGCAACTTTATTTACCCTAAATGCAACCCTAGAAGGTCAATGTAGCTATGTGTGACGAAGCTTACCATACTTAAAGCACTTATTCCTCCTTAATCACACACTCTATGATGTACCATACCATAAAAATAAAAAGGACGATAATATGGAGACAAATGACATCTAGTAACCTGCGACTGGGCACCATCAGCCCTATATCCACTGTCAGTCTAGAATCAATAATTACTGGATCACTTAGATTATAAAGCTATAGCCATAGAGTAAGAACCAAAATTTCCAATTTTTTCTTAGATCACTAGTTGCCATTTATTCCATAATTCTGTTGGACTCCACTCTTCTCGAAATACCAAAATTTTGTACACTGCCTCTCTTTATACCATCTTATTTTTTCTTTTCACCTTTAACTTACTGCCTATAAACTATAAGCCAAGCGATATCCATGTTATTGTTCAGCATTGTAGCCTTGCACTCACGGAACCAGTTATCGGATAACCCATAAGAAAATATGCTCATCCTTGCACTCATGCCAGACACTAGCTCAAGAGGATAATAGGATAATTGATGAAATATTGAGGCATACTCTTTCAAAGTTATCCTACCCTACTTTAGATTCACAAACTCATCAATATTTTCCTCCCTTAACTATTGAGAATTGAAGCGATCAAGAAAAGTACCTCATATGTTATACCATATAGATAGCTCAACATTATCTTATCCCGATTGGTCCCACTCCTCATACCACTTATATGCCATATCCATCAACTGATATGCAATAAATTCCATGAATTCAGAGTTACAAGCTGTATCACTTAAAAAATTGATTCCATCTCATCTATGAACCCGCTAGGATCCTCTTCAACCTTATACCTAGTACACTTTGGGGGATTAAGACTTATGAAATGGCACACTCTAGTGACCTCAAAATATGGAGAAGTAGAACCAACACGATCAGGCTGATGTAATAAAGAAGTTACTAGCTTAGTCAGTAGATAAATATACTATTGAAACTCAACATTGGAAATGTATCCTTGGGATGGTGGGGCTTGATCATCATTAGCTCAAGGGGCCTTAGAAGGAATTGTAAAAATTATTAGAACTTTATAAGAGGCCATATAATTAGAAGTTGGGGCCCAAGACTGGGTTTGAATTTTATAAGTAAGACAAGTTCTATCCATATTGTCCATGGGCGAGACAGAAAATCTTCCATCTTTAAGTCTATGGCCTAAAACTAAAATACAAGAAAGGGAAATATTTCAAAATGCCTCGTTTCCTCTCCTTTATAATTGTGGCATGCTACATACCTATAAAAGAGACTCTACTTGACTAGACTTTGTAGAGACCAAATTGAACATGAACCTAGGGCTCTGATACGAACTTGTAACAACCCAAACAAGGGCGTGGTCGTGATGAGTATCCCAAATCAACGAAGGACCACAAACCATACTTTCTACTTAGCAAACCAGAACATAATAAAGCTAGCTACAAATGAATTATGAATGTATAGTGAGATAAAATAATGTAAGGTCAAAGTAGTTTAAGAATATCCCCAACAATACCCAGTCTACATTAATCCACAAAGCCTCTAGCAAAACAAAATTCTTCTAAGTTGGGACATGCCTCGAACGATAGCCAAAAACAAGTTGCAAGAAAAATTTATTATAATAGATAAACCAAGAAGAAATGAACTTTTGAAAGAAAGAGTCGCACCAATTCAAGTTAATTGCTGACGACCTAAAAATCCTATTACTGTGCAGAAAAAGCTAAGTGTCTTTATGTCCTGTATCACATGGGGATACAACATCCAGAGATGGTTAGTGGGTTAAGTGCTAACAGATAATGAAGGTATAAGGTGTAAAATAATGTCATGATCTGTAGTTTAAAATTATTCTAAATCATTGCAAATTACCATACATAAATACACGCACATACAAATATACACATACATATATATAAAAAAAATTATATCGGGTTAGGAACAAGGTTTAGCATGAACTTTAAAACATTAACCCAGACTGTGTAGATAAACTATCATGAAAAAAGATCCATGAGCTATATCGATTAAGATCTTCCCCAGTCGGGAGGGCCAAGAGCATGTAGCCACACGAACTAGAGAATAATTACATGTACATACGTACCATGGTAGACTAAAACTTCCTAGTAATATATCAATGGAGACTTATAAGAACCTAGTTTTATAAAATAGGGGACTAGAACCACCCAATTATGTAATAAGGGGGACTCAAACCACCTAGTTATTTTGACCCCCATGCCAGCAAACATAGTTTCTAGTATTCGTGCATCAGGATCTCCACTTTCACTGCCTAGCTACACAACCCCCTTTAAGCCTAATTAAATAGCTTTTCACACATTGTTCTTTCATTGAACCAATTCATTCATTAAGGCATACCATTGGTATCGTCAAACCAATTTCACTTGCAAGCTAACATTATCATGCTATATTAATTATCTATCATGTGACAGAATTCATGACACCTAATTTATATTATTCATTCATACGGGGTATAATTCCCAAAGATCAATAAAATCATTCAATGGTCCATTAGCCTTTTATGCCATGCAGTAGTACAAGTGAACAACTCAAACCATGTGACGATACCATATTTCAATATTGATTTCACAAATTGGTTGAGGGAATGCAATTTCCAAAACCAAATCCCAAGCCAAAATCATCAAATTGATGGAAATCACGACACGTTCTTTTATTTACCATACCTATGCATCCCACTCGTTCAACACCATTATTCAAGCAAAAACTATGCATAACAAATCATTGGAAAAAAATTTAAGAATCAACCACGCAAAAGCCCTCAACTCATATAAAAATCCACGGAAATATTTGCATAAGAAAACATATAAATTCATGCCTTGATGTAAAACATGTTAAGGGTAGATTAACATGCCTGATAGTATCACAAAAATGGAGGGAATTCAACCTTGGAAGCTCTAGACAATCAAACTTGAGAAACCCTAGGTATTTTTTTACCTAGGGATTTGAGACAGTAAAGAGAATGTTTTTATTTTTTAAATCATTAAATAATACCCAAAAGGTGTTTTATGGTTGTGGGTCTTCAGTGAGGAAAAAGTTAATTTACCAACATGCCCTCAATGAAAGGCTTAAAATTTATCGTTAGTGAAAACTAGTCACCATATGACTCATAGGGTCTCTTTCTTACTTGTCACCATGACTCATAATAAAAGCAGTACCACAAGGCATCCTCTCAGGTCAGGTCATGATTCTGACCCTATTTCTTATGAACAAACCATACACCTTTTATAGTCATAATAATGGTCACAACTTAAAACATAGGCAATCACAGTAGTGAGACTATGAGTCACATATTAAGATTCATAATATCTCACCACAACTTATCGAGTCTAAACCGTAGTCAGGATCAAAACCTTATGGAAATCATGGACAATGTTCTAGTCATGCTATGATTTGGGTCAAATGACCCATAAGGAGTCATCATGATTCATTAGGTCTAGTCATTTTCTGGGTTGTTAGTTTAAAGTTCAAGAAATTTCAAAGGAGCAAAATTTGGGTTGTTACAATTAGGAAAGCACATCACAACATTAATTTGAGATCTCTTTCTATCTTATAATTCCCACCTTCTTATTTGGTTAACTTGAGACCCAAAAGGTTGTAGTAAATATGGGATCTAGGTCAAGGGTTAGTAACACGACACTCTAAGACACACAAGGTCTAGAGTGAGATTTTCCAATGAGTTCGTAAGGCGGTTGGTGATACATTACTTGTTAGATTTTGCATGCTAGATATCAGAATAGTTCAACATTGCATGATAAATATACGAAGTTAGAAGCCAGAGGAACACAAGCCTAGTGTTCTTCTTAGGTTGTTTACAACCAAAACTATCCAAATCAAATTACTTTTACCATTTTAACAAATCTCTTCTTTTTTACTTTTCCATACTATTTGATGATTTAAAAAAGTTCAACCAGCATATCTAATGCATTTCCATGTGGATAGACCCCAACCTAGTTGGGTTACTATTCCTTGAAAACGACCGTATTATCTTTTAATTGGAGGTGAAATTTTGGGGACATCAAGTATATAATTCTAAGGCACTTTCTTGGTATTGTATGAACATCATTCCTAGGTTCTAATCAATATTTATTTTATTGGAGTTGATTAGTTATTTTAAGTTCATGACAATGTCTTCATTTATGAATTCTCATTGTATTCTAACAATTATGAGTAGGAAAATCCTATAACTAGGGTCATGAGAAGCATAGTAAATAAGAATACTAGGTCAGGTACAAAATCAATCTAGAATGTTGTGCTAGCATATATTGCTATTTCCATTGGTATGATTTCTCTTCTAATGGATTTAGGAATTTCAAACTTTTCTTTATTCTGTACTTACTCGGTAGAGAGGTATAGATTAGGGAAAGGGAATAATAATAGTAAATTGCAGCCATCAACTTTTATGTAAGAACTAGAGCCGCATCATGAATAGTTTATTTGAGATCAAAAAGAAGAATTAGAAATTGAATGCTCTAAGTCTAGAAGGGAATGAGTGAAATTCATCTATAACAAGGTTGAAACACATTTATGTCATCCATATCTTGAAATATTTTGCAAGAAATCTATTTGGATAGACTTTTAGTATGAACAACCTATGGAGTTATGAAGTCACGGGGATCATAATCCAAGTGTTCATATATATAATATTAATTACTAATCTAACAAATCAATTCATTACTAGTAATTTTTTCTTTCACAAAACCCCAATTTTTTACTTACTTCCAAATAAATTAGAAAAATACTTAATGCTTTAGTCTTATTCCCTATGGGAAGGACTCCAACCTAGTATAGTTCTATATTTAATTAGTGACGACTTTATATTTTTGGGACGTGTAATTTGGGGGAGATAAAAGTTTTTCTCAATTGCTAGTGAATATGGTTACAGAGTTGAATAATTATATTTACGGGTTGTTGTTGTCATATGCTAAATTTACTTATCGATTTTTTCTAAGGCACACATCGATGTATATCCAGCACCTGGAGACATAGTGATACCCTAATTCAATTTGATCTTGAATTTAACAAAACTTTGAGAGAAAACCAAAGGGTGGATAGACAAGGAGTTCACGATCAAGGAGCTCTACTTGAAGAGGTTCATGATGACACATCAGTTTTAAATTAGCCACTCTAGCATGACATTTAGCAGATTGTAGAATAGGTCACTTCTCAACTAATGGCTGAGAAAATGCTATACAAGAAACTTCAAGATTAGCAGCATGGAAAGAAAGAGCTAGACTAGAAGAGGCATATTATCTAGCTATACTTGATGTGAGGGATAACCTAAGAAGTGACATAGGATAACTGTTATGACCCAATTCGTATGTCATGATGTCACATATAAAACCCACATGTAGGAAAGCCAACACGTAACCCAGAGCTAAAGCAATGGGTTACTTTGGTAGATACACCCAACATGAGCAAAAATATACAAAACACAAGTATAGAAAACAATGTTACATTAACTAAAATGATCTAAATATGAATACAAATGCTACGACCTAGTAAAATTAGTACAAGCATATATAAGTATGAAAATAGTAATACAACCCAAATATGTCTAAAATAGTTAATACTAAATACTGAATAAAGATAGATGGAAATGGGCGAATCAAAACTCCAAGAGCTTACCCTATCTCTGAAAGATAAGGAATGCATGATCACAACTCAATGATGGCCACTAGTACTTGGGTCTACAAAAAAATGCACAGAAGCATACTATGAGTACAAAAAAAATAGGTAATCAGTAGCCATCATTGGCCAACTGAGCAAAATCGTGATATAGAATTTATATAAAAGATAATATGAGTCAAGGTACAAAATCAAAACAGAATCAGTACATCATTATTGTATATAATAAATAATGAACTAGAACAAAAATACAACATATCAAACCAATACATGAAAAAGTAAATGGTCCAAAAGCCTACAACAATAGTAGTACCATCAAAATCGCATACATACCAAGTCATCATACACGTATCCATCAAAGTATAACATAAAAGAACTTGCCATGGCATCCCATACCATCGGGGAGTACACCCAACAGAACAAAATGCAAAGAAACTATCTTGATTTCGCATACTACCAGAGAGTATACCAAAGAATCAATTCATCAAGGTGTACAAACATATAACCAACCAACATTATCCATGGTTTACTACAATTCACATCAAGTCATTTGCCAATATTCACATTAATCATCAATTACAACAATGGAAGCCACACATACGAAAGTAGTCATAACCATAGTCCTATATCCATGCAAGTCCCATAATCCTCAATTACCATATTTTAACTTAGCAAGGTTCACCAACTAGCACTCTAGATTTCTAATCATCATATAACATAGATACTCTAGATAAAACTAGTTACAACATAGCTCGTTTTACTAAGACATATTCCTTAATTAACCCATTTTACCAAGAATAATATACCTGCTAGGTGAATCCTTAAATCTACACAAAATTCCACTTACTGATTCATTTTAACTCTTTATTAGGCATATTTTACTTATACTTACCATTTAATATAAAAATAAGCCACACCGCCTAAAAAGTAATTAGTACAAGAGATCTATATCTAACATCGCAAGAATAACATCATCCCCTCAAGACATATACAGATATAATTAAATAAGTACATAAATATGCATAAAAATATATATATTTACCACACAAAGCATCATTATATCCTTCAAATATACCAGGAATGATCATACCTTCAATATAGCCTTCGAACATTTCGACCATAATTAAATTATTAATATATCTTGTAGATATACTTGGGCATAGTCATATAATCAATATATCATACGAATTTTCTAAGAATTATTATATCATCAATAAATCCTCCAGATTACTCGGGCATCATCATAAAATTAATATATCCTTCAGATTTATGGCGCATCATCATATCATAATATGTCCTCTAGATTTATAGGGCATCATAATATCATCAATATATACATATATGTAGCCAAATCAACAACAAGTATAAACCCCACAAAAATAAAATATAAGATAAGTAAAGAAAGATAAGTCATGATACCTTATAATTTACTATCTGTTCATAATAAAAATAGGTTCATAAACATACATATTCATATAGCGTGAATACTTAAAACATTTCTGAACTTAGCCATCATATAACCAAGATCATATTCTAAATGTTCAACAGGTGTCTAGGTCACTAGTGAATTCCATAATCAAAGCTTAAGGCAGTTCAAGTCCTGCTTCTAATATCCCAAATTAACTCATCAATTTTAACTTCTACCCCAAAATAGACTAAGTCATCTAATTCTTGCAAAGTATGTAAGGCAATTTCACAACTTGACTTATCTAAGGTCATCTTACTCTTTTTATGAGTGAACATGGTTAATCCTATCTAACTAGAACAACAAGAGCATTCTTATTCTATTTATGAGAAAACAAGTTCAACTAACAAACGTTCTAGTCAATAAGTCAAGAATCACACTTAATGAGTTCAATAGCCTAAAGAAACTCGATCTTTTTCATTAAATAAGAAAGATTTCAGCAATCCTTATCAAGAAAGGGGATAAACTAATCCGAAAAATTACCATCTATCATTCCAGCAACCAAAACCAATCACAATCTTAGAAAGATATCAAAGTCATTCTCCAATAAAGTTCAATCTAACAAAAGTAACCTAACCTACCTCAATTTCAAATATAGTTCACTAACTAATAATCTTTGTTTTCCCTTTCTTCAAAGCTTTTTCAAGGACCCATACTATAAAAAATATAATCTATGCATTTATACTAGAATGTAAACACCCATATAGCACATTGTGTTTTAGGAGCATAACGACATGGAAAAGCCCCCAAGTGGGTCCCACATATAGAAAACAAGTTTCCAAGACCAACCTAGTGTTCAAATACCATTCTGGAATTATAACCCTTATGAAATCGGTACCAATAAACTGTACCCTCAAACCATTTTGTGCTTTGGGTCAAATAATCAAGAATTAAACACTAAAATTAAGGGATTCATACCTTAGATTTGATGTTTATCATGAATATGCAAGCTCCCAATCAACACTCAATACTCATTTTAAGGATTACTATCTCTATTAGGATTTTAAAGAGTCAAGAAAGTGGATTCTCATCCAAGATGATCATTTAAATAACCCTTCTCAGGCCCTCTACTAAGGGGATCATGCCCATATAATGCCCACAATTATTGCCATCACTATCGTGATAGAGCCTATGTGATCGCGGTATCCCTGGCTTACACCACATTGATAGTTGAAACTTTGAATTTTTCAAAGTTTTGGCCAATGCCTTAAGATGCACCCGGAGTCTAATATGATCAAATGGAATATGCAACCATATAAAATTTGACATTCTTGATGCACTAGCAAAGTTGAATATTCTATCTTATGATGTTTCAACCAAATATGGACCCCACATATAAATTTCCAATTTATCAACTTTCCAACCAATATACTTTTGTAGCATAGACACGTAGAAAACCAGATGAACAATAGGAAAATCTATACGCTAGGCTAACTTATAAGACACCTCACCAACTGTGTGGAGA